>NC_064638.1:281117590-281444635 GCF_023864345.2 Schistocerca serialis cubense | reverse complement strand
GTGATCCACACCAGGTCTGCGACGTTTCCTCGGTTCCCGGCTGTACCTATTGTGTCAGTAAGGCAGTCTCGAGCTGTAGTAGCTCCGCTTTTTTCCCGCTACACATTACGTGTGTTAGTACATCTTCTGGAAGCGCAGGAGGGAACGCTTCGTAAACAGCACCCCCTCCGGATAGACTGCCCGCAAACCATTGTGTTGTTGACTACCTTCTGCCGCTGCATCGACAACTAGGTCGCCTCGCACTCAACGACTCGCGCAGCTACGTTCCTCTTGGTAAATCAAGCAAAAACATAATTTTCGCAACCTACATTATTAAACTACTAAATCAATCAACCAACACCAGTTGTAGGTTACCTATCTAAAGGCTACCAGGGGTAACAAAATTTTGATTTTTAGCATTTCGTATAATTATCGAAGTGCTTTAAAAATTTAAAATGATGTCATAATCTACTCATTAAGGGCTATCATCTTACAATAAGGGTTTAACAAAATAAGACAAGTATTATAATTGGGAACTGTATACTTTTTGAGGCAGTATACTTTTCGAGGCAGTGTAACATCGCAGCGTTCAAATATCCGGAATATGTTATATTCATTCATTAAAAAAATGGTTCAAATGGCTCTGAGCACTATGGGACTTAACTTCTGAGGTCATCAGTCCCATAGAATTTAGAACTACTTAAACCTAACTAACCTAAGGACATCACACACATCCATGCCAGAGGCAGGATTCGAACCTGCGACCGTAGCGGTCTGTTCATCCATTACTCGAGAATGACAACACTTAGCGGCTTCCAACATACTATACACATAACGTCAAGCTTTTACATAAATTTTCTCAATGATTCTAGCCATATAATAATTAAAGGAAAAAGAAATGTGCTTACTACATTTTCGCTGTCCACGCAGTAAAATTTCATCCATTTACTACTAACTCTATTAGCTACACATATTCAATTTCCTGCTGAGTTAGAGCGACGATGAAAAATTTTGACATTCAGAGATAATTAGTTTCCATGGGAGGCGCACTGGTTTAGACAATATAAGCAAGATGGTGTAGGAAAAGGCTCTAGGGTTTGTGAATTCTCATGTAACGTGAAATGCACGGCGATAGCGGACTAACAACGAATTGCAGTGCCTGCTTTCTTTAGCATTAGTCCAAACGCTGCACTTATGTTGGTTGGCGCTTTTCGCTGGCTCCTCATTACAATTAAAGGCAAAACACTAATTAACTACGACCAATGTAATACACTCTGGTTACTAGCAACTGGAAACATATATGGTAGTGACTATTTCGTATTTGAGTAGCTGCAATATCTCAGATAATTCCTGATGTTTGTAGGCAACAAAATATGACGAATTAAATGTGAAACGTACTTCCGCTGTGTCACTTAGGTTGGTTAATAAAATGTGCCACAGAGTTCGGCAGAAAGCAGACAGCGTGATACTGGGTAATCAATAATCTCTAAAGTAACAATGAAACATAAGCCTTGTATTACAGTTACCACGAATCAAAGCAAAGGAAATGATCAGGTCTTTCTATCATTGGTAATTTTAATCAGCGTAAAGAATACACAATCGCACTTTTTTACTTTCAAGGAAATTTAGTTTTCTTTTGCTTTTTAATCAAATGAAGTAAAAGCTTGAGCTGATTCACTTAGTTTCCGACTAATGCAAGAATCTAATGAATTTATCGTCATTCTCACGCTCCCAGTTGGATCTTTGAGTGCTTCCAGAAGTTTCTATCTCTATAGCCATTTGTGCTATATTCTTCTAGCATCAACATTACTTTCTCCTCTGACGACTCCATCGTCCATGCAGAGCATGTTAACAACAAAAGTATACAAGGTTGCAAACGAAAGCTTTCTGTGCTACAAGTACCGAAGTGTAGAGAGCGCGAGCTTACTTCGATGGTTCGTTGCAAAAGCTGGCAGAAGACTAGCGATCGCGAACCGAACACCACCAAATGCAGTTCGCTCACTCTCGCCTATCGTTTCTCGCGTTATCTGATGCTGATTCGTCTGTGTCCGCTCCGGTCTAAAACAAACTTAATAATATGACCCCAGACAGGCAAGATTCTAGGTTCGAAGCCTGGTTAGGGACATAGTTTTAATCATCCAATAAATTACAGTTTCACGTGTCGTTGACATCGATGTCATCAAAGGAAGTAATTAGCGACGAAGTATGAGCTCAGATTGGGAAAGAAGAGAAAAGGAAATTGACCGTTCCCTTTTCAAAAGAATCAAAAATGGTTCAAATGGCTCTGAGCACTATGGGACTCAACTGCTGTGGTCATAAGTCCCCTAGAACTTAGAACTACTTAAACCTAACTAACCTAAGGACATCACATACATCCATGCCCGAGGCAGGATTCGAACCTGCGACCGTAGCGTTCAAAAGAATCATCTCAGCATTTACGGAAACCTTGGAAAACTTAAATGAAGAAGCCCTGACGAGGATCGAACCTCGATTCTTCTGAATAAGAGTCCGAATCCTAGCTACATGCAACTTTTTGCAATATTACTGTTGGTACATCAGATACTAGCTAACCGGGGAATGCTTGCCCCTCTCTCTCTGACGTTGAGCCTTGTTAATTGTTATTGAAAACGATATCACGATTGGAAAGTGAATTCATTTGAAGTTAATGGGTAAATCGACTGGGATCATTAACACAACTGGTACAAGAGATAACACTCTAACTGCAGAATTTGTGTGGATAGCAGCTTCAGTGACAGTATTTCGCGTAGTTTTAATCTCTGAACAGGTAGGACTGAAAAATTTCGGGATGATTCAGATTCCATTGTACAGTAGTATTCTAATCACAAATCGATGAGCCATAAATACTCATATCTCTTTCATTTTAAAATTGACTGCAACGAAGAATATATAAAGTGCCCTAATATCCAAGTTAAAACCGACTGTGAGAAAGAAAATGAAAGCACATATTTTCTCATCACAGCA
The DNA here is from genome assembly GCF_023864345.2 of Schistocerca serialis cubense. Lineage (NCBI taxonomy): Eukaryota > Metazoa > Arthropoda > Insecta > Orthoptera > Acrididae > Schistocerca > Schistocerca serialis. The sequence continues at coordinate 281,441,674 of NC_064638.1, read as the reverse complement.
TTTTCTTTCTCGCAGTTGTTTTTATCAGAAAATCTGTACATTTTTGTTTAGTAAAATATGTAGCGTATATTTCTCTGAATGCTAAGAGAACAGCTAAGAACCATTTTAAAATAAAACGATCGGCAACTTTTAAATTTTTGCAAACAACGCCCCCCCCCCCCCTCCGTGCAATAGTTATACATTTGTGTACTATATATATCTAAGAACATGTAGCTATTTTTTTGATTTTTGCTAACAACATTCCCTCTTTATGTGTTAGTTATACGTTTACATACCATATATATTTAAGAACATGTAGCTATGTCCCCCCCAATACTTAATAGAGCATCATGTAAGTGTCTGAAGTAAAACGATAAAGAACTTTTGAAGAAATTTGCTGACAATATACAGACGGACATATGCTACGCTTTTTAATTATATGTATGAAAAAGTAGCATATGTTTGTCTGTACGTTTATTAAATAAATTGTTTAAGAAATTTTCGAGAACTTTGGCTACAACGTTAAATTACGACTTGGATTTCGATGTTACTACAGATGAAAACAATAAAAATATTGCCATTACATTGGTGAACAAAAAGTCGACAGAGGTGTCAAATAAGCCAGAAGAGAAATGACGTTATGAAAAACGTTAAAAGAAATGTTGTAGTGCAGAGTAAAGATGGCATCCCAACAACTGTATAGAGTCAATAACCGTATTGAAAGGAAGCAAATGTATAAGGAGACAGCCAGTTTAGTATCAGGTAGTGTGGGTGGGATGAAAACTGGCCTGTGGGCAGATGCCGACGTGGTAAGCTGCCAGCCAGGTTTAGTGGGGGAATGGAGAGACACAGCACCCCTTTCTAAAAGGTTGGGGGAATATAAGGCCGCGAATTCCGCCGGCGTTCTGGCGCCAGGCTACAACGATTCCTTGCCTGGGGGCTTTCGTCAATGGTCAATTCAGCCACGCACATCGAAAAACTACCCGAGTCCGCCAGAGTCAACGAATCAGAGACTTGTATTTAAATGTGTACGTCTTGTTTCCTATAAAAAGCAATCGTATATTCAACATACGTAAGAAAAGACTGTGTCTCCCACCAAGTCACGTGGAAAGATTGATTGTTATTTCAAAGCCGCAGTTATTATAAAATGACATTAATATCTGTAGTAGGGTGATGCGGGCTACTGGCCACTGTTGGCTAGCACAATCTCTGGCTGTGTGAGCTATTCTGGAGATAATAAGGTCACGTGAGCGGTGGATACAAATGGCTCTGAGACCTATGGGACTTAACTTCTGAGGTCATCAGTCCCCTAGAACTTAGAACTACTTAAACCTAACTAACATAACGACATCACACACATCCATGCCCGAGGAAGGATTCGAACCTGCAACCGTAGCGGTCGCGCGGTTCCAGACTGCAGCGTCTAGAACCGCTCGGCCACCCCGGCCGGCGCGGTGGACACACAAGACGTCTTAATCGTCTAGAGGTATCAGTGTGAATAATTTGTGTAAGATTTAGCTAGTGCTTGCGAAAGTCAAATCAATAATGATCTGAAGTTGAGATGTGACTACTGTAATAACTGACCCAGCTTTCTTTATTACGGACTGGGAACTCGGTGGCGACCTTGGAGTTTCACTGGGAGTGGCGTTCATAAGTAATGTACCAGATTTTTTTTTCTGAAAGCAGTTTGGTTTTAGTCAGGATTCCAATCATCATATTATTCCCCACTCTTTTGGCTACAAAACCCTATTTTTCAACTTAATGTAAGTCCAATGCGACGGCCTTACGTTACCGTACTGCTTCCTGCGGAGCGCATCATTCATTGGGTCAAACAGATGGAAGTCGTAAGGTGCGAGGTCTGAGGTGTCGGGAGGAAGAACAGTCCAACCAAGTTTGTAGAGCCCTCTCGGATGGACAGACTTGTCTGAGGTCATGCGTTGTTGTGGAGGACGACAAGTTCTTTTGCATTTTTATGACGTTTCTTCAGTTTCCTCAGGGTAGTGCAACACATTTTAGACTTGATCGTTACGCCATGACGGAGGGCATCAAAAAGAATAACCCCTTTGGAGTCCCAAAGACCATCACTATGACTTTACCGGCTTTTCTTCTGATGAGAAGTGATGTGACGCCACTCTATGGGGTGCCGTTTTTTTCCGGATGGAAGAGTTGAACCCGTGTTTCGTCGCCTGTGGCGATATTCGACAAAACATTATCACGATCAATCTCGTAACGCGCAAGCATTTCGTCCTCCGTTGTTCCTTATAGTCTTCTTTTAGGTGGCGAGGAATCCAGCGGACTCACTACTTTGAGTCTCGCAACTGGTGGGCGATTGGGTCAGCACTACCAACAAAGACGTCCATTTGAGCAGCGAGGTGTTTGGTATCCGTGAATTACCCCGGATGAGAGTGTCTGCACGTTAGAACGTTGCAGGAGTCACAGCTGTGTTCGGCGGGTCGGTGTGTGAGAGATCGTACATGTTTGCACGACCTTGTTGCTATGACGATAGACGCCTTGCTCAACGACACAGCGTTGACTGCCAGGTCTCCATAGGCTTTCTGCATCGCCTATGAATAACTGCGATGCCCTGGTTTTCCGCTAAAAAATTAAAAAAAAAACAGAAAAAAAATCAGTTACAGCCTTCTGCTTCGAACGCACGTTCGTTACAGAGGCCATTTTGAAGCGTATTTATAGCGCCGCCATCTATAGTTACTTCATGAAACTATAGGGGCTGAAGCGGGGATATTCCACGATGTCTCACAACAAATTGTGCATTTTTTCCAACCGAAATTGGTCGAGAAATGTGCTGCATCAGATACTGAACATCCCTCATTGTTCGTGCCGATATTATTGCATATATATTGTACGTAGACTGGTGAATGCAGAGGTGAACGTATAATGGTTCAAATGGCTCTGAGCACTATGGGACTTAACATCCCCTAGAACTTAGAATTACTTAAACCTAACTAACCTAAGGACATCACACACATCCATGCCCGAGGCAGGATTCGAAGCTGCGAACGTAGCGGTCGCGCGGTTCCAGATTGAAGCGCCTAGAACCGCTCGGCCACAGCGGCATGCCTACGTGGATTACCCTGAATGAGAGTGTCTGTACGGTCGAACATTGCAGGAGTCACAACTGTGTTCGGACGGCTGATATGTGGGACATCGTACATGCTTGCATGACCTTGTTGATGACGATAGACGCCTAGCTCAACGACTCGGCATAATTTTGTTCACTGCCAGGTCCCCGTAGACTTTCTGCAATCGCCTATGAATAACTGCGATGCCATGGTTTTTCGCTAAAAAATTTAAAAAAATCAGATACAGCTCTCAGCTTCGAACGCACGTTCGTTACAGAGTCCATTTTGAAGCCTATTTGTAGCACCGTCACCTGTAGTTACCTCATGAAACTATAGGGGCTGAAGCGGGAATATTCCACGATGTCCCATAACCGAAATTGGCCGAGAAAAAAAAAGAATGTGTTGCATCAGATATTGAACATCTCTCGTAGTTCCTGCCGATATTACTGCATGTATATTGTACGTAGACTGGTGAATGCATCCGTTGTGCTACAAAGCGCAGAGGTGAACGTATAGATTGAGGTCAGTTGTGCTTATCCATAGAAGACTTCGATGTGACGTATTTCACAGGTTACTGAATTCACAAGCACCAGCACCATACGGCAGCAACATTTCAAACCCGTGATGCCACAGATAACTTTTACCGGTCGACAATGGCGTCTTCAGAACTGCCCCGTGCTAAATAACACAGACGATCCAGTTTGGGAAGCCGTCGTGACGTTGAGGGATACCTCGGGACAGACGCAAGGCTGCCCAGCGTATACGGCGGCGATACACAGGGTGGTGTGTTTACTGCTGTAGCAAACCGTGGATTGATTAAGGGCCGTGCCGGGACGCTGGTGGGCGTGCCTCCGCGCTGTTTAATGACGCGTCAGTCGGCAAACAGGCCATTAGGAGGCGCTGGCGCCAGCGGCGCCGTATGAATATGGACGCGTAACGAGCATGTTTAGCGGCGCGCCAGTGCCCGGTTCATTAGTGGCACGGCGCGGAAAGGAAAATTCTGTACACTATGTGGGCACGCGCCTCTGAAGGTGGCGCCACAAATAACTGGGTGTGCCTCGCCTCTAAGCTTAGACCTACTCCTTAGCAACCACACACTGACTAGTTCCATGCTCTCTCCCTTATTTGTTGTAATCCTGTACTGGTCTCTCTACAATAATATTCAAATGACCGGAACCAAATAACCCGAACAGCTAGCCCTTTTTACATGCTCTAAAAGGAGGTTTTATATTTAAATAATGATTTAAGCGAGAAGTCACGCTGCTCGTATGCGGTGTAGTTTAGATGTCTTTTGTGGCCCAATTTGAGACCGTGTTCCGGCCTTGTTCGCCTCGACTTCGCCAACTCGTCTGTGGTACGTTGTAAACAGTTATCATTTACACCCGGTATATATTATATGTTCATACCGGAACACTGTTCTACATCTGCTGGTGTGGCAATTGCACACTCTAACCTTGTATAACAGTAACACAACCGGTTTGTAGTTGCAACTCTTCTTTATTGAGTACACATACACATGAATTCATCAGCAGTAATAATCAAGTAACAACATTTGCATATCACGGCACTATCCACAATTAGTATTCACAATATTAACCGTCACACTTGTGACAACGGCTCCCTTACGTGCCGGTAACAACAACAAGCAAAATAATAGATAAAATATATAACCAAATATTTACAATGTCGGCTATCGCCTTTCTCACTCAGTTTTACACTGACTGAAAAGGTAAAATTAATTTGATGCTATCTGACCTGAAGGGTACTTTTAATTCTTCTGTTTACACTTAGCATTCTCCTACACTCAACGTCCGGAAGCTTAAGGCAAAACGTCAATTTGATGAACATGTGATGGAAGCGAGAAAACGTTGATCTATTATGATTTCACAAACACACAATCCAAAGGGTGAACTTACACTCAACTTTGGGGAGTAGGAAATATTCAGGCTAAAACAAGCCTCTCGTTGAATGGAACAGAGAAATTGCGCGTTAATGGGGTTCGGACGGCCCTGAGTTCAAATCCTGAGATTTCCGTCACACTGCAAGCTCGCGGGGCGAGGTTTGCTCGCGTCAACCACTATACACGTTTCTGAAAACAGGAAAACATGAGTGGGAGACACACTGTAGTATATACAAGTTACACAAATATATGTATAGAAAAGTAATACCTTAATATAAACATATTAAAAGTTAACCAATGAACAAAATTAAGGAGCTTAAGTTTCCTCTGATCAAAAAAAAAAAAAAAAAATCTAAATACTTCGTGAAAATATGTGTCAGTCCACACCCAATGACTTAAGATCCACCTTGCAATATAATCTGTTTTTGCTGAATGGCTGACACCACATAAATCAAACGTGCAGTACCTAACGTGACAATCAACCTTCAGACAGGTATTTGAAATTGCAATAGAAAACTTGTGTCACTTCAGTAGGTCGCTAATATAATAAGCATGGCCCCTATAGCCACAGACCAAAATACACACGGCCTCTATCCGACCATAAAACACAATGTGACCTATATTTATCATAGCCACTTGCCTTCCATACACACAAGAAATTATTAAGAAACAACAACTATCACTAATTCGTAAAACCAGAAAATTCTAAATCTGTAACTAAATTAAGAAATGACGTTCAAGTGAACCAGCTATCTTCAGCGTGCCGTGCGGTTCTAGGCGCTTAAGTCTGGAACCGCGTGACCGCTACGGTCGCAGGTTCGAATCCTGCCTCGGGCATGGATGTGTGTGATGTTCTTAGGTTAGGTAGGTTTAAGTAGTTCTAAGTTCTAGGGGACTGATGACCACAGATGTTAAGTCCCATAATGCTCAGAGCCATTTGTACCTTCAGCGTGCCACTAAGCACCAAATCCAATCTTACAAATGCGAGGCGCTATTTCCAGCCACTTTGGTAACATAATTTCATGGCCGTTCTAGAACGTAATTCGCCTCGCCGCCACTGCAGTGAATGTTTGCTGGCCACTAGCACGAGCAACTGCAATAGTCAACAGTCCTAAAGTTCACAATAATATTCACTATATATAGAAGGAAAAACCCACACTTCTTCATGTGAAATTCACACGCCATCCATCCACCTAGCTCTCGAGGTATTAGCAAATCCTGGTCGCCACTAGCCAGCCGTGTCAATACAACTTTAATACTTTCCGGCAGCGGCCCATGCTTCTTCGTTGCTCCAACTCAACTGGTCCTCATGGCACACGGCCGCGCCACGTGACATGGTGTCGCCAACTCCCTACAGCGACAACATCGAAAGCACGTCACGTCACAGACTGACTCGGCTCATGCGCGGACCCACTCTCCTCGACTTGCGCACGCGCGCCACCATAAATAGCCTGCCTCAACGACGCAAAGAGAACAAGGCACATGGACAACGATCAAAGATGGAAGTAAGAATCGATATGGCCTGGCGCCAGAAACCCATCGGCTCATCTACATCAATACTTTGCAAACCACGGTGAGGTGCATGGCACAGGGTACATCCCATTGTACAAGTTATTAGGGTTTCTTCCTGTTCCATTGACATATGGAGCGCGGGAAGAATGACTGTTTGAATGCCTATGTGCGTGCAGTAATTGTTCTAATCTTATTCTCATATCCCCATGTGAGCGATATGCAGGGGGTTGTAGTACATCCCTAGAGCAAACATTTAAAACCGGTTCTTGAAACTTCGTTAGTACACTTTCTCGGGATAGTTTACTTCTGTCTTGAAGAGTGTGCCAGTCCAATTCCTTCAACATTTCTGTAACACTCTCCCACGGATTAACTAAACCTCTGACCAATCTTGCTGCCCTTCTCTGTATACGTTCAATATCCTCCGTTAGTCCTATTTGGTGTGGGTCCCATACACTTGAGCAATATTCTAGAACCGGTCTCACGAGTGATTTGTAAACAATCCCCTTCGTGACTGACTGCACTTCCCCGTATTCTACCAATAAACCGAAAGCTACCACCTGCGTTACTCACGACTGAACCTACGTGATCATTCCATTTCATATACCACAAAGTGTTACACCCAGGTATTTGCATCTGTTGGCCGCTTTCAACAGTGACTCATTGATATTAAAGCCATAGGGAACTACGTTTTTTAGTTTTGTGAAGTGCAAAATTTACGTTTCTGAACATTTAGAGCAAATACTTCATTACAGGTAACTGCATCATCTTCAAAAACTCTGATTTTACAATTAATATTGCCTGCAAGGTCATTAATATACTAAGTGAACAGCAAGGGTCCCAACACACTTCCCTGGGTCACACCCCAAGGTACTTCTACACCTCACGATAACATGCTGTGTCCTCTCTACCAAAAAGTCCTCAATCTAGTCACAGATTTCTCTTGATACTCCATGTGATCATACTTTTGTTTCTGGAGAACAGTGATCAAAATGTAATTAAAATTTTTCAAATGAAAACAGCCTAGGATACCACGTAAGTTGTTAATAACGACGGTGCCTCAGCTACTTAACCCCAAACGATCGTGCTTTGGTCAGCAGTGTTTATCATTGCTACATAGCGGACTGCTCCTCGCCACTTACTTCAGGCGTCACCATGAGTACAGTTATCACATTTACATCCAAGTCTTGTTCTGTGATATTATGTATTACTCCTTTCAGTGTTTTAATGGTCTGATAATGATTGCACCACGATTGAAATCGGTTACTTGATCAATAAATTTTAAAATTCGTGGAGGTACGTACCGTCTGTGTAACTAAATGAAGGCAGTTTGTTTGTTGCCATACGCGTTTCGCTTCATTTATTCGGGAAGCATCATCAGAGGCCTGAAACACATGATTCTTTTTATACACACAATAAACGTATTATTTGATAGTTTAATATGCTGGTATATTACATTTTTGTCGTGTTATTCTCTTGCTTTTTAGGTTAGAAGCAACTTTTGTAGCACAAGTTTCGTATTGTGTATGTATCGTACGGTGTTACGATTTCCAGCGCTGTTAACACATATGTGTTCCTGGAGATGCATTTGTTGATCTTTTAACAATTTACATGCGATCGTAGACTGTTTTTATTTAAAAACGTTTAGTAGTCATAATAATGACTACTTCTTCTCTACTCCTGTGAACATGCGAACTTTGCGAGAATACAGTTCATATTTGGCTTCTATTTACGTTTCTCGCTTTGCACCGAACAGTTACGTCGCTTTTCGGATTGTGTGAGACGCGACCATTACAAGTGATTCACTTACAGAGAAACGTAAGAAAGCTTTCGTGCAATAAGCCCCGGCGAAAGTTAAGACGAAAGACCAACATCCTTTGACAGACACAAGCTGCGGCGCAGTCGTGGAGCTTCGCTTTCATCTCAGACCGAAAAGTGTCGCGCGACACTTCTTGACGACGTTATTGACATTTGGCGGGCGATTCCCCAGTTGCTGAAAAGCGACACACTGGCTTTAGGAAACCTAGGTCACTTTTTATTACATAGCGAACTAAAATACGTCATTCCCATTATGTTCAAATGTTCAAATGTGTGTGAAATCTTACTGGACTTAACTGCTAAGGTCATCAGTCGCTAAGCTTACACACTACTTAACCTAAATTATCCTAAGGACAAACACACACACCCATGCCCGAGGGAGGACTCGAACCTCCGCCGAAACCAGCCGCACAGTCCATGACTGCAGAGCCTTAGATCGCTCGGCTAATCCTGCGTGGCGTTCCCATTATGAAAATGCCTTTTAATTATAGTGAAATTAATAGAGACTGCTGTCATGACGACCACTATAAGCTCTGGCTGATATTAGGTGTTCGACTTTACAGTGGTTATTTGTAATAAACAGCCGGCCGGTGTGGCCGAGCGGTTCTAGGCGCTTCAGTCTGGAACCGCGCGACGGCTACGGTCGCAGGTTCGAATCCTGCCTCGCCCATGGATGTGTGTGATGTCCTTAGGTTAGCTAGGTTTAAGTAGTTCTAGGGGACTGATAACCTCAGATGTTAAGTCCCATAGTGTTCAGAGCCATTTGAACTTTGTAATAAACTGACATACAGTTATTGTGCAAATTATAATTTTTCTAATACGAAAATATGTTGGCGAGCCATATCCTGTAATCCCATGGGCCCCTTGGTTACTTCGAAAGGTCGCGTTACAGCAAGGATTATGTGATCATTTTGGCTCATCAGATCCATCCTGCGGTACAATGTTATTTCCCCAAAAGTCATGCTGCGTTCCAAGAACACAGAGCCGCTATTCTCACAGCTCCCATCGTTCAAAATCGAGTGTGGCGCAGACCCCACGAAGCCATAGACGCAAGATGTGAAAAATGCTTCAAATGGTTCTGAGTACTATGGGACCTAACATCTGAGGTCTTCAGTCCCCTAGAACTTAGAACTACTTAAACCTAACTAACCTAAGGACATCTCACACATCCATGCCCGAGGCAGGAATCGAACCTGCGGCCGTAGCAGTCGCGGTGTGGCCGAGCGGTTCTATGGGGCTACAGTCTGGAACCGCGCGACTGCTACGGTCGCAGGTTCGAATCCTGCCTCGGACATGGATGTGTGTGATGTCCTTACGTTAGTTAGGTTTAAGTAGTTTTAAGTTCTAGGGGACTGATGACATCAGATGTTAAGTCCCATAGTGCTCAGAGCCGTTTGAACCATTTGTAGCTGTCGCGCGGTTCCGGACTGAAGCGCCTAGAACCACTCGGCCACCGCTGCCGGCAGCTCGCATTGTACAGGGCTGGGTTTTCGGGTACGAGGATGAATTCTCGCAACTCCTCTGGCCACCACACTCACCATAACTCAGTATTATTGAGCCTTTTTGGGCTACTTTGGAAGGAAGGCTGTGTGGTCGCTATCCACCTGCATCATTGTTATCTGTACTTGCCACGATTTTGCAGGAAGAATAGTTGGTATACGGTTACCTTCAAACCCTTACGGGACCTATATTTATCCATTGCGAGACTATTGGAAGCTTTCTTGAATGGCAATGGGTTTCCTACACCGTATTAGGCGAGGTTTAATTAAAATAGCTGGAATAAATATAAACAACCTCAGGTACGCGGATGATAAGGTCGTGTTGGCAGAAAGTGAAGAAGAATTGAGAACACTCTTGCTGTAGGTGAAAGACGAAAGTGAAAAGGCCAGTCTTGGGCTGAATGTGAAGAAAACGAAAATTATCGCAACTACACCCACCAATTCGTGGGATATAGCAGGAGAAACCATGGAGGTAGTGACCACATTCAGTTATCTCGGTTCCCAGATCTCTGCGGATGGCGACTGCAGCCATGAAATCCGGAGACGCCTGTTGCTCGGTAGACAGGCGATGTCAAACCTTGACAAGGTTATAAGGTCCAGAGAAATAACACTAGCAACAAAGATCCGTATTGTGAGGGCTATGGTCTTTCCAGTTGTGATGTATGGATGTGAGACCTGGACCATTAGAAATGCTGAACGACGAAGAATTGACTCCTTCGAGTTCTGGTGTTGGTGGAAACTTCTTAGAGTTCCATGGACTGCAAAGAGAACCAACAGATCAATATTGGAGGAAATAATACCAGATTTCTCCCTGGAAGGTCTAATGTTAAAACAAAAGCTGACCTACTTTGGACACACAATGCGAAGGCATGCCTCGCTGGAAAAAACATTAATGCTGGGGAATATTGAAGGAACTAGAAGAAGAGAACGTCAGAGGATGAGATGGATCGATGGCATCACGGAAGCAATGTGTTCCAACCTGGAAGGGCTACGGGAGAAAGTGCAAGACAGGAAAAAGTGGCGTGATTTGGTTCATGGGGTCACGAAGAGTCGGAACCGACTAAACGAATAGAGAGAGAGAGATTAGGCGAGGTAATGCGGTCTGTTTTTGATGCATCCATACATTTTTCCAATTTCTCTACGTATAAGAAATGGGTATACTACAATATGACGCACCGTATCAAAACATCATCAGCACAGTTATTGAGATATTTGGAAATTTTCCAGATGGGAAACGGAATACTAGTGCCAAATTGTCAGAAGAGCGCCGTGCGTCAAATAGAGAATTGATGAAAAAATCTGGTTCAGTGAAAAAATCTGATTCAAATAATAAAAATACGTAAGCCTTCAATGGTTCTTAGATACATGAGTAACGAAATAACTGAAGAAAAGCAGCAAAAAATAGACAAAATTATTAAAAGCATTTGACAAACGTGAGTGGAGGCCCAAACGCATCTTCCTTCTTTATGGAACTAAGGAAACTGAAACACCTCTCTGTTTACAGGAGTTAACCATATAGTAAGATATTTACCGGCGCGTGATAAGTTTGACAAATCAGCATACAACATAGAAGAGGTGAAAACTAGGATTGTATTTCTTCTTAAGGGGGGTAGGACGTCAAACGGGACGACTTGGAGCAGGAGAGACACCACAGGAATTTTCAGTTTCCACTGTCTATACTTTTACAAATAAATTCATAAAACTTTGTCAGAATGACCAGAAAGGATTCAGGATTTACCCTTATAGTGGTGTAAGTTCAAAAATATAATAAAATAATTTATTTCTTTACATTTGTTTTTCACCTTTTGTTCACTTACCATTGGCTGCATTTCTTGCTATAGGTACACTTTTCTTCATAAGTAAAGGAGAGTCTTCGATGAATTTTGCACAGCACACAAACCATACTTAGAGGTGTATGAAGCTCTAGAATTTTCCAAATCTATTGAAAACTGTGGTAAAAATTGAGGTAATTAACTATAAAATTTGAGTTTTTTCTGAGCATGAAGTTTAAAATGTAACAGCACATTCATTTTTTCAAAAATTAAACAATTTCTAAAGTTTCATACAGCTGTAAGTATGGTTTGTATGCTGTGCAAAATTCATCCAGAAATCTCTCTTTCTTATGAAGAAACGTGTACCTATAGCAACAAACGCAGCCAATACAAGTGAAAAAATGATGAACTTTCACATGTAAAAAAATTTATTTTGTAATTTTTTTGAACTTCCACTGCTATGATTGTGAATCCTGAATCCTTCCTGGTCATGCTGACAAAGTATTATGAATTTATTCGTAAAAGTATAGACAGTGGAAATCAAAATGTCTCTCCTGATCCAAGACGGCCCGTTTGACGTCCTACCCCCCTCAAGAAAAATAAATCCTCCTTGAATAAATAAGTATCTGTGCTCCAAATATAGTGACCATAGGAAGGTGAGAGCTTCACACGTGTGAACAAAAATTTCGCCATTTTCCGGAAGTAAGCATTTCCTTTAAGAGTTCTGTGCAACCTAGTAATAAAGGCACTCTTTACCTGTTGCTTCTACCCGCCATTTTCCGCAAAAACAGCGACGGTGTAAACTGTTAATCCAGCGCAGCACAGGGGTTTAATTCCACTGACGAGGCACTGTTTGCTTAGGGCTGACGAAGAAAACCAGTTTACATCCCTAACATCACTGTAATAAAGCTTTGACACGTTTTTACTCTTGAAATAAGCGTAATGTGACAGGAAGCAAGGGACGAAAACAAATCCTTTTTGTATTACTTCACACAGTTTAGAGATTTCAAAGGTGCTTTGGAAACGTTGCGTCCCAAAGGGAACCGCACGTTTCATACAATTCTCCAGACGCGCTTTCTTTTCTGTGCTTAAGTTTTGCGAGAATACTTATATTGCTTTCTGGTAACTTTCTGCGAACCAGTTTGATTCAGCAGCAAAAAATAAATAAATACAGTTCACGCTACAAAGAGACGTTAAATGCTGACAAAACAAATGTTAATCTATTTACTGAAAGCCTTTATATACTCACCGCAGGGCTACGGGAGTAGCAATTCATGGATGCACAAGTTTGTAAACTCGATGGAAATAAATAAAAGCTTGTTACTATTTGGCAGATGTCCACACGAGATAACGACGCATGTACAACAGTCCATCATTCTCCTTTTTACCACGTTTTGATTAGGTCGCATTCATGCCTGTATGGCTCTTTGGTACAAATTTTGCAGTTGATCCGAAATTAAGTTACCCATGAGCTAGAGACTTGAAATGTTGAACAGCCACAGAACTGGACGGTAATGCAATATTAACTCATTTTCTTGTCTGGTGGGTGGTGGAGGGTGTTCTGTGTACCACAGTCTATCTCCCTATTTTTCACCTTTACGGTATTTTCGTGAGAAAAATAAGTCTTTATAGCAGACCACGTTCTTAAATCAGATTAAAAAGTATAAAATAACTTCTCCTAACTACAAACAAAATTAATGATGTAGATTTTTAGTAGCTATGATAGTACTTGGACATTTAAAACGAAAAAATGGGGCATCTGCAATACGTAATTCATGTACGAATAGTTCAGCTGCTCACTATTATCTATTGCATACACCCTAAGTTACTCGTTTTAAAACTTACAAGTATTTTCATAGCTGTTTAAGATTCACACTCACCATTTTTCAGGGCTACCTGTACAAGGTTAGGAATCTGTATATTATGGCATATGTCGCAGACCGATATAAAACGTGGCATATTGAAAATTCATTTTTATTTAAATAATTACTATTATTTGGTCAGAAAAAGTGGTATCCTTTTCCAACTGAATCCTGTTCATTGAACTCGGAATATAAATAACGACTTTCTTTAATCGCTTCATCTGACAATGACTAACGCATGAAGAATGCTCTTATTGGCAGGAAAAATAAAATTCTAAACCTTTTGAAGCGAAAAATGACAGTGCTGAAAGTTTCCCTTCGTTTGGAGCGAAACACGTCGAACTTCCAACAAGAATATGGGGTTTCACTCAGTTCACTCAGCTGCCATTGTATGTCTTTCCTCAGCAAGACTGTTCGTCTCTGAATAACTGACGTAACCTACATACGTCTGAACCTTCTTATCCAGCCAAGCATTGGTTTTCCTGTAGAAATATTGTCCTTCACACTTTCCCCGGTTACAAAATTGATGCCTTTGGATGTTTCCCATCATGTGGTCTCAACTGGTCCTTTCTTTTACTCAGATTACAACTTCTTTTGTCACCAGTTCGATTCAATATCCTGTCATCAGTTATCCAACTTACCCATCTACCCTTCAGCATTCTCCCATCACACCATGTATCAAAAACTGATTTCAGTTCAATAACTGTTTCAGATGTTTTTTATAAAGTGTTTTGCAGCATTTCTTACTTCTCTTATATGCAGTCACCCTGCTCTTTGTAAATTCGTATTATTATACGCTAACGTTCTTGAGATAGGAAAGATTCTGCCCACAAATTAGCACGGATTTAAGACGAATCGCTCGTACCAGACTCAGCTTGTTCTTCTCTCACATGATATCCTGCGAACCATGAGTGAACGGCATGAGGCAGACTGTATATTCCCAGACGTCCAGAAACCGTTTGGCACAATCTCCCACTACAGACTGTTAACCAAGGTCCGAGCGTATGGAATGTGCACTAACAAGGGGGGGCCGCCAATTGTGAAATTCAGATTCGATTCATACTGCGCATAATAAAAGCTCATGGCCAGGGGTGTAATGTGGCAAAGCACCAAGATGCACTTCTCAGCCGTTGTCGAGAAAACCGACAGTTAAAAAGAAACCGTTGCGGTGAAATACTCTCTACGATTTACACTTTTCTACAGCGTTGTGGCGCAGCGGTAAACGCTCGGGTTTGTAATTCGAAAGTCGCCGGATCGAATCTCGCGCCATGCAACTTTTTTTTTAGTATTTGTTTTTTGTAATTCAAATGTGTATATATACACACACACATATATGTATAATTCCTGGCAATCAGTTGCAACAATTATGCATATAATAAGATGTTGAAAGTCGTTTGTCGTGGAAAAACTGGCGACCTCGAACATCATTATGTTTTCCGCAAACAAAGTTGTATTTCACAAATGTTATTAATTGTCTTCATAATGTTTACCACGTATAGTTAACGGAAGACGTAGAAACGATATTCCGAAACGAATACGTATAGCGTAAGTCAAACGTTCGAATTGGAATAGAGACCCCACGAACACAAATTTGCTGTGGCAGGTATGAAATATAAACTCCGTTACTCGCTCGTTACACTTGATGGACAGATATTGAAGGGGCCGAAACGATCCACCGCATAACAGCGTAGTTGCCTGCTAACTTCGAAAGAAGGTAGATGCGGTCCCTAGCGCAACTTATAACATCGTCGAAAATCAGTGCGGGCGTGAGAGCTTTGGTACACCCTGTTAAACAAACGGAAAAATGGAGGCGGTACAATTGGAGAGCGATCCGCCTTCACCAACATGCATAAGCAATTCATTAATTCGCGGCATGCAACTTTTTTTTATTATAAGTTTTTTGTAATTCAAATATATATTTGAATTACAGTATATATATATATATATATATATATATATATGAATTACAAAAAACTAATAATAAAAAAAGTTGCATGCCGTGGGATTCGATCCGGCGACCTTCGGATTACGAACCCGAGGGCTTACCGCTGCGCCACGACGCTGTAGAAAATTGTTAGCCGTAGAGAGTATTTCACCGCAACGGTTTCTTTTAACTGTCGATTTTCTGGACAACGGCTGAGAAGTGCATCTTGGTGCTTTGCCACATTACACCTCTGGCCATGACCTTTTATTATGCGCAGTATGAATCGAATCTGAATTTCGCAATTGGCGGCCTCCCCTTGTAAGATACGTGAGTGCCTCGAAGCCTCCCTGAGTACGTCGCGCTGGACGGTGAGAGTTCATCAGCGCCAAGGTTATCATCAAAAGCTTCTCTTGTTCTCTATACAGGCTTAACATTAATAAAGCCGGCAAACTGGAGGGACAGATTCGTGACTGAAAATGGAAAGAAAGAGGTCCTTCCAACACGTATCCGGAAACGCATCTGTGCCACGGTAGATGGCGGTGACACATGACGGTTCCTCTGGCCACGTGCCGTGTGTTCCCTGTGTGTTGCAGGCTGTGTAAGAAGCAGGCCTGAAGGACTCTGTTCTACAGTATATTGAGATAAACCTTAGTGTAAGCTCCAAATCTGGTGCACTGACAGTCCGCAGCTTCCCCGCACGTTCGTCTGTCTGAAAAGACTCATGAGCACAAAAACGCCCAAAAAGGGCATGAAATGTTGGGCGATGCAGTTTGCGAGGGTAGTTGTCTTGGTATAGTCGTGTTGCCTCTCGACCCTTCCCATCTGGTTAGGCGTACACAAACACCATGTCGGCTTGCTCGCGACATGAACACCGTACCATTCTGCTGCTTACAGTATACAGGGCCAATCACACAGTCGTGAGTTGCAGAGTGCTACCAGGAACACACAGCATGTGATCAGAAGAACTGTCATTCGTCAGTACCGTCTACCGTGGCGATTATGGGTTTCCCTGCACATATTTATAGGATCTCTTTTGCTCCATTTCCAGTCTGGAATCCGTCCCTGTAGTTCGTCGGTTTTATTAATATTCATCCTGTATACATAAACGATCTGACAGAATAAACGATCTGGGACTATTAGCTGATTATACAACAGCGTGTGGAAAAGTATCCTCGTTGAGTGACTAGAATTGATTTCTATTGTGATGAATGGCAGTTTGCTCTAAATGTAGAAAAATCAAAGTTAATCCAGATGAGTAACAAAAAGAATCCTTTAATGTTAGAATATAGTATTGCTCGTGTATGGCCTGACACGGTCACGACGATAAACATGGCATGAAGTTACACAGCGTTATGAAATGGAACGAACATGTCTGTTCGGTAGCAGCGAAGACGAATGACTTGAGTAATACTCGAGTGTTCTGTATCGGTTTAAAGGAAGACATCGAAGAAAATTGAGAGGCATGCTGCTATATTTGTTGCCGAAAGATTCGAATCAACACGTGGGTATCACGGAAGTCCTTTTGAACTGAAACGGGAATCCTTGGAAGGGCGACGAGGTTGTTCTTCACGAAACAACATTATTGACAACATTTAGAGACCCAGCATTTGCCACTGACTGCAGAACGATTCCATTGCCATCAGCTTACATGTCGCAAAAGGATCCCAGAGAGAAAACTAAAGCAATGAGGGATCTTACGGAGCCAACACAGTTGCTTTTCCCACGTACCTTTTGCAAGTGGAAAAGGAAAGGCAGTGGCCAGTACTGGTATAAGGTAGCCTCCGCCTCATGCAGGTATGACTCGTACTGAATAGGTTTGGAGTATTTATTTATTCCGTAAATGGTTACGTACAGTTGGTGTAAACTGGATGTGCTTCAGAGACATCTTGTAACAACAACAACGTTATACTATTGTACATATAATAATTTTTTCTTCTGATTTTCGATAAATTAGTGTAGGCAATGTTCTGATTTCATTTCTTTTTTCTTTTCATGTCATTATGTTAAAGAAACTGTAAACAATTTTTGATGTGAATATTAATGTTTATGCCAAATTGCAAGCAATATTATAACAAAATGGAAATGTAAGAAATGTTGAAATTGTTGTAAGATGTTAAAGTTGTAATTGTGCGCCTGGTCCATACGTAGGCAATGTATTAGGATATGTAGAATGCAAAACCTCGGATGAATACCCTGTCTGTAGGGGAGCGGTAAAAGGTGGATGGTAGGCGAGCGCGGGAAAATGCACACGGGCACTGTACGGCATAACGGGCTCAGCAGTAGTAGTCGGAGTTGGGCATCGGTCTGAGAAACACGCTCTGGATCGAGGAGGCTCTCCTGGAAGACGTAGTTTCATTGAGCCTCGGATGTGCCGTTTCCGACGACTATACAGCATGGCAAAATTCCATAGGCACTAAATGGAAAAATATTGCGACGCTATGAAGAAGTAAAGTGCCGATACATCAAGAGCCATAGCTGTGATTGGATGTGTGCTCTGCGCCTCGCCATCTCGCCGCCCGCCAACCGCCGCATCGATATGAACAAGTTGAAACTTTTAGCACTGTATTCGTGTGGACCAGTGTTACTTTTGTTCCTTACTGTTCAATAACAACTTAACTTTTACCAGAACTGTCCTATCATTTAATTATCCTCATCACTAACCTAGACAGGGTCCTTTCCACATGTTGTGCAATCCGAGTGTCCCGAGATGAAGATTTAAAGTTTATGTTAGTACTAATTACCTGCAAACCTATCTATGTTAGAATGATGTTTAAAGAACTTTGTTGTTATGAATACATAGGTAAATAATATAGGTCTGACAAAGTTGGAAGATAATGTTGAAATTGGTTTGGTAATGAAGGCTAATTAATTTGAGACAAAAATAATGGTAGTTAAATGAGCAAGAAATAAGACAAAAAGAGTAGTAACTCATATATTGGAAATCTTGAGTGCTTAACGATTTCGATAATAAAAATTTCAGTACAGTGATCATAACAGTTTCAGGGTCCCTCCCCCCCCCCCTTTTTCTTATCTATTCATTTAAATTCTGAAGTGTACTGAACTGATTTTACCAGGAAAGTTATAGTCTATATAAAGCCAAAATTTATTAGTGTATTACCTTTTTCAAAATTGACATTGTATGTGTGTTTCGAAAGTGCTATTTCTAGAGAAACCTATGCCCGATTTTAATCAGATCCATAGACAGTACAAAGTTTGTAGTAAACATTATGGTGTATTGTTGTGTATTTATGGCTTGTCCATATTAGTACAGAAAGTGAAATTATTAGTTCAGTAGGTTTTCTGTTTCTAAAATTTACCATAGTATGCAGTGTTATTACGTGTTGTTTTGTATGAACGTGCATCAACTTGTACTGGGAAGAAACTCAGTTAATGCCTAATTAGGCTGGCGACCGTATTATTAACAATTTGGTAGCATCTGCTGTGTTGTTGCTTGTCCGTCCTAACGTGTAGTTGCACTTCAGACTTGCTTGACGTATCATTGGTGTTACTGAGTAGGTGAAGGTCTGATTTTGCCTCCATTCAGGTACACGCGATCAATATATATATCAAAATCCTTTCTTATAAGGTGAAGCCCGTCAACTTACCATAGTACGGGCTTTAAAAAGTATCGTGCGCAGTAGCGTAGGGTTACAATCTGTTGCGTCGTATTGTCGGCATCTCAGGCATCGCATCACGATGGAGAAGGACACACTGTGACCTTCCAGCATTCTGGAGAGTGGCTGAAAAAAGTTGCATGAAATAAGCGTGAGAAATGTGTCGTGCGTTCCAAAGTGCTACCAGAACTCCGCCTAGTGTAATGACTGTGTGTAGAGAGTTAAAAGTAATGGGGTGCGTCGCAAGGATTTTACTGCACTCCACACTCATAGTCACAGCATCAGTTGCAATGTGCCAAGATATTCTAACACTAGTAACTGCGGGCCAAAGAAACTGGTGCACCTGCCTAATATCGTGTAGGGCCCCCGCGAACACACAGAAGTGCCGCAGCATGACGTGGCATGGACTCGACTAACGTCTGAAGTAGTGCTAAAGGGAATTAATACCATGAATCCTGCAGGGCTGTCCATGAATCCGTAAGAGTACGAGGGGGTGCTGATCTCTTGTGAACAGCACTTTGCAAGGCATCCCAGATATGCTCATTAATGTTTATGTCTGGAGAGTTTGGTGGACAGCGGAAGTGTTTAATCTCAGAAGAGTGTTCCTGGAGCCACTCTGTACCAATTCTGGACGTGTGGGGTATCGCATTGCCCTGTTGGAATGCGCAATGGACATCAACGGTTGCAGGTGATCAGACAGGATGCTTACTTATGTACTTATGTGTCGCCTGTCAGAGTTGTATCTAGACGTACATGTCCATCCAGTAGGTACAATTTGAAACGAGACTCGTCCGACCAGACAACAAGTTTCCACTCATCAACAGTCCAATGTCGGTGTCCACGGGTCCAGGCGAGGCGTAAAGCTTTGTGTCATGCAGTCATCAAGGGTATACGAGTGGGCCTTCGGCTCCGAAAGCCCATATCGATGATGGTTCGCAGGCTGACACTTGAAATCTGCAGCAGTTTGCGGAAGAGTTGCACTTCTGTCGAACGAATCCCTTCAGTCGTCGTTGGCCCCGTTCTTGCGCCAATTTTGTACCGCCGTAGTGATGTCGAAGATTTGGTATTTTACCGGATACTTGCCGGCCGTTGTGGCCGAGAGGTTCTACGCGCTTCAGTCCGGAACCGCGCTCCTTCTACGGTCGCAGGTTCGAATCCTGCCTCGGGCATGGATGTGTGTGACGTCCTTAGGTTAGTTAGGTTTAAGTAGTTCTAAGTTCTAGGGACAGTGTCTTGAAAGGAGGGTATAAGCTGAACATCAACAAAAGCAAAACAAGGATAATGGAATGTAGTCGAATTAAGTCGGGTGATCCTGAGGGAATTAGATTAGGAAATGAGACACTTGAAGTAGTAAAGGAGTTTTGCTATTTGGGGAGCAAAATAACTGCTGATGGTCGAAGTAGAGAGGATATAAAATGTAGACTGGCAATGGCAAGGAAAGCGTTTCTGAAGAAGAGAAATTTGTTAACATAGAGAATTGATTTAAGTGTTAGGAAGTCGTTTCTGAAAGTATTTGTATGGAGTGTAGCCATTTATAGAAGTGAAATGTGGACGATAAGTAGTTTAGACAAGAAGAGAATAGAAGCTTTCGAAATGTGGTGCTACAGAAGAATGCTGAAGATTAGATGGGTAGATCACATAACTAATGAGGAGGTATCGAATAGAATTGGGGAGAAGAGGAGTTTGTGGCACAACTTGACTAGAAGAAGGGATCGGTTGGTAGGACGTGTTCTGAGGCATCAAGGGATCACCAATTTAGTACTGGAGGGCATCGTGGAGGGTAAAAATCGTAGAGGGAGACCAAGAAGTAAATACACTAAGCAGATTCAGAAGGATGTAGGCTGCAGTAGGTACTGGGAGATGAAGAAGCTTGCACAGGATAGAGTAGCATGGAGAGCTGCATCAAACCAGTCTCAGGACTGAAGACCACAACAACATTCAGTTCTAGGGGACTGATGACCTCAGATGATAAGTCCCATAGTGCTCAGAGCCATTTGAACCATTTCATGCAAGGTGTCTGTGCCACACCCGAACCCTACCAGCATTTCCTGAAGTCGGGACCAATCTGACCAGGCCACGGTTTTCCAGTGGTGTAGGGTTTACCGCCGCTTCTCTCGGGCGTTAAGTGAAGGACCTCAACCGCTGCGTTGCCTGAAATTTCGTATTATCGGCACATACTTGTCACTGTGGATTTCGGAATACTGAATTCACTATTTCCGAAACGGAATGACTCACGCTGGCCGGAGTGGCCGTGCGGTTCAAAGCGCTGCAGTCTGGAGCCGAGCGACCGCTACGGTCGCAGGTTCGAATCCTGCCTCGGGCATGGACGTGTGTGATGTCCTTAGGTTAGTTATGTTTAATTAGTTCTAAGTTCTAGGCGACTGATGACCTCAGAAGTTAAGTCGCATAGTGCTCAGAGCCATTTTTGAATGTCTCACGCATCTAGATCCAACTACCATTCCCCGTTCGGAGTCGGTTAAATCCCGTCGTGCCGCCAAAATCACATTGGAAACCTATCTGAGTACAAATGTCATCTCCGCCAATGCATTGCCCTTTTATACCTTGTGTACACGATACTACCGCCATCTGTATATGACCATATCGCTATCCCATGACTTTCGTCACCTCGCTGTGTGTGTGTCCATCACTGCTTTCGCGCTGGTGGATTTCCATGCAGTGGTCGCATAGATGCCGCAGACAGTGCCAGCAGACGGACGGACGGCCGCGTCGCGGCGCGCAAACATTTTGGCGGCGGCCGGTTGCTAATGCAGAGGCGGGCCGCGCTGTGTCCGTGGCGCGTATCCATTGTTGATGGGCGGTGCCCGGCAGTGCCCGGCGGTTGTCGCGCCGCTACATTGGACGTGCGAGTGACGCGGACTTGCGACTCCCATTAAGCCGGCCTGCAAAATGGATGCGGACACGGCGCGCGCACCTGCCGGCCGGCCCGTCCTGCCCCGGATTACCGCTGCCAGACTCGTTCCCGGAGCGCCAAAATAGGCCCACCTGTCGATGCGCCCGATCGTTGCCTCCGCCGCCGACTGCCGACCGCATGAAAGTATTATCAGAGCATTCCAGTAGCTACTCCAAGTGCGTCACAAGGATTTTACCCCACTCCACAAGCCGGTCGGAGTGGCGCTTCAGTCTGGAACCGCGCGACCGCTGCGGTCGCAGGTTCGAATCCTGCCTCGGGCATGGATGTGTGTGATGTCCTTAGGTTAGTTAGGTTTAAGTAGTTCTAAGTTCTAGGGGACTGATGACCTCAGAAGTTAAATCCCATAGTGCTCAGAGCCATTTGAACCATTTGAACCCACTCCACACTCGAAGTTCTACCAATAGTTGCAGTATACCAAGATACCGGGTGATCAAAAAGTCAGTATAAATTTGAAAACTGAATAAATCACGGAATAGTGTAGATAGAGAGGTACAAATTGACACATGTGCTTGGAATGTCGCAAGAAAAGTCTTATGCGTCAATTTTATGCTTATCAGACTGTGCGTAGGTGCCGGATGTTAGAATTTCTAAACATTCTGCGTGGTGTCTGTTTGTTCTATATCGTGTCTCCCTACCACTTTCGCGCAACGACGGTCTGAGTGTGTTTTTCAGGGAATTGACTAGTTTGAACCTGGGACCTGTTGCTGGTAAGGAGACGCTAGACCACACATGACACATAGAATTCAGAAGAGTTCAGTGAGACTAGCGATGATATAACCAAATACTTAATGATTTCAGCGTCAGTTCCACTGCACTCCCTGTAAAAGAATCTTAATACTAACTAAATTTAGTGGAAGGGGTTCAAGGCTTTCCTATTTTTAGTTAGCTGGTAAAAAAACGACGAAAAAGCAGTTAAGTTTACCATTGGAAATTTTATTTTACTCACAAAACATTGTTTATAAATTGCGCTATTGATAAAAGGAAATGTTTTAATACAGGATGGTAAAAACCGGTTGCGTTCAACAAAAATGTGAACGAATATTCCCTGAATGGGTTTCCAAGTTCTACAATGGATCGAAGGATGACCTATGCCATATCACATCTATAATGTAGGTTTAAATTAAGTTTCACAAAAGAGCAAAATATCAAAATGGTCTACAGTGACCCTCAACTATCTTTAATTACTTACCTAACTTGTCGTAAATTACAGTGGCTGATGTGGCTTCTCAATAACTATATAACAGAAAAATCATTGCGTTTCAGATTTTTACTTCAAGTGGCAAATGTGAACACCAAGAGCTTTAATTAACGATCGACACTAATATTACGCAAATAGGGGATGTAACAGATGAGACTTCTGCAGTTCTGAGTGAAGCCTTATACGCTCAAAAATGCGGCATCGCGTGCGTTCATTACCTTGTCGGTGTTCGTCAAGGGGCGGCGGACAGCACAGCTCCACTCACCTTGCTGTCTCGGAAGCAGCTCTCTCCTAACTTCTCCTTACTACAATTTACCGAAGTTGGTTTAAAAAAAAACTATCTGACTGTGTTTTCATCTGACCAATCAGGGTCACAATGTTAACCTTAAGCTCCGCCTACAACAATTCTGTCTATCCAATGAGAAACGTTATACTTTTCGTGGTGGGGCAATGTTTTTAAAGTTTGCAACGTAACAGAGAAGCGAAAAAGTCTCACGCTAAAACTTGCAGCTGGTGTGGTCCTTTTAGCGTTATCGTAAGATCTATACTGTTCTTCTGGAGGGCTCTATCTTTTAACATGGGCTGTTGGGTGGTCCTAACGTAACAGAGACGCGAAAAAGTCTCACGCTAAAAACTTGCGGGTGGTGTGGTCGTAGCGGTTAGCTGGCGACGTGGGTGTCCGTCCCTTATCGTAGGGCCTTCTCGCTTAACACGGTTCTGCTCTCGGCTTCTGTTCTCGTTTCTCCCCTCGGAACTGCGTCTGTCTCACGGTGGGAACGTATGACATGCATTTAGGCATTCTTGTGTTAGTCTGTGGTATTCCCTTTGCTCACTCGTTACTCGTATTACTTTGGTTAATTTAATGTCACGATTTATTCGGAGCTATGTGACATACTACTGGAATTGCTTATCATGTCAGGGTTTTCATGGAAGGTGTTGGATTTGCCTGACACCTTACAAATTCATGATGGTCAAGTAATTAGCGTTCGTGTTTCGTAAGATGAACGAGTATGTGCGACTTTTCGGCTGCCAACCCAGTTTAATTATTAATCTATTTTTTCATCATCTGGTCATATTATTTAATTTATATGACATTTGAGAGACAATATAATGCAAAAAAACAAGGCACATTTGCATAAAGTTTAAATTTGTGTTATTCATGTATGTATGACAAATATCGTCAAAAAAAATTGTTTCAAATGTCTCTGAGCACTATGCGACTTAACATCTGAGGTCATCAGTCCCCTAGAACTTAGAATTACTTAAACCTAACTAACCTAAGAAGATCACACACATCCGTGCCCGAGGCAGGATTCGAACCTGCGACCGTGGTGGTCGCGCGGTTCTAGACTGAAGCGCCTAGAACCGCTTGGCCACACCGTCCGGCTACAAATACCATCCTGTAACGTGTGACTTACAATACTACTGAATGTGGGCCGGCCGGTGTGGCCGAGCGGTTCTAGGCGCTACAGTCTGGAACCGCGAGACCACTACGGTCGCAGGTTCGAATCCTGCCTCGGGCATGGATGTGTGTGATGTCCTTAGGTTAGTTAGGTTTAAGTAGTTCTAAGTTCTAGGGGACTGATGACCTCAGAAGTTAAGTCCCATAGTGCTCAGAGCCATTTGAGCTACTGAATGTGAATGAAGTCATACGAATCATTACTTATGAAGGATTGACATGGGCTTTCCAAGCCTGTTCCTCGTCCTTGGCCGGCCAGTATGACCTAGCGGTTCTACGCGTTTCAGTCTGGGACCGCGCGACCGCTATGGTCACAGGTTCGAATCCTGCCTCGGGCATGAATCTGTGTGATGTCCTTAGGTTAGTTAGGTTTAAGTACTTGTAAGTTCTAGGAGACTGATGTCCTCAGATGTTAAGTCCCATAGTGCTCAGAGCCTTTTGACCAATTTGAACCTCGTCCTTGAAAATTTGTATACAAAAAGTAAGTAGTCAAATAACTTATGAAGTTCACTACAACTTCATGAAAAGGCATGTGAATTTTTTCATTTCACTACCTCTCAAATGTCTTACAAATTAAGTAATGTGACGAGTGATGAAAAAAATATAGATTAAAAAGTAAGGGGTAGCGGAAGTCAAACCATCGCCTAGTTCGCGACCCGCGTGAACACAACCGCTTGACAACAATGACATCTAATCAGAAGGCGGCTTCGAACAGATGCATCAGGTACTTAACAGACGCATAAAACTTCTCTTGCGATTTTCTAGGAATTGGCAGAGTAGTGCACTGCGCTACCTGCACATTATGTTCTTTTAATGGCCTACTAAAGGTGTATAAAGTTTAAAATAAATCCGTGATCCCAACGTCGTGGCCTCCCATTGTAACTACACTAGCACAACCACACGGTCAATGACCAACGATATTAGTGACACTTGGGGCGCTTCGACTTCATTGCGGCAAGTGCAGTACATGACTCCCGGGTCGTGTACACATAAACAAGTCCACCGGCAAATGGCGTCAAATCGGCGACCGCTGTAGAGCTGTCTACTAACGCGAAACCATTGTCGCTCACCTGCCATCCATTTTAGCAGCTATCGCTTCGCTTGCCAATGTACGGGACTGCGTACTCGGAGATATAGCCGCAACACGGATGGGCCTAGCAATGAACTGATGGTCTACCAGCCACCAAGACTCTGGGTGTCCACCGATGCTACCAACTAGAAATGATGCCTGGGTTCGCACCTGTATGTCGCCACTGTAAAAAATGGTTGTGGTAAGTTCTATGGGACCGAACTGCTGAGGTCATCGGTCTCTAGGCTTACACACTATTTAATCTAAGTTAAACTTCGATAAGGACAACACACACACACCCATGCCCAACGTAGGACTCGAACCTCCGACGGGCGGGGGGGGGGGGGGGGGGGGGTGGAGCCGCGCGCACCGTGGCAAGGCGCCCCAGACCGCACCGCTACCCCGCGCCATGTCGACACTGTCGACGCACTCCGCAACAGCCCGCCAACCTGCCTTTCTAGCGGTATAGCAACATCAGACCGCTGCACCAACACCAGACTCAGGACATCAGACCGCTGCACCAACACCAGACTCAGCTCTTCCTCCCCCGCCAGGAATACATGGTTGCCACAATATTGGGCCGCACTGACCTTAGCGACCGCAAGCGTCTTCATGACAACATATCGCTGAACGAGGACTAAGGTTCCACGCCAACACCACCCATTCAACGCATGAAAAACAGGTGGCCTTCATATTTTAAGCAAGAAAATAAAAATTAGTGCTAAATATGATGCTATAATTTTATTCCTTTCACTTTTGTCTGTAAAAAATCATTTTTGTGTTCAAAATGGTACCCTCTCTGTAACTGTTGGAACGAACCTTTGCAGTCGAAACATTGGTCATCCGTCATAATTCCCGTACTCCTATTGAACCTGTTACAAAATAACTATTGCATAAATCATTTTCAGTATATTTTCTAGGTTAAATGAAAAAAATTAAGTTCTAACAAAGTGGTGGCGTGTTGAAACAAATGTCATTTGCCTTGCCCACAAAACTGAGTCAAAGGCGTGAGCCGAAAATATTAGAAGACACCGCAAAACGGCTACGTACGTCGATACAGAATTCTATTTCTAATGTAGGCGTCAAATTCCGATCAAAATCATTCTCAAGCGTACCGTTCTCAATTTATGATTCATGCCAATCTGAAAAATCCGGCTTCGAGAAAAACTTGTTAGTTTTGAGTTGTATTTCTTGTAGTCAGGTTCAGCATACCTGCCGCGCGGGATTAGCCGAGCGGTCTCTGGCGCTGCAGTCCTGGACTGTGCAGCTGGTCCCGGCGGAGGTTCGAGTCCTCCCCGGGCATGGGTGTGTGTGTTTGTCCTTAGGATAATTTAGGTTAAGTAGTGTGTAAGTTTAGGGACTGATGACCTTAGCAGTTAAGTCCCATAAGATTTCACACACATTTGAACATTTTTTCAGCATATCTCTAGTCTGTGATCCCTGGACCATTCAGCAGCGCTTCCAGATCTAGAAAAAGGTCCTTCTTCGTCTTCCTTTCACCGTGAAATCTCGAATGAAATTCATGACAAAATGTTTTGCGCAAACTGGAAGAGCGCAACACAAGAGTATATATGTTGCCAGCTTCTTTCATCCGCTGCTCTGCTCGTGCGATACGTTTTTCGTCCGCTTTTGTGCGCAAGTTGTAACAAGCTAGTCCGATCTCAGAAACCAGCATGCTTATAATTTCCATAATGTCTGTTTGGCTGTCGTTTAAATTACACGTCAACTAATTTTTTCCCAACTGCGGATGATTTCGGAAACACTTTTCCACAAATCGCACTGTAAGTTTCTGAGGAACTCGGGAAAGTAACCTAGATAGCCAAGAGAACATTTTAAGCCAAAAACAAAAAAAATCGATTTTTGAAATTTTCGAAGAGAACTACCCATTTAATAACGCAGCAGTTCGCTCCAGCACGCATACATAAGTGCCTGAAGGAACATTGCATCGCAATTCGGAATAACACAGACACTGCGATATTGTATTTATCCACCGACGCCGGGAAAGCGACTCGCCTCTACAGGAATATATATATAACGGACGTACAAGTACAGGTTGTACCCGGATGGTAGACGACATACGGGAGTTCAGGTTTGCCCTGAGTCATGCTCGGATAGCCTTATGATAAGACAACCGCTCGTGGTAAGCGGGAAACCAGGGTCCGGCACAAATTTTCAGTGTCGTCGTTCCATTCTACAGCTGATGGTTGTTCCTATTCGTAACTGCGAATGCATATCATGTATTTTGTAACTAATGTAGTCGCCGCAGTCGAAGGAACATTGCATCGTAATTCGGAGCAACACAGACATTGCAGTTCCGTATGCATTGTGTTACGTCCTTCCTGTTTGGACGTGACACATTAACGATAAAGGTAGTGTGAAACAGGAGTGCAGTTCTGACTGTTGCGGGGAATCTCTTCACCGTGAAATCTCGAATGAAATTCATGACAAAATGTTTTGCGCAAACTGGGAGGTTGCAACACAAGAGTATATATGTTGCCGGATTGTTAATTTATTGAAACGGATCAGATAAAAAAATGGAAATGAAAATATACGGCTCACTCAATATGATGTGAGACGCCACCCTGAACATTAAAGACTGAAAATTCACTCCATCAGTTAATTCTGATAAGCCACCAACTGTTTTATACTCGTGAGCCATGATACCTAAACAATTTCACCACTGTTTGCTTCGTTCGTCACGTTATTGGTCTACATAGCAGCGTCGCATCTCATTCAATTCGATTAATTTCTCATCCAACATTCCTATTAACTGCTTAAGTTTTTCTTTAATTTTGGTGGGTGGCATCTCAGTCTGTTCTTGAAATTATACGTTGAGATGTCACGTTAACATTGTCATAGAGTGTCTTTTGCTTCAAAGCAATTTGTGCCATAAAACTAGGAAGTAACTTTAATTTCTTATTGTCTTAACAAATGATATCTGCAGTTTCTGACGTCACTTTTTGTTCTATGATAATTGACGCCATTGCATCAGACACGCCTTTTAATATTTCATTGCCCCGCGAAAATACTCTTTCTCTTTTTGGCATGGCTCTTTGCTCTCCCGCTGAGTTTTTCATCTCTCTGATACTGTGGATACTGTGGTCGTGGCAGCCACAAGAATTCGCAGTTCATTTAACATCACAGTAAATGATCTATAGGCCCCATGACTGCAAGTAAAATCAGAAACAGGGGCCGTGCATTGCAAAGTAGTGCTAACTATGCTTTTCGCACACACACACACACACACACACACACACACACACACAACAATAACAATGCTGCCAAATAACAGCTTCGACAACAATGCTAAAGCCCGCTCCCTGCCGTTACACAAGAATTCCATAAATTCCAGTTCTGCCACTACTTTACGTAACCTTAAAAATCAAGAAAACCGCATTACATTCTGGTGCAAAATTCTGAAACAATGGTGTTGAAAATTCTATACGCTGAAATGGAAAATATCGACGTGCCTCTCTCCAGCATCGATTCTGGTTTTACTTTGTGCGCCCAAGAGAGCTGGAAAACTTTTGTTGCATTCTGAAGACTTTTCCGAGGCATTTGACCTCATTCTTCACTGCTAATTACGATGATACTGATCCTTATAAATATAACAATTAACATGGATTACTAAAAGTAAATAATAATCAATACATAAAACTCCATCTCCCCAATTATATATTTAACATATAAGTAAATAAAGATTACAAACCTCCCTCTCTTTCTTTCTCTGTCTCGATTTTTCTCAGCTTATCTTTTTTAAACTTAACTAAAACAGAAATTTTAATAATATCTACATTCAAAGATTAACTGTTAAACACACAGTTCATATGAGTAGAGCTCATTTGTTATTGATCTTTAGTTTCTATTATAAGTGATATTATGACGTATTGGCGCTACCTTAGAACAATTTGGGAATATATCTTCTTTTCTCGAACAAAACTCTGTAAATTAATTTAAGTGATTTTCAACTTTTCCTTGTTCTTCTGTGAGATGACTTTAGGAGGAAACGCTTGCAGCAGCTACATACATACTGAAAGTGAACACTCTGCACTACACCTCACATCAAACTACATTTTCCGTGTATGTTCAGTTTTCGAAAAAGGAAACGAAATAAGACAATGTATCTTCAGATTCGTATGGGCACAAGTAGACTCGTGGATAATGTAACTGAGGGCGACTGTTACCATCACCTGGGGAGTCTAGACTACCGTAACACTACGTTTTTAGGCTTATTGCCACCATTTTGTACGCAAAAGTTCAAACGTACTCAAAATCAACCTTGTATACAAAGTTATCATTGTCACAAGTTAAACGAAACCGTTTCTTGTCTTCAAAATATATTTTTTGTTCCATTTTCAGCGAAATTTTTCAAACTTTTTGGAACACTAAATCAGGTATCTCACAATACTGGACATACTTCTGCAAAATGTGATGTTTTTCTCATCAGTCACCGTATCACAGATTCTTTTCGAAACTGTGTCATTACAGATAGAAACAGATGTCATCGTGGCACATGCATCAGGCCCCAGCATAGTATGTTCTGAAAATTTCTTTAACTGTGGTGCTTCTTCACTCGTTTCTGATTCTCCACATTTCACTATTAAAAATGAGATTTTGCAGAAAGCGAGGAGGCGTTTTGTCAACACTGAGAGTGTTCTCGATAACTTGTCCATATTAGTGTTTCAATGACTTTGGTTTTAAGACTAGAGAAAATGAACTGGGCCTATGCACATCGTCAAAATCCAATTTTCAGGGCGATCACTTCGTTTGGAAGGCTTCATTGCGCTTCATTTGAAAATAATTCTGCAGCAAATGAGCCACAATGGTATTTGTCCATTTGTAGCCGAGGGGATGGAATCAGAGTTCAACTATTTATCCGAATGCTGGCCGCAGTTCATTTGGTCAGCCATTTTGTGAAAAATACTTTTCCGAAATGAGCTGATTACGTCACCAACTAGACTCCACAATTTTTAATCGTGTTCCACTGATTATAGGCACAATGCATCGCAACATTCCCTCAACTTCAGCAGTCACATTACGGACGCTTCGTCGCTTCTGAAGGGATGGTAGGTGCCGTGTACGTTCGGGAGTCCCCCTGAGTTCGTCCAATACGAAAGAGAACTGAGACTCCAAGACAGAAGTACAGCCGACATTACAAAGGCTCGGAGAAGTTCAGGTGTTATCCTTATATAAATCTATTTAAAAGCATTTTCGTATCTATTTTAGTAATTTTTCCACATTTTTAAACGGAGTGATAACATAAATAACGTTTCATCAATGATATTTGTTTCATTTGTCATGTATAAGAGAGCCAGTTTACAGAAAATTTAACTGACATACATTTTTGTCTGTTAGTGATGAAACGGTGTGGAATGTAATCTGAATGCCGATTACATGCGGATGCAGAAATGTCTCCAATGCTAAGTGCAACCGTGGCCAGCTCGAGGAACCTGCAGCAATAACGGATGAATTATCGCTCCATAAATGACCATTATAAGTTCACGCTGCCGAGGGTGACCCCTTTCGGCGAAGAATAGTTTCCATCTTCAAACAGATGGATCGTCGTAGAATAAATGTGTTAGAGAACTTGCAGCCTCCAGCGCAAGAAAAATGTGACAAAAAGTTACTAAGAAAAAGTGGTAAATGAATCATTTTCGTGGGTGACGTGACGTTTATTTCGTCAAAAATTCTTCATTCCGATACAGTTTGCCGTGTGATATGCCAGCATATTGAAACGGTACACTAGTTTCCGCTCTATAAGCAGCAGGTTTCGCTGCTCGCTCGCACCGGGAAATAGAAACAGAGGCGGCTCCGCAGCCAATTTTATTACACGACGCGGCCGGCCGCGGGTGCAACAGAATCCATGTGGACGGGTGGAAAGAAATGTGTCAGGCTTCATAATACGTATTTGCATGTGTAGTGGTTCAAATGGCTCTGAGCACTATGCGACTTAACTTCTGAGGTCATCAGTCGCCTAGAACTTAGAACTAATTAAACCTAACTAACCTAAGGACATCACACACATCCATGCCCGAGGCGGGATTCGAACCTGCGACCGTAGCGGTCACGCGGTTCCAGACTGAAGCGCCTAGAACCGCACGGCCACACCGGCCGGCCAGTGTAGTGTATTAGGCATTTTTTGTACGTGAATGTGAATCTGCACGTGAACTTTTCTAATCCTCCTCACACCTTTCCGTAAAGCGTGGCCAAATCTTTGTTGGGAAGTAGTTCTGTAGTATAGTAGTGCCAACCTTACTCCTTGGTAGGGGATCAGAGAGACAGCACAGGCAGGTAAAAGTCAAAGACTTTCCAGTATCACAAGATTTGGGGTGGAGAAGTTGGTCACGGCCAAGTGGTCCGACCACCCCCTCCACCGGGGCCCAGGAAGACCTCCGGGTGCCCGCCATATTCGAGGAGTGTTACAGAAGACGGATAAGTGAGCAGACGTGCCCTCAGTGCGTCTGTCTCAATGTTCACGCATGGAAGAGAGGTGTTTGAATATTTGTACTAATTCCTTTATTTCCAGCTTCGGATTGTGGAAGGAAATGAATGATCTCGTTAATTTAGGAAATTTGACCCCCTGTGTTAATGTATCTGGTCCCCAGTTTGCCCGTTATCCTCCTCACATAGTGGATGTCCTATGTAAAATATTGGGAGACTTGGGAGGTATACATTTGGCCAACGCAATTCCGTCTTGCCCGTAGAAATGTGCGTGCAGAATATTATATAATATACCCGAGCTATAAGTTGTAAAATTGTAATATCTGTAAACTGGAACAATTGCTGCAATCGCTGTAAAATCGAGTGATAATGTTTAAAATAAATAGGTAATCAATTGTCATCAATCTTTAACATACCTTAAAAATCACAACGAAGTCAAGTTAAAGGAATTCACTTAAAATAAAAGATATAGAATGCAGGGACCCACACATCAGCGTGTGAGCTCTCCAGCCCCTCGCCTAGTATCGTACAGAAAGGACACGCTCTCTAGGTAGCGCTCGCAAGCTCCCCTCCCCAGTTATCCGTTGTGCAATTTTCATTCAGGGCTTGACGACATCAACTTTCATCTTGCGTCCCTAGGCAAGGAGGTTAGACGGGAAACTTTCAATATTACTCAAATAAAAGAGAGCCTCAGTGAAGCCAAGACTTCCTTTATTTGATCCTTGAGGACTGTGGGCCAGTGTTAGAAGAAAACTTTTATTTCAACTGTTGAAAGTGAGGCGAGGACTTCTGCTTCAACTATGAAGTTTGAAAACTGTTCAGTTACACAGTCAATATGGAGTGAAGCTAAAGTCCTTTACAACTAGTTTAATGCGTTGCTCTCATCATTGCGGATTACCTTTAATTCGTCGCCTACTTTGGAACAGGCGTATATGGTGTTTTATTTGGACATGATATTCCAGTCTTACTTAACGATATTGGCAATCAGCAAATTTCTATTTTTGTAGATGTTGTGTACATAGTTCCGCGTAGTCTGCGCGTACACAACTTTCCCACTAGAGCGCGCCCCGCTAAGCACAACAGCGCAGGCGCAGCGCTCGTCCGTCTCCGCACTACGAGATGGCGCTGTCTTAGAGATGGACCAAATTCTGCTTCCGCTGACCCGCGTATTAATATGTAACGCAGCCAATGAGATTGCTGCTAACGTAGAACCTTTTCTCCTCGCGGATCACACTCGCGCAGTGTACAGACCTCTGATTACTCAGTCTGCATTAGTCTGCATCAGTCTGCATTAGTCTGTAGTAAAGTTTCAGTCTGCGCCTAATAAGATTATCATATTCCTGTACATAGCCATGAAGATAAATGTATAGACACTTTGTCAAGTATCAGAGATATGTGAGAATAAGATTAACGTACCAAGACCAAAGGACTTCAGATTGTCAATTGTAAATAGCATCCAGAATCAAGTTAAGTTATTTTTATGCTTGTTATTATTTTAATAAATGTGTGTGAAAATTAATCAAGTTCTGTTTAAAGTTGGTCACCGTCAATCTGCTACTCTAAGCGTGCAAGTGGCATTTCTATCGTCTGACCTAACGGCAGAAGATAAACACGCCACGATAAGACCACGAGACATATTGCTGACACTCGCCTACTTCGCTAGAGCGACAAGTCAAATAATCTGATGGTGTGTATACCGAAGGTCTTACAGTACGCGCACCACAGTAGATCACGTGAAGCTGCATAAACAGTTTCAGCGTTTTAAATTCTAACATTTTACCGGAGAATATCTAGAAAATGTAGAGAACTGGCATTTGCAAATTACTGCAGAACGATTGTTCTGGCGCCACTTCGCTTAAGACAAGAGAAATTAAGGCTCGTACATAGGCATGTAGACAGTCGTTTTACCTTCGCTCCATTTGTGCGTGAAACAGGAAACGGAATGAGTAGTAGTGGAAAAGATGCCTTCAGCCACGCACCGTATGGTAGCTTGCAGAGTATGTGTGTAGATGTAAATGTAGATGAAGCAAAAACAGGTGTTAGCAGAGTTTAACACACCCAATATTAATCTGTGACTCAGTCATTACTTGCTCATTTTACGGTTCCTTCCCGGATTTAATCAACGATTTATTGGAGCAGTGAAGTAAGAGAATAGCGCCGGTACAGCCGACTGGAATCGCCCGTCGAAAGTGATGTGGACTCCGCAGTGGCAACTCTGAAATTTGTAATTGGCATTCCACCCCGCAGCACAATATTAATACGCTCCGCAACAGTCGAATTCATCCTGCGCTACCACTGCTAAATGAAATCCGTTTCACGCATTGCCAATATAATCCCTTATTCAACGCTATGAGCTGCTCATTCCATGTCCTAAATACCAATGAATCGTCTGATGGCCTGCCTTACAGCTATTCAAACGAATCACGCGTGTAATAGGTTCATTGCTTCGGCTGCCATGTTTATTACCCACAGACTCTGAAAGCGACACGTGTATATATGGACTATAACTGTAAAACGTCAAAACTGTATGAAATCGTGGTGTCCGTTATCTTACTCTCATATAACTCCACTTTCCTCGTGGACAACCAAGGACCACGTGAAAAATTCAAATCCTTCTCATTTGGTCTTTTTTCCCTCCAATATATCTTTATCTTTTCATTTTTTTAGAGCGTTAACATTTTCCTGTTGAAACTACATCGTTCTGCTGCAGCTTCCGATCTTATGTTGTGTATTTATAAACCATTCTTAATTTATCGGGTCTAGCTTGTTCCTTTTCCCTGGGGTGCTTCAAGGTACGTTCTGTCATTCATCCTATATAAATGTCCAACGAATATCAGTCTCCTTTCACTTATTGATTCTATAATTTGATACCACTGATCATTACTTCTTGATTTTCAGTCTTTCCTTCATCTTACACCTAAAATATTCCTCATGATTCTTTTTCAGTCATTTTATTCATTTATGATCAGTCGTCTGACTGGTTTGATGCGGACCATCACGATTTCTTCACATGTGCCATCCTCTTCGTGTCAGAGTAGCAATTACACTGAAAGTACACAATTATTAGTGGTATATACTATCTGAGCCGGCCGTGGTCTGGAACTGCGCGACTGCTACGGTCGCAGGTTCGAATCCTGCCTCGGGCGTGGCTGTGTGATATGTCCTTAGGTTAGTTAGGTTTAAGTAGTTATAAGATCTAGGGGACTGATGACCTCAGATGTGAAGTCCCATAGTGCTCAGAGCCATTTGGACCATTTGAACCATCTGATAAAAAGCATCTGGGCACCTGTTATTGGACATGTTTTCACCCATCGCCTTTACGACAGCTTGAACTCTACTGGGAACACATTCAAAGATGTGTCCAGTTAGTGTGGATAAATGGCCTCCAATCTTCGTCAGTAGTCGAAACCAGAGAAAGTACTGATGTTGGACACTGGGATCTGGACCTAAGTCGACTCTCTAATTCATCCCAAAGGTGTTCCACTGGATTCAAGTCGGGACTCTTGGCAGGAGAGTCAAGAACTTTATTGTTCACAAACCACTGGTACACGGACGCTGATTTATGAATGGGTGCGTTGTCATGCTGACATGATCATCGCCTCTGAACTGTTCATCTAATGTAAGCAGTACCCAATGCTGTAAAATTAGTTCGTATCTTTCCGCATTGAGAGCTTTCTTAAGCACGATGAGGTGACCACACCCTGATTACGAAAAACACCCCCACACCGCATGAACATCTCCTTCGTACTATTATGTTGGCACCAAGAATGATGGCAGATAAAGTTCTTCAAGCATCTGCTAAGCCCAAACACTTCCACCGGACTGCCACAGACTGTAGAGTGACTCATCACTCGAAATCTCACCGTTTCCAGTCATCCACCGTACAGTGCCGTCGCTCTTAACACCACCTGAAGCGTACCTCAGCATTGAATGCAAAAAGGCGTGGCTTATGAGGGACTGATAGACCTTGTATCCCATTCTTTTTAAGTCCCTAGGCATAATCATCACGCTACTTGTACTTCTGATACCACTGTGGAACTGACGAGTGATTGTCCATGAGGTCTACCTGGTCTGAATTTAGTTGTCGTTGTTCGTTCGAGTTTCCAGTCACAGTCGCATCACCAACAGCTTTAGAAGGATCGAAATGTCCCTGTTTGATATATTATTCAGATGATATAAAATAACTAACCCACATTCGAAGTCTCAGAGTTGCTATTGTCGCTTCTCCACTGACAACACTTTACTCTCTGTCTCCTTTTATACTGGCGGGTCCCACGCACTTGGCATCAAGCTGTCAAATCCATATTACATAGTAGTGTCCGGATATTTTTGATCAGATATTGTATTTTCCCATCTATGTCTTCCACTATATTTTTTCCCATTATGACTCCCTCTAGTGCTGTAGAAGTTATTTGCCAACACATGTCCTGTCATCCTGTCCCTTCTTGCAGTTGGGGTTTTCCAAACATTCATTTCGTTACCAAGTTTGCGAAAACCTTAGCGCTAAACTTATCAAACCGTGGTTCTGTAGCTATACATGTCAGTTTTATTCTTTTCATTCCCAGATTTCGCACAGTTCATTGTTCGGTTTCATAAAATGCTATCCTCCACGCTTATATTATCAGGCATTCCTGTCACAGATTACCGCTTACATCTGACGTTAGTAGGCTTCTGTTGGTGAAGAATGTTTAGTTTGCTTGCCTTTTTCTGTTTCTTGTGTCCCCCTTGCTTCGTCCCTGACGTAGAAAATATCCATATCCATACGTATTCCTGTACTGCGGCGTAAAGTGGACCGAAGTGAATATCCTAATCGATAGGATATATTAACTATTTCTCCATGAACATTCGTGGTACAATAGCAGATAATGTTTCGTTATACGACTCTAAATGCTGTCTTTTATCGAAGCATAGGTATGAAGGTATAAAGAAGAGCAGCACGTTTTGTATTATCGCGACATAGGGGAGTAGAGTCACAGACATGGTACGTGAACTGGAGTAGCAATCATTAAAACAAAGGCGTTTTTCGTTGCGACGGGATCTTCTCATCAAATTGCAATCACCATTTTTCTCCTCCGATTGCGAATAATTTCTGTTGGCACCCACCTACATAGGGAGAAATGATCATCACGATAAAATAAGAGAAATCAGGGCTCGCACAGAAAAATTCAAGAGATCGTTTTTCCCACGTGCCGTTAGAGAGTGGAACGGTAGAGAGACAGCTTGAAGGTGGTTCATTGTACCCTCTGCCAGGCACTTTATTGTGAATAGCAGAGTAATCATGTAGATGTAGAGTCATAAAAGTTATTTTCAGATTTCACATTCAGAATTGACTATTGTGCTCTATACATGTGTGACATTCATTTCAGTCCACATAGTTACATCATACATTCTCTAACAATATTTCTTTATATACGGAATACTTATTCTACAATCCATTCCCTTTGTAAATACATCATAGTTTCTCTATATTCCGTATAATTCTTAGGTGAAATTTTTGTTATTAATCATAGTATTCGGTATGGTAATCATTGGTAACGAAATTAGGATCCTGACCACGAACCCATGCACCTACCTTTCGTAGGCATTGATTCAACACATAAGCTCTCGAAGAACACATCACTGCCTGCTTCACAAAATCGGTTTCCAAATACGTCTCTAATTTCTGCACTGGCTCACTTGCATCGCCTATTGCAAACACTCCGTAGTCTGTAGCTTAGTAATTATTCACCACCACACCAGTTCGCCCATGTCTACTTGGCTCAACAAACTGCAAAACGAAAAATTCATCCTGGAATTCTTCAGGTTTTCTAACAATTGTGTGGCTTCTTCCATCTCCTCTGTCTTCATCCCTTTGGGTACTTAATACACCCAACTTCCTTGAAAATCAGTTTTAGCTATGCAATTTTTCTATAACCCTAATTTTTTCCCCTTGCTCTTCCTTTCCTTGGCGGTTTCGCTGTTTCTGGTTGTAGTTCCAGGAGTTCTCGTTTAAACGATTCAGATTTCTTTTACTTAGATTTTACACTCGCTACTTTATATAACCGATTACGCGTTAGTGCTGCAATTGACGAGTGCAACCGACGCTACGGAATAGCGCGTGCAGACTTTGCTGCTAGTTCGCCTCTCGTTAGGAGGGTCTGAATTGTAGGGTGTACTGGGCAACGGAGCCCTTTGAACTCCGCCCTTTGACATTTGCATCCAGTGAAATTTGCACTGCGCGGCCTCTCCCGCCAGAGGTTCGAGTCCTCCCTTGGACGTGTGTGTGTGTGTGTGTGTGTGTGTGTGTGTTGTTCTTAGCATCAGTTAGTTCAAGGAGTGTGTAAGTCTAGGGACCGATTACATCAGCAGTTTGGTCCTTTAGGATTTCACACACATTTGAAGATTTTTGAAATTTGTACCCAGAAAAGGTCGACGAAAATCCACTAATCCCCCCTGTCCAAACTCCACAACTTTCCCGGCCGGTAGAAGATCCCAAGGCATTTCCGTGATATTTTGCTTCCTAATAACTGCTAATGAAGAGGACTGGAGGTTCTCAAACAAAAACTATGGTTCCAAAATTTTTACAATTGGAACTGATCGTAATTTATGTTATTTCCTGTACGACACTGTAAACTTTTTTTTTTTTTTGTGGCCGACTCTTCAGAAACCACAATGGAAAACGTACAAACCAAATTTCAGATAGCAAATATGGTCCATACCCACGCATACAATACATATAATGTACATATGACGCGTTGTCATATTAGCTAAAAGGCCGTGAGTATTCACGATGATAGGTTATATAATGCATACATACCTTCTCCTTCCATTCCTAGCACTCCATGCGTGCGTCCTCCTTACGTGAGTTGAAAACATGGAAATAGTTGATTATAATTATAATTCGTCTATTCATTTTCACTATCGGCAAGTATAAGATACATGAGCATTATAAAACTGTACATTAAGTAAGGCATTCTTCAAAAGGATAGACTGTTGTTGTTGTGGTCTTCAGTCCTGAGACTGGTTTGATGCAGCTCTCCATGCTACTCTATCCTGTGCAAGCTTCTTCATCGCCCAGTACCTACTGCAACCTACATCCTTCTGAATCTGCTTAGTGTATTCATCTCTTGGTCTCCCTCTACGATTTTTACCCTCCACGCTGCCCTCCAATGCTAAATTTGTGATCCCTTGATGCCTCAAAACATGTCCTACCAACCGATCCCTTCTTCTAGTCAAGTTGTGCCACAAACTTCTCTTCTCTCCAATCCTATTCAATACCTCATCATTAATTACGTGATCTACCCACCTTATCTTCAGCATTCTTCTGTAGCACCACATTTCGAAAGCTTCTATTCTCTTCTTGTCCAAACTAGTTATTGTTCATGTTTCACTTCCATACATGGCTACACTCCATACAAATACTTTCAGAAACGACTTCCTGACACTTAAATCTATACTCGATGTTAACAAATTTCTCTTCTTGAGGAACGCTTTCCTTGCCATTGCCAGTCTACATTTTATATCCTCTCTACTTCGACCATCATCGGTTATTTTACTCCCTAAGTAGCAAAACTCCTTTACTACTTTAAGTGTCTCATTTCCTAATCTAATTCCCTCAGCATCACCCGACTTAATTTGACTACATTCCATTATCCTCGTTTTGCTTTTGTTGATGTTCATCTTATATCCTCCTTTCAAGACACTGTCCATTCCGTTCAACTGCTCTTCCAAGTCCTTTGTTGTCTGTGACAGAATTACAATGTCATCGGCGAACCTGAAAGTTTTTACTTCTTCTCCATGAATTTTAATACCTACTCCGAATTTTTCTTTTGTTTCCTTTACTGCTTGCTCAATATACAGATTGAATAACATCGGGGAGAGGCTACAACCCTGTCTCACTCCTTTCCCAACCACTGCTTCCCTTCCATGCCCCTCGACTCTTATAACTGTCATCTGGTTTCTGTACAAATTGTAAATAGCCTTTCGCTCCCTGTATTTTACCCCTGCCACCTTCAGAATTTGAAAGAGAGTATTCCAGTTAACATTGTCAAAAGCTTTATCTATGTCTACAAATGCTAGAAACGTAGGTTTGCCTTTTCTTAATCTTTCTTCTAAGATGAGTCGTAAGGTCAGTATTGCCTCACGCGTTCCAACATTTCTACGGAATCCAAACTGATCTTCCCCGAGGTCGGCTTCTAACAGTTTTTCCAGTCGTCTGTAAAGAATTCGTGTTAGTATTTTACAGCTGTGACTTATTAAAATGATAGTTCGGTAATTTTCACATCTGTCAACACCTGCTTTCTTTGGGATTGGAATTATTATATTCTTCTTGAAGTCTGAGGGTATTTCGCCTGTCTCATACATCTTGCTCACCAGATGGTAGAGTTTTGTCAGGACTGGCTCTCCCGAGGCCATCAGTAGTTCTAATGGAATGTTGTCTACTCCCGGGGCCTTGTTTCGACTCAGTTCTATCAGTGCTCTGTCAAACTCTTCACGCAGTATCTTATCTCCCATTTCGTCTTCATCTACATCCTCTTCCATTTCCATAATATTGTCCTCAAGTACATCGCCCTTGTATAAACCCTCTATATACTCCTGCCACCATTCTGCCTTCCCTTCTTTGCTTAGAACTGGGTTGCCATCTGAGCTCTTGATATTCATACAAGTGGTTCTCTTCTCTCCAAAGGTCTCTTTAATTTTCCTGTAGGCAGTATCTATCTTACCCCTAGTGAGACAAGCCTCTACATCCTTACATTTGTCCTCTAGCCATCCCTGCTTAGTCATTTTGCACTTCCTGTCGATATCATTTTTGAGATGTTTGTATTCCTTTTTGCCTGCTTCATTTACTGCATTTTTTATATTTTCTCCTTTCATCAATTAAATTCAATATTTCTTGTGTTACCCAAGGATTTCTATTAGCCCTCGTTTTTTTACCTACTTGATCCTCTGCTGCCTTCACTACTTGATCCCTCAGAGCTACCCATTCTTCTTCTACTGTATTTCTTTCCCCCATTCCTGTCAATTGTTCCCTTATGCTCTCCCTGAAACTCTCTACAACCTCTGGTTCTTTCAGTTTATCCAGGTCCCATCTCCTTAAATTCCCACCTTTTTGCAGCTTCTTCAGTTTCAATCTGCAGTTCATAACCAATAGATTGTGGTCAGAATCCACATCTGTCCCAGGAAATATCTTACAATTTAAAACCTGGTTCCTAAATCTCTGTCTTACCATTATATAATCTATCTGATACCTTTTAGTATCTCCAGGATTCTTCCAGGTATACAACCTTCTTTTATGATTCTTGAACCAAGTGTTAGCTATGATTAAGTTATGCTCTGTGCAAAATTCTACAAGGCGGCTTCCTCTTTCATTCCTTCCCCCCAATCCATATTCACCTACTATGTTTCCTTCTCTCCCTTTTCCTACTGACGAATTCCAGTCACCCATGACTATTAAATTTTCGTCTCCCTTCACTACCTGAATAATTTCTTTTATCACGTCATACATTTCATCTATTTCTTCATCATCTGCAGAGCTAGTTGGCATATAAACTTGTACTACTGTAGTAGGCATGGGCTTTGTGTCTATCTTGGCCACAATAATGCGTTCACTATGCTGTTTGTAGTAGCTAACCCGCACTCGTATTTTTTATTCATTATTAAACCTACGCCTGCATTACCCCTATTTGATTTTGTATTTATAACCCTGTAATCACCTGATAGGATAGACTATGCATCATAAAATAACTTACGTAGTAACATTCAATCTTTTAGGGTGACAATACTTAACATTATTTTTCATTTTGCGACAGATTTTTACTTCGTTTATCGTATGGCAGCTGCCACAGAGTGTGGATCATAAAAGATGAATAGCACTATTTAAACGGTAAAACATCTAGAAGCACTGCAACATGCATGTATAAGAGAGCATATAGTAGTACATTCTGTCGACTACTGATTGGGTTGTTGGGTTGATTTGGGGGAGGAGACCAAACTGCGAGGTCATCGGTCTCATCGGATTAGGGAAGGATGGGGAAGGAAGCCGGCCGTGCTCTCTCAAAGGAACCATCCCGGCATTTGCCTGAAGCGATTTAGGGAAAACACAGAAAACCTAAATCAGGATGGCCGGGTGCAGATCGACTACTGGTGATGCTCATCGTCCGGCTGCAAGATGTTTACATCACTGGTCACTTGCACGGCAGCACGGACAGGTAGGCACAATTCTCAGTGGGGGGCGTACGGAGCGCTGATTACTCTCGGTGTGCAGATAGGTCGTGATTCTATCAGAGTACTCTCTACAAATGCTGAGCACAAATATCACCGATCTTTTTGTGGGCACAACTTTCAAAGCAGTGGGCGTAGTTTTTGTACATCCGTCCGAGCCGTGTGGATGCCGCCATGCAAATGACCAGCAACGCAAACAACCTGCTGCTGAAAGAACAGCATCAACAATGGTCGACATAACCTTCACTGCTATGCTCTCTTACATACGCTTTTTCCACTGGTTCTAGTAGTCTGAATGTTTAAATCTCGTTTTTCTACTTTTACGGGCATGCTCTATCCTGACACTAAAAGCTGTTATGCATCGCCAACTAATTAAAACCATTCTTTGTTTTTATGTCAGTTATTTCATGATGCATGCTCAGTTCTTTTAAGACTTGTCTTACTTAATACACAATTTCATAATGCTCATAAATTTTCCACATGGCAATAATGACAAGGATATGAGAAGTTATAGCTATAAACAAAATTTCGTTCATGTTTTGAAGTCACGTAAGGACACAGGCATGTAGTGGTAGGAGTGGGTTCAAATTCAAATGGCTCTGAGCACTATGGGACTTAACTACTAAGGTCATCAGTCCCCTAGAACTTAGAACTAATTAAACCTAACTAACCTAAGGACATCACACACACCCATGCCCGAGGCAGGATTCGAACCTGCGACCGTAGCGGTCGCACGGTTCCAGACTGTAGCACCTAGAACAGCTCGGCCACCCCGGCCGGCCTGGTAGGAGTGGGATGAAAAGCTACCTAACGCTTATGTCACCTATATACGAACATCATTCTGACCTTTTAACTAGTATGACAACTCAGCTTATGTACTTTACTTGATCAATGTGCTGATCCACGGTTAATGACCACATTTTACGCTTACTGTAGGACGAGAGGTCCGCCAGTTATGCAAAAACACCGTTTTTTGCCATTACCCAAACATGTTTCAGCACCATTGTACATCATCAGTGGGTTTCCGTTTTATTTATTCTCTAACGTGAACATTTTTATTAAATGATTACAAAATTATGTGGATGTTTAGTTCAAACAATAGTTCGTTTCTATTGCCAATACTTTTACACTTGGTATGCATGATTTTTCCGGATCACTTATGTAGGTAGCTTGTCATCTGCAGCCAAACGATGTTGATGAGAAATTCTGCTGGGAGTTAACCTATCATCTAGAATGTAATTTAGTTTGTCGTGAAATGTAGCGCCTATATTCGTTTTTACTTAAGTTTTCGTGAACAAGCCCTTTTATTCTGCGCATGCCGCCCGAAGTGGCCGTGCTGTTAAAGGCGCTGCAGTCTGGAACCGCAAGACCGCTACGGTCGCAGGTTCGAATCCTGCCTCGGGCATGGATGTTTGTGATGTCCTTAGGTTAGTTAGGTTTAACTAGTTCTAAGTTCTAGGGGACTAATGACCTCAGCATTTGAGTCCCATAGTGCTCAGAGCCATTTGAACCATATTCTGCGCATCATGGTGACGTGTCATGATGTAAATATAACACGTATTTTCCACAAATAAGGTCGTAAAAGCACTTTTCACTTCACCAAAGGTACTGTGAAGAAACGGTGATTTTACATAACATCCTACAATCCTACAATTTCAACTGCAAACACGGTCAACACAGGGAGCTGCAAATCCAAATGATGAATATTTTACGCTTATTTTAAAATAAGATTCGTCAAGCAGAAGACATACGATTTTCAGATTCACTGTTTCTAATAAATAGAAGAGTTCTGTGGGTGCATCCGACAGAAATAAATTATCATTCCTTCTGATCATAAAAAGTTTGGAATTACAGTTGTTGTCGAGCATCTCCAGTCCTCGGCTGTTCTACCAGTGATGTAAACATCCTACGAGTTACAGAGCTGGAACATGGGGGAGAGGAGGGCTTTGCTAGACTTCTTCTGGGCACAAATATCACTGGGCGCAGTCTACTGGGCGTTCATGACAATTTTTGTGGAGTGGCACTTCTGTGAAGACGGAATGTCCAAGTCACCTCAGGTAGTTTTTTGCTTCCACGTTAGTTGGCTTCGCCAACACAACCGAACTTTCACATTCCAACTTAACATAGACTGAAGATGGGTAAACCAGCCTGAAACT
Organism: Schistocerca serialis cubense; assembly: GCF_023864345.2. Taxonomy (NCBI): domain Eukaryota; kingdom Metazoa; phylum Arthropoda; class Insecta; order Orthoptera; family Acrididae; genus Schistocerca; species Schistocerca serialis. The sequence continues at coordinate 281,397,262 of NC_064638.1, read as the reverse complement.
GGTAAATGTAAAATAAAAAGTCATGAAAAAGAGACTCTTCATAATTTTTTCAGTTTTTCAACATATTAATGAAACTAGTTCCTAGAAACGTGTGTGGTAGACAAGATCACGCTGTGCCACACTGCTAGACAAGCAACAAATTCCTAATGTGCTTGTGTACTACCTGCTAAGTACCACTTGAGCCGTCCTCTCACCGGACGTGAAAATGCGCTTGGGAGAGGAGCTTGTGACGTCACAACGTGGAGTTCCAGAAGAAAAAAATGAAGAAGCTGGCACGTCAGCTCTTTGCCCCGTGGAGGGGAACGTGGCCAGTTAGAGGTGCGCCATCGTTTTTACGTCGTAAGCAGGACTTAAGAGCCGCCATATTGTACTGCGATAAACTTCGTATTTGATGGGTTTTCTTTGTCGTACGATTATAAGCTTTTCACAGCATCATCATATTGGACATGTCTCGTAAACGCGTTGTTCAGCCACGATTTGCTATAATAAAATGACAGGTGGTTAAAGGTAGTTAAACGCTTCCTGTATTTGTAATTTTTAGTGGTGTAACTTTAACGCTGTGAAACTATAACGTTTCGATGGTATGGCTTTCTGGTCAAATATGTATGTACAATATCAGATAACGATATTAGTAAGTACAGTAATTTGACAGGTTATACCATATATGGAGGTCCTCTAGTCATTTTGAAGCCATAGCGTATTCGATAGCGTCTTCAGCTGTGCAGGGAAAGGTAGGAAGTTCGTGTCCATCTCCTACAAATTTTCCTGTTTCGCTTTTATCTTATAAAATATTCTGCATGTTTCCCAATGATTTCACGGAAGTGTTATCTACACGAGTCGTTGTTATTTATGAAAAATAATATGCTTGCTGCAGTTCTTGTTGCAATAGCTTATGACCAGAAACCTTAACGTGATATTTGTATCTTGCCAGTAAATTTCTTTTTCACTGATAATTAGAGACTTAAAAAAAAAACCTCCTCTTCCATTCTAATGAAACTGCGAAACGAATCTCGATCTTGAAATCTATGTTCCTGATGTTTTGACCAGATCTTCGAAGGTTCTCCCGGCGACTCTCAGTCTTGCCGACTGACGTGTTGGACTTTTTTATTATTATTTCATCCCACCGCACCCCATATGGTCAGTGTGCGGCAGCGCTGTCAGCGGTACAGGCAACCCACCCTTTAACCAACTGAGAATAAAAATTAAATTATACGAAAAAGAATCAAGAAATTAATAGGGGAGATACTTATATTGAGTTTAAAGCTTTTTAGAGGATAAATATAAAATGATGTGACTTCTTGCACTGGTATTTAAAAACAGTTATAATAAAAGGTAAAACGAAATAATAAGAGTAGGTTTAGAAACAAATTTGATGCCTAAACACTGATATTTAAAACAATCACTTTCCTGTGGATAAGAAGTGTAAGGACATGCCCTGGGATAGGGAGTCTGTTGTTGAAAAGGGAAAGGTTGGTCGACGAGAAAGGAAAGTGATGGTATAAGGATCGAGGACTAGTGTGTAACAGCGATAGGGTAAGAGTGGCTGCTGGGACAGAAGAAGGGGTGAAGTAAAGGGGGGAATTGGTGATGGAAACGGGTTATGGGGAAAGAAATGCAGATAGGACAAATAAAGTGGAGTAAGGAAATCGTGGCGATGGGAGGGAGGGGAAGCCTTCATCAGTTGAAATCAGTAGAGTTGACTTATAGTGGGTAGGATGGGTAAATGTCAGACTGGAGTTCGTGATCTGGGACGGGGAGGTGGTTGCAGATTCTTTCGGAGGATACTTGGAGGGTGTGTAGGTGTATGGTTGGTGGAATATGTTGGTGACGGCTCGGCAGCATATGATGATTGGAAAGTAAAGGTGTTTATTAGTGTCGAGTTCGCAAATATTGTAGATTGTTTGCAGGAATTCAATGTGAGTGAGGAGAGGCGGGAATTTGATGATTTGGTAAAGGACCCTCGTGGGGGAAGGTAAACGGATGCGGAAAGCGATGTGGAGTGCACGGCACTCTAGGACCTGTAGGGTCTGATAGCACTTGGGTAGGACAGAGATCCACGCAACATTTGCACAGCAAAGGATGGGTCCAATCAAAATTTAATAGGTGTGGAGGATATTCGAGGAGTGCAATCCCCAAGTGCGTCCTGTTAGTAGTTTACGAGTTGGATATCGAGAGCCTTGTCGATCTTACACGTGATCAGCAGAGATAATCTTTGTCAGAGATAAAACTTAACTATCAACTGTGGCCCGTCAAGGATAAAAACATATCTGTCGATTCTGCTGCAGAGTGTGAATAGGAGCTCCTTTGAAGACGTCCAGCGCAACTCTGGACGAAACATCAGGAAATGAAAAGTTTCTTCGACCACACCCATACAGCCTGGAAGACTCTTCAGCAACTATGACATCCGGTCGTAAGGGCCTTCACTGTATGACAAGCGTTCCAACCCTGCTTACAGGACACCCTTTCCCATAGGGTACAGTGCACCGCGTGGAGGCACTGCCAGTCACTCACCGCTCTTAAAGTGCTTTTGGATTCCAGGGCGTAGCGGATAACGGGGAGGCGAGAGGATACCGACAGGTAGAAGATCTCAGGAAAGCTGGTCCTACTGCGCATCACGGAGTGTCAGTCGGCGTTCACTGACAGAGACAGACTGGCTGCGGGTTGGTTGGTCCCCAGGGCGTGCGGCCGTGTTAACACGGCACGGCGCGCCTAATTGCGCCACGGCAGCCGCACGGCCGCATGCGGACAGCGCCGGCAGTCCCCTGAGAAAGGGCCTCCCCCCACCCTCCCTACAGCACAGCTGGTCACGAGGCGCATGGGTCGACCTGCCACGAGTTCTCCCCTTAAACACGATCCTTTGCGTCTTCATCGAACTGAGTTAACCCTTTGACTACCAATTTTATTTCAAAAATATTAATTCTGGTTATGTTAATTAATGTCTTTTTCAGAAGTGACAATAAAAAATGGTTGAAATGACTCTAAGCACTATGGGACTTAAAATCTGAGGTGATCAGTCCCCTACACTTAGAACTACTTAAACTTAACTAACCTAAGGAAATCACACACAGAAGGCCGGAGTGGCCTAGCGGTTCTAGGCGCTTCAGTCTGGAACCGCGCGACCACTACGGTCGCAGGTTCGAATCCTGACTCGGGCATGGATGTGTGAGATTTCCTTAGCTTAGTTAGGTTTAAGTAATTCTAAGTTCTAGGGGACTGATGACCTTAGAAGTTAAGTCCCATAGTGCTCACAAGGGAACCTCGCCATCGCACCCCCCTCAGATTTAATTCAAAGTTGGCACATTGGATAGACCTTGAAAAACTGTACACAGATCAATCGAGAAAACAGGAAGAAGTTGTGTGGAACTATGAAAAAATAAGCAAAAATATACAAACTTAGTAGTCCATGCGCAACATAAGCAAAATCAAGGACACAGTGAGCTCAGGAGCGCCGTGGTCCTGTGGTTAGATTGAGCATATGCGGTACGCAGAGGTCCTTGGTTCAAGTCTTCCCTCGAGTGAAAAATTTAATTTTTTGTTTTCAGTTTATGTCACAAACTCTTATGTTGTCATCATTTTTTGGGAGTGATCATCACATCCACAAGAAAACCTAAATCGAGAAAGATAGAAGAATCTTTTTACCCATTCGCCAAGTGTACAAGTTAGGTGGGTCCACAACATATTCCTGTCATGTGACGCACATGCCGTGACCAGTTTCGTATAGAATATATCAGACGTGTTTTCCTGTGGAGGAATCGGTTGACCTATGACCTTGCGATCAAATGTTTTCGGTCCCCATTGAAGAGGCACGTCCTTTCGTCGACTAATCGCACGGTTTTGCGGTGCAAAACACAGACACTAAACTTATTACAGTGAACAGAGACGTCAGTGAACGAACGGACAGAACATAACTTTGCGAAAATAATGAAAGTAAATTTTTCTCTCCAGGGAAGACTTAAACCAAGGTCCTCTCGTTCCGCAGTTGCTCACGCTAACCACGAGACCACGGCACACCTATGCTTACATTCTCCTTGATGTTGCCTATCTTGCGCATGGACTACTCAGTTTGTATATTTTTTCATAGTTCCACACAACTTCTTCCTGTTTACTCGATTGATCTGTGTTCAGTTTTTCAAGGCCTATCCACTGTGCTAACTTATAACTAAATCTGAGGGGGGTGCGCTGTGGAGGTTCCCTTGTCAGAGCCATTTGAACCATTTTGAACTGCAGGTGCTATGTTGGACCAAGCTTTAATTCGTGGGTACAACTCCTTGATGCAGTGCGTCCAGGAAGGAGCGAAGTGAGCCCTCTTAGCGCATCTGGTAACGGGGTTGCCTATCTGGGGTGCGGACTTAATCGATGTCACAATCTGGTAAAGATGGCTACCAATGAAACGTGAGAACAGCACAACCTACAGGTGCTGTCCGTAATTACAAAAATTCTCCTAGGTATCAGTAAGCCTCCCTTTACCTGTGAGACACTGATACATAGCAATAACATGCAACAAATTACGATTGGTTCTCCAATAAATCTGAATATTTTAATTTGAAGTCATATTGTCAAGGGAAAGGAAACAGTCGCAACCCCCGAACAGGCACGTCTGTTTGCTCTGCTTAACGACACGGAGAGAAAGAGTGACTTCAGCGAAAGTTAGGCACCTGAGAAAAACTGCCGCACTGTGGTAAACACGCGACCGTTCACCAGAAGAAAAGGTCATGGACAGCCCTTGCTCGACATAGGTATCGACCAGGAACTCATTGTACTAGGACCCAGACAACACGTAAATGCAGAGAATGCGAGGAGTCACTTCTTTTGAGGGTTGTTGTTGTTGTGGTCTTCAGTCCTGAGACTGGTTTGATGCAGCTCTCCATGCTACTCTATCCTGTGCAAGCTTTTTCATCTCCCAGTACCTACTGCAACCTACATCCTTCTGAATCTGCTTAGTGTATTCATCTCTTGGTCTCCCTCTACGATTTTTACCCTCCACGCTGCCCTCCAATACTAACTTGGTGATCCCTTGATGCCTCACAACATGTCCTACCAACCGATCCCTTCTTCTGGTCAAGTTGTGCCACAAACTTCTCTTCTCCCCAATCCTATTCAATACTTCCTCATTAGTTACGTGATCTACCCATCTAATCTTCAGCATTCTTCTGTAGCACCACATTTCGAAAGCTTCTATTCTCTTCTTGTCCAAACTATTTATCGTCCATGTTTCACTTCCATACATGGCTACACTCCATACGAACACTTTCAGAAATGACTTCCTGACACTTAAATCAATACTGGATGTTAACAAATTTCTCTTCTTCAGAAACGCTTTCCTTGCCATTGCCAGCCTACATTTTATATCCTCTCTACTTCGACCATCATCAGTTATTTTGCTCCCCAAATAGCAAAACTCCTTTACTTGACGGCCGTGGGAGAGCCAGTCCTGACAAAACTCTACCATCTGGTGAGGAAGATGTATGAGACAGGCGAAATACCCTCAGACTTCAAGAAGAATATAATAATTCCAATCCCAAAGAAAGCAGGTGTTGACAGATGTGAAAATTACCGAACTATCAGCTTAATAAATCACAGCTGCAAAATACTAACACGAATTCTTTACAGACGAATGGAAAAACTAGTAGAAGCCAACCTCGGGGAAGATCAGTTTGGATTCCGTAGAAACACTGGAACACGTGAGGCAATACTGACCTTACGACTTATCTTAGAAGAAAGATTAAGGAAAGGCAAACCTACGTTTCTAGCATTTGTAGACTTAGAGAAAGCTTTTGACAATGTTGACTGGAATACTCTCTTTAAAATTCTAAAGGTGGCAGGGGTAAAATACAGGGAGCGAAAGGCTATTTACAATTTGTACAGAAACCAGATGGCAGTTATAAGAGTCGAGGGACATGAAAGGGAAGCAGTGGTTGGGAAGGGAGTAAGACAGGGTTGTAGCCTCTCCCCGATGTTGTTCAATCTGTATATTGAGCAAGCAGTAAAGGAAACAAAAGAAAAATTTGGAGTAGGTATTAAAATTCATGGAGAAGAAATGAAAACTTTGAGGTTCGCCGATGACATTGTAATTCTGTCAGAGACAGCAAAGGACTTGGAAGAGCAGTTGAATGGAATGGACAGTGTCTTGAAAGGAGGATATAAGATGAACATCAACAAAAGCAAAACAAGGATAATGGAATGTAGTCTAATTAAGTCGGGTGATGCTGAGGGAATTAGATTAGGAAATGAGGCACTTAAAGTAGTAAAGGAGTTTTGCTATTTGGGGAGCAAAATAACTGATGATGGTCGAAGTAGAGAGGATATAAAATGTAGGCTGGCAATGGCAAGGAAAGCGTTTCTGAAGAAGAGAAATTTGTTAACATCCAGTATTGATTTAAGGAGTTACCCACACTTTTGAGGGTAGGGTTACCATATTTCCAAATGAAGAAAACCAGGGATATCACAAATAACCAGTATGTGAATCACAGCAGATTATATATATATATATATATATATATATATATATATATATATATATATATATATATATATATTTGGGCATTTTTTTGTTTTTTTTTTTTACAAAAGCGTATTTCTCGCTTCCTTGAACCTTCTTAAGTATCCCTTTCTTAACAAGTTCTTGGATTTTGGATTTGATGTTATCACAGTATTGAGAACAAGTGAGATCTTCATAGTTCCACGTTACATTTACAGCTATCTTCAGGCGTATTCGAACGTCCTTTACAATCACAACGGCTAAATTCAATGACGACGCCACGACCACGGCCTATTTATGAGCGGTACGCTACTCTTACAGGAGCAAAGATGAAGATCAAGTCTCCGTCCCACGATAGTTGATGATCATCTGAAATGTTGCCAATGTGATTTTATTTCTCCCAGTATACGCCAATATTCAGTTTCAGAGCGCAAAGACGACAGTTGACATCACAAAATCACAACTTGACATGGAAGTCCAGAAATCATTACTTTTTTATAAATCTACAAGCGGGGGTGAAAAAGAGCAATAAAAGCCCGGGGGAAGCCGCATAAAGCGGGTGACTTGGTAACCCTATCTGAGGGATATTTATTTTCTAAATTTTACATTACTGAAACTCGGTATATAGCCAAAGTCAATGCGCTAAATTAAGTAGTGCTGCAGAACTAGCCAGCAGTGAGCAGGAAGCCAGTGGTAACAGGAAGCGGAAGGCAGAGGTAACAAACGGACCATATGGCTCGACGATGAATCATGAAAGTGGAGAGGGGAGCTTTAGCCTTGGAAACGGATCTTGCGTATTTTGTGTATTTGTTCAACTTGTTCAAATGGCTCTAAGCACTATGGGACTTAAAATCTGAGGTCATCAGTCCCCTAGACTTAGAACTACTTAAACCTAACTATTGCTGTTATATACCGTACATTCGTAACGCTGCTAAATAGTGCGAGCACACATGTCCATATACCGTAAAACAGCACAGTCTGTACATACGTATGTTCGTTTCACCATGACTAGTAACTTCTGCACTAAACCACAGTAGTTCGCTTCCTGAGTTCATATAGCTGAAAAGTGCCGGTGACACTCAGGTTCTTTGTTTTTTGTTATTACATTTCCGCTTTGCGGGGTTTTGAATAGTGAAACAGCACTCGAAAAACAATACTCTGACTTGTATCTGTAGTTGATTTAATTGCAGGAAATAAAGAAAACAGTTTTAAACTGAGAAAGTCAATACCCGACTTGTCTTTTATCCACAAGCAATTTAAAAACATTCAAAAGCTTATTTGAAAGTAGACTAATATCTGGAATATTTCTTTTCCAAATAAAGTAAATCCAAAGGCCAATAAAGTAAAAGACTTCAATATTGCTAAAAGCTAAATTCATAGAAATTAAAGAAAAGGCATAGTATTTTTCGGTGAAAGACGTATAACGAAAAGGAAGATAATTAATCTTTAGACGGGGAAAACAAGTTTGCGTGTTATGGAAAAGCGATTGATTGTAGCTGAAAAGTTAGTCCTTTTAATTATAAAAGATTGAGATTAGCGAAATATTTAATTATGATAAAATTTCCATAGTGTCAAGGATATTGTTGTAGCAAGGCGCTACTTGTAGAGCTTATCGTTGATTGACAACGAAACGTAAACAGCATAACATTATATCTTTGCCCTGTGAACGTATTCTCCAATATACCGGGTGATCAAAAAGTTAGCATAAATTTGAAAACTTATTAAACCACGGAATAATGTAGATACAGGGGCAAAAATTGATACACATGGTTGGAACAAAAAAAAAAAGTTATCGGACCTATTTTCTTCGAGGAAATGCATGATCCTGGTTTTGTAACTGCTACCGTGAGGGTGAGAGGTACACCGATATGTTACAGAATCGCATCATCCCCAGCCTGGCTGATACACCTGGAATGTACTATGCTTATGCAGGCTGGCGATCCACCTCATATTGCTAGTCGCGTGAAAGATCTCTTGTGCGCGTCGTTTTTGGTGATGATCGTGTGCTCAGCCGCCACTTTCGTCATGCTTGGCCTCCCAGGTCCCCAGACCTCATTCCGTGCGATTATTGGCATTGGGGTTACCTGAAGTCGCAAGTGTATCGTGATCGACCGACATCTCTAGGGATGCTGAAAGTCACAATCCGACGTCAATGCCTCACCATAACTCCGAACATGTTTTACAGTGCTGTTCACAACATTATTCCTCGACTACAGCTTGAAAGGTCTCTGTTGGATTCCTTTCATGTTAATTTCCTAAATCTGTTGTCATTTACGGCATAAATTCCTCTTCTAAATTTACTGTGGTGTTTCTGACTATCTTGGAGGAGACTGAGCAGTGAAACGTGTTACTTTTACACATAAACAAGAACGATCTGTCACACTACTACACTTTAAAACACAGTTTATATGTAATTCATGTCACACAGTCTCATATGGAACCTACATCCGCTTTCTTTTATATACTGTATATGATAAGATACTGTCATCCCCCTTCCCTTCTGTGTGAGAGGATGAATGAGCAAATGTATTTCTAGTTGCATGCCTGATGGTAGCAGACAAGCCTGTCTGCTAGAGAACAGTAGGACCAACGTCGGAACAGGTAGCTACGCTTTCTAAAAGCAAAGAGGTTTCTATCCTTAGTATGGTCCTGTCCGTCCCTTGTCATGTTGGTATAGGAAGCTGCCTCTCTGGCCACTTCCGTTTGTATTTGTGAGCCACCCTCAGGAAGGGACCAGGTCAGTCTGTCCGCGGCGAGCGTCTGAAGTGGTAAGATCTCCGGCTAAGCGCGTGTCTGCTAACTCCGTAGGACAATGGATTTCTTACGTTCAGCCTAACTGAAAATTTAATCACCTTTATTTCAGGTTTAGCTCTAAAATATCTAACGTTATCTTAAATTGCAGCGCAGTGTAATTCGAGTGTGAAGTTCAGAATATATTCCGATACTTGCTTTGTCACTACTTTGTGAGTAAAGTGGAACCACATGTTGATCAGTAACTCTAACTAAGAACATCAATCTTAAATGCGAATGTGCGTGAGATTATAACGTCTTGTCTTGACAATATTTTTCAATATAGCAACTTTTCTTTATGTTCAACCCACGTGGGGTGTACTTTGAGAGACCAGTACCACGTGCTCATACAATGGTTTGACCCATCAGGTTAATAATAAGACGATAGTAACCAGTTTGAGTTTTTTCTTTTGTAAATTGCTTTTCGATATAATTTATTTTAATTATCAAAATTATTGTGGAGTTACACTCTTTGTGTAAACGAAGTTGACCACGTGAAGCATGTGGTGTAATCATCAAAGTAGCCCTCAGCTACTCTTTTCGGGAAGATTTCACAGGGAGTTACTATGAATTTAGTATACCAGTGTGTGGTAATTACATGACGGACAGGATTGTGCTACGAACGTAACTTCTTTGGGTGAAAATTGAATCGGTTGGTTGTGGTTAATTTCCTCTTGCATATATTTCAACGTTCTTCGTGTGTTATTTTATGAATGCAGTGTTGTATGCAGTCTCCCAATCTTGGCTCCATATTTGATGTGTTCCGTAAGATTACAATCTCACATTTTCACAATCCTAAATAAGGCACCAGTTTAGTTATGAATCAAGTTTTATATGCTGAAATTTCAATGATCAATGTTAAAATAAATTTCCAAATATAAACTGATTTATTTCTTTTTACTTAAATTCTCTTTTATATTTATATATATATATATATATATATATATATATATATATATATATATGTATATATATATATATCTCGCCGGTTGTCGTATGACTATTAAAAGATTATAATTAATGTTAGTCTGGTTGGGAATTTGGTAAGCTAGACTGGATACCTGGTGAAACAGTTGCGCAGTAATGCAAGGTTAACTTCCCCAGACAGCTCACAGCTTTTAACCCGCTTTTATTGTCTATCAGCACCGCTTTCATAGCAAATTAAACCAACAACGTTACAAGCTATTGTTGAGGGATGATGGTGGACATATTGAGCATTTCCTGTAAAGAACATCATCTTTGCTTTGTCTTACACTGTTACGCTATTTATTGCTATTCTGATCAGATGAAGCGCCATCTGTCGGATTTTTTTGAACTTTTGTATTTTTTTGGTTCTAATAAAACCCCACGTCGTTCCAAGCATGCGTGTCAGTTTGTACCTCTCTATCTACATTATTCCGTGATTTATTCAATTTTCAAATTTATACTGACTTTTTGATCACCCGGTATATTGCTGTTATTGGTAAAGTAAATACATCATTCCTACTCCCCGTAGACTCTCGCATGTAGTATTTTTCTGGTGATTGATACTAGCTTTGGTGGTAGTTTATCTTTCGAATCTAGTGAACCCTGATAGATACGTTGTTGTAATTAATTTCCAGATGGCTACTACTGACTCCATTATACCAAGAAAATTGTTATTGTGTTCCTCCTTTAGCAGATAGTGAGGTCGTAGCGAGAGGTAGTGTAATTTATAGTGTGAGAACTCCTCCCGAGCAGGCTATGAAGGCCCAACGGTACTGACTGGCCGCCGTATCATCCTCATCCCACAGGCGTCACTGGATGCGGATATGGAGGGGCATGTGGTCAGCACACCGCTCTCTCGGCCGTGTGTCAGTTTCCGAGACCGGAGCCGTTGTCAATCAAGCAGCTCCTCATTTTGCCTCACATGGGTTGAGTGCACCCCGCTTGCCAACAGCGCTCGGCAGACCCGATGGACACCCATCCACGTGCTAGCCCAGCCCGACAGCGCTTAAATTCGGTGATCTGACGGGAACCGCTGTTACCACTGCGACAAGGCCGTTGGATATAGCGTGAGAAGCTGAATATAAAATCTTGCTTGACGTCGTTGTGTTAGAACACCCGATTATTTGAAGTCACACAGGTTACGTCGTTGAGTGTAGGCAAGATCTTGTCAGGAGAATTAATCGTAGTATTACGAGAGTGTGCTACATGGGCAGACGTTGCTTTTCTCCTACGTAATAGAGCTTGTTCTTACAGAGCATCTCATACGATTGAAACTTGGTGCAAAGTTGGCGTTAGTGGTATCTAAAGTGTGACGCAGTACAAATGTGTCCTCCAATTCGTGCCGTACATTTTTGTTACAGCCGATATATACTTAGTTATGCTTCAATAATGATGATATAAGATTAAATAATTTAAACACGCTAAATTTAACCAAAGAACTGAAAAATTTCGAAAAGAAATCCACATAAATGTGCCCTGGTCACTCTTACAATCCAGGAGCCCTACTATGTAGTTAACTCGCTTCTAACTCACAAAGTGTGTCAGTATCACTGAGGGTGAACCGCAGATTAGTGTGGGGTAAGATTGCAGTACGTCCTGGTTCTATCGCCGAATACAAAGAAACCAACAGGCAGAGAGAGCGGAACTTCACGAGTATTCCTACTCTGACAAATCGGTTGCAGTAGCTGTGGTCCCAGGTAAAGCGCGCGCGCTCTTTGGTACTGTCATTACGTCTGTCATTAGGACGCAGCGGCGCAGTAGCTCCGGACGAATCGCCCGCCGAACAAACAGCATTTGTGCGCAGCGGACCAAAGCGGGCAGTCCCTGCGGGGAAGGACGACCCGCGAATGACACGCGACGCTGTGCCTCGCGTCGCTCCGGCACGCTACCGGCGACCGCCTGCTTTGCAATCGATAATCCGCGTAATTGCAATCGTCGGCCGCTGCAGTCTGGTCGTCGGCCGCCGCTTGCGAAAAGCTGCCGCACATACGGCGCCGAATTTATCGCCTCATAAAAGGACAATATCGCCGCGTGTCCGCAGCGACGGTCCTGCGGTCCTAGAACGGCGACGGGGACAACTGCATGCGCCGAAGACTGAGCCGAGGCGTCGCGGTCCACGAACATGATGATATCTGTTTACTATTAGAAGGTTCTGGAAACGACCTTGCCGCAGTGGTGACAGCGGTTCCATTCAGCTCACCGAAGTTAAGAGCTGTCGGGCTTGGCTAGCACTAGGAAGGGTCACAGTCCGGGTCTGCCGAGTGCTATTGGCAACCGGGATGCACTCAGCTGTTGTGAGACCAATTGAAGAGCTACTTGACTGACAAGAAGCGCCACCGGTCACGAAAACTGACAACATCCGGGAGAGCGGTGTGCTGACCACATGTCCCTCCGTATTCGCATCCGGTGACGCCTAGGGGCTGAGGATGACACGGCGGCCGGTCGGTATCCGTTGGGCATTCGTGGCCTGTTCGAACGGTGTCTGTTGTATTAGAAGGTACTGCTAAAAAAGTAATCCGAACGACGGTGCCAGCTTATACAGGGTGTTACAAAAAGGTATGGCCAAACTTTCAGGAAACATTCCTCACACACAAATAAACAAAAGATGTTATATGGACATGTGTCCGGAAACGCTTAATGCCCATGTTAGAGCTCATTTTAGTTTCGTCAGTATGTACTGTACTTCCTCGATTCACCGCCAGTTGGCCCAATTGAAGGAAGGTAATGTTGACTTCGGTGCTTGTGTTGACATGCGACTCATTGCTCTACAGTACTAGCATCAAGCACATCAGTACGTAGCATCAACAGGTTAGTGTTAATCACGAACGTGGTTTTGCAGTCAGTGCAATGTTTACAAATGCGGAGTTGGCAGATGCCCATTTGATGTATTGATTAGAACGGGGCAATAGCCGTGGCGCTGTACGTTTGTATCGAGACGGATTTCCAGAACAAAGGTGTCCCGACAGGAAGACGTTCGGAGCAACTGATCGGCGTCTTAGGCAGCACGGAACATTCCAGCCTATGACTCGCGACTGGGGAAGACCTAGAACGACGAGGACACCTGCAATGGACGAGGCAATTCTTCGTGCAGTTGACGATAAGCCTAATGTCAGCGTCAGAGAAGTTGCTGCTGTACAAGGTAACGTTGACCACGTCACTGTATGGAGAGTGCTACGGGAGAACCAGCTGTTTCCGTACCATGTAGAGCGTGTGCAGGCACTATCAGCAGCTGATTGGCCTCCACGGGTACCCTTCTGCGAATGGTTCATCCAACAATGTGTCAATCCTCATTTCAGTGCAAATGTTCTCTTTACGGATGAGGCTTCGTTCCAACGTGATCAAATTGTAAATTTTCTCAATCAACATGTGTGGCCTGACGAGAATCCGCACGCAATTGTGCAATCACGTCATCAACACAGATTTTCTGTGAACGTTTGGGCAGGCATTGTTGGTGATGTCTTGATTGGGACCCATGTTCTTCCACCTACGCTCAATGGATCATGTTATCATGATTTCATACGGAATACTCTACCTGTACCGCTAGAACATGTGCCTTTACAAGTACGACACAACATGTGTTTGATGCACGATGGAGCTCCTGCACATTTCAGTCGAAGTGTTCGTACGCTTCTCAACAACAGATTCGGTGACCGATGAATTGGTAGAGGCGGACCAATTCCATGGCCTCCACGCTCTCCTGACCTCAACCCTCTCGACTTTTATTTATGGGGGCATTTGAAAGCTCTTGTCTACGCAACCCCGGTACCAAATGTAGAGACTCTTCGTGCTCGTATTGTGGACGGCTGTGATACAAACGCCATTCTCCAGGGCTGCATCAGCGCATCAGGGATTCCATGCGACGGAGGATGGATGCATGTATCCTCGCTAACGGAGGACATTTTGAACATTTCCTGTAACAGAGTGTTTGACGTCACGCTGGTACGTTCTGTTGCTGTGTGTTTCCATTCCATGATTATTGTGATTTGAAGAGAAGTAATAAAATGAGCTCTAACATGGAAAGTAAGCGTTTCCGGACACATGTCCACATAACATATTTTCTTCCTTTGTGTGTGAGGAATGTTTCCTGAAAGTTTGACCGTACCTTTTTGCAACACCCTGTATATTTCATGTGCAAAAGGCATTCTTAGAAATTACGATGTTTTGTTATGAAGTTTTAATTATTACCACGAAACACATAAGTTATGTAATTAAAACGTTTCTTTTGTAGGTTCGTGTCTGCACAGTGAAGTTCCCGCGCCACAGTACCGCAACACATCACCAGATGAGCCAAAACGAAGCAGTGTAGTCGCTGATAAGATGGACTGGTGACTGAACCGCACAGTAACCCTAGGTTCGGTGTGGGGCGGCGGTGAGGTGGGGTGAACTGCTGTGGCCTGTTGTTGGATTGTGAGCCACTGACGTCTACGGCGGGACGAAGCCTCTCCGTCGTTTCTTGGTCCCCGGTTCAATACACAAATACACCGTCCGGCCGTTGTGACCGAGCGGTTCTAGGCGCTTCAGTCTGGAACCGCGCGACCGCTACGGTCGCAGGTTCGAATCCTGCCTCGGGCATGGATCTGTGTGATGTCCTTAGGTTAGTTAGGTTTAAATAGTTAAGCTCTAGGGGACTGATGACCTCAGATGTTAAGTTGCATAGTGCTCAAAGCCATTTGAACCATATTTAACCTTCTACGGACATGGGTAGATAAATGAATAAAATCATGTAAAAGAAAATGTTAGAAACACTAATCGGGTGTCGAACACGGGATGCAAAAGTGAGACGCCGCAACGCTAGGCACTGCGCCATCATTACATCTAATATTATTGAGCACTAGAAGGAATGTCAACTACATCGAAAATTTTGACGTGGGTAAGCGGAGACAGATCTTCGCTTATTTCGTCGGGTCTTTCACTGGGTGAAGTATCTGAGAAATCGGATTATGGCATTTGCCGTGTTTATCTCGTCAGCATCTCCTAGCAGAGCGTGTCAGAAGTGTCATCGGATGACGTTTCCAGTTCACATCCTCAATTTGATCCTCTCGAAGTGTGTGTTTCCGAATACACGTCACAAAAGACAGGCGGTTTTATCTGTTACGGCAGGCGCACAGCGCGCCGTCAGATGGGCTTTTAGGGGAACAAGTGTTTCGTATGTGCGACAGCGGACCGCAACAAGAGAATGCCTTGTGACTGCGAGTGGGCGGGGGCCTGGCGTCTCGTGGGAGGCTCTCGCGTGGCGCCCGGCGCTGTCGCGGCCCGGGCAGGCAATTTGCGTGAGACACCGCCCCGCGCCCTCCGCAGGGGTCGTAACACAGCGACGCCGCAGCCGCAACGCCCGCTAGGGGTGGCGGCGCGGGGGTGGTGGTGGGACAGCGCTGCAGGAAACGCGTGCGACAGCCGCGCCTACAATACGGCCGTCCATTCGGCTGCCACTCACTCCCTCCTATCTGGTCCTCCGGATTCTCTTACCAGAGGCCAACTGTGTGCGTAATCGCGGTACACCCTCATAACACACCAGCTACCCCTTATCCCCTCCCATTTACAAAACAGCTTCTAATTGTATTCAAACATTATGTATCACCTCGAAGGGAACGATCTATTGATACGTAATCAGCATGGTTTCAGAAAACATCCTTCTTGTGCAACGCAGCTAGCTCTTTATTCGCACGAAAAATGGCTCTGAGCACTATGGGACTCAACTGCTGAGGTCATAAGACCCCTAGAACTTAGAACTACTTAAACCTAACTAACCTAAGGACAGCACACACATCCATGCCCGAGGCAGGATTCGAACCTGCGACCGTAGCGGTCGCGCGGTTCCAGTCTGTAGCGCCAGAACCGCTCGGCCACCAGCGGCCGGCTTATTCGCACGAAGTAATGGCCGCTATCGACAGGGGATCTCAAGCTGATTCCGTATTTCTAGATTTCCGGAAAGCTTTTGACACCGTTCTTCACAAGCAACTTCTAATCAAGCTGCGCGCCTATGGGGTATCGTCTCAGTTGTGCGACTGGATTCGTGATTTCCTGTCAGGAAGGTCGCAGTTCATAGTAATAGACGGCAAATCATCGAGTAAAATTGAAGTGATATCAGGTGTTCCCCAGGGAAGCGTCCTGGGACCTCTAATGTTCCTGATCTACATAAATGATCTGGGTGACAATCTGAGCAGTTCTCTTAGGTTGTTCGCAGATGATGCTGTAATTTACCGTCTAGTAAGGTCGTCCGAAGACCAGTATCAGTTGCAAATCGATTTCGAAAAGATTGCTGTATGCTGTGGCAGTTGACGCTAAATAACGAAAAGTGTGAGGTGATCCACATGAGTTCCAAAAGAAATCCGTTGGAATTCGATTACTCGATAAATAGTACAATTCTCAAGGCTGTCAATTCAACTAAGTACCTGGGTGTTAAAACTGCGAACAACTTCAGTTGGAAAGACCGCATAGATAATATTGTGGGGAAGGCGAGCCAAAGGTTGCGTTTCATTGGCAGGACACTTAGAAGATGCAACAAGTCCACTAAAGAAACAGCTTACACTACACTCGTTCGTCCTGTTAGAATATTGCTGCGCGGTGTGGGATCCTTACCAGGTGGGATTGACGGAGGACATCGAAAGGGTGCAAAAAAGGGCAGCTCGTTTTGTATTATCACGTAATAGGGGAGAGAGTGTGGCAGATATGAAACGTGAGTTGGGATGGAAGTCATTAAAGCAAAGACATTTTTCGTCGCGGCGAGATCTATTTACGAAATTTCAGTCACCAACTTTCTCTTCCGAATGCGAAAATATTTTGTTGAGCCCAACCTACATAGGTAGGAATGATCATCAAAATAAAATAAGAGAAATCAGAGCTCGAACAGAAAGGTTTAGGTGTTCGTTTTTCCCGTGCACTGTTCGGGAATGGAATGGTAGAGAGATAGCATGATTGTGGTTCGATGAACCCTCTGCCAAGCACTTAAATCTGAATTGCAGAGTAATCATGTAGATGTAGATGTAGATGTAATCAGTGTACAAATGACTAAGGGCCTATTGTATAAAGGATATGACCTTATATTAACACAGAAAATGACTTCAGATAAAGCTTAACTGTGAAATATTCTTTGTATAAACGTTAATTCCAGATTATATCGCGGTGAAGTAGGATCAGCTTCGACTGGCGAAAATACGCGGATCAAAGTCAGGTTCAAATGTAAGCGACTGATTACAGTGTAGTAACACAACAAAACAATACTTTTGTTTTGCGCAAATACAGATGGAAATACAAATGGTTCAAATGGCTCTGAGCACTATGGGACTTAAAATCTGAGGTCGTCAGTCCCCTAAATTTAGAACTATTTTAACTAACTTAAGGACAACACACACATTCATGCCCGAGGCAGTATTCGAACCTGCGACCGTAGCGGTAGCGCGGTTCCAGACTGAAGTGCCTAGAACCGCTCGGCCACAGCTTCCGGTGATGGAAATACAAAAGAAGTTGTTGTAAACACGTAAATATATAACTGGTAAATTCTCGCACTGCTGAAGCTCGATTTTTTTTCGATCTGCAAGGTTAGGTTAAGGTACATATTAGCTACACTATGTGATAAAAGTATCCGGGCACCTGGCTGAAAACGACTTACAAGTTCGTGGTGCCCTCCCTCGGTAATGCTGGATTTCAATATGGTGTTGGCCTACTCTTAGCCTTGATGACAGCTTCCACTCTCGCACGCATACGTTCAATCAGGTGATGGAAGGTTCCTTGGGGAATGGCAGCCCGTTCTTCACGGAGTGCTTCACGGAGAAGAGGTATCGATGTCGGTAGCTGAGGCCTAGCACGAAGTCTGCACTCCAAAATATCCCAAAGGTGGTCTATAGGATTCCGATCAGGACTCTGTGCACGATAGTCCATTACAGGCCGTGCATTATGAACAGGTGCTCGATCGTGTTAGAAGATGCAGTCGACATCCCCAAATTGTTCTTCAACAGTGGGAAGGTGCTTAAAACATCACGTAAGCCTGTGCTGTGATAGTCCCACGCAAAACAACAAGAGGTGCAACCCTCCTACACGAAAAACACGACCACACCATAACACCACCTCCGAATTTTATTGCTGGCGCTACACACACTGACAGATGACGTTCATCGGGCATTCGCCATACCCACAACATGTCATCGGATCGCCACATTGTGTACCGTGATTCTTCACTCCACACAACGTTTTTCCACTGCTCAATCGTCCAATGTTTACGCTCCTTACATCAAGCGAGGCGTCGTTTGGCATTTACAGGCGTGATGTGTGGCTTATGAGCAGCCGCTCGACCATGAAATCCAAGTTTTCGCACCTCTCTCCTCACTGTCACAGTACTTGCAGTGGATATTGATGCAGTTTGAATTTCCTGTGTGATGGTCTGGATAGATGTCTGCCTAGTACTCATTACGACACTCTTTTAACTGTCGGCGGTCTCTGTCAGTCAACAGACGAGCTGGGCCTGTACGCTTTTGTGCTGTACGTTCCCCTTCACGTTCCCATTTCACTATCACATCGGAAACAGTGAGCCTAGGGATGTTTAGGAGTGTGGAAATCTCGCGTACAGACGTATGGCACAAGTGGCACCCAATCACCTGACCACGTTCGAAGTCCGTGAGTTCCGCGGGGCGCGCCCCATTCTGCTCTCTCAAGATTTCTAGTGACTACTGAGGTCGCTGATATGGAGTACCTGGCAGTAGGTGGCAGCACAATGCACCTAATACGAAAAATGTATGTTTCTGGGGGTGTCCGGATACTTTTGATCACATAGGGTATGTACTAATGAGTGCAGGCAATAATTTGTCTCGTAACAATTTATGAAGACGTCTAGCAATTTACGTGATCAGTTTCGAGGCATTTTACTTATAAACACTCAGCAGCAGACTAACAGAGGAAAATTCGAAATATTCGCCGTGAGCAATTACGGACGTTGATGTTGACAACAGCTAATAATGATTGAATGTCTGTTATAAATGTGCTCCCGAGGCTCTATTAGCAGTAACTGTACAACGCCTATTAACTATTGAACTATCGAACACGTGACTGTACTGCTATGGCAGCTGCATGAGCACTGATGAATAAAGGAGAAATAAGCACGTATAAATAAATTGTTTATCAAGTTGTCATTTACCAGGGGTCATTTGTGCAGCTTTATCGATAGCAGAGGGCTTGCGTTTTGGCCTCTCGTATGAAAGAACTGACGTTAAAATCCGGGTAAATTCTAGGAATTGTTTTTCCATTTGATACTACTTCTTCTGCTGTACTGGGCATAAAGATAGTTATAACAACACTAGGTTCTGAAACCACGTAACTCTTTCCATTTTCGGAGATTTCTGGTCCACTGTGGTGGGCAGCATTCTGTGTGCAAGAAACTTACACCATGTTAATTACGGTGTATTGTTTTCTTGCGTTTACGTTGCAGATACCTGAGTACTCTGATGTGTTTGCTGACGACAACAAAAGAGCAAACTCACTCTCGAAATTAAGTGATAAACCATTTAAGCTTGAAAAAAATATACTGCGCAGCTGTTAGAACTAAGGTTGTGTACGAATGTGGTGAACTCACGAAAAGAAACCGGCCACTGACTCCACTTTCATCGTTAAGATTTTATGGTGCAGGAAGCTTTCATGATGACTGACGATTTATTCAGACGTAGCTACAGCTTCCATTGTTGTCCTCAAGGTATCGGCGTGCACTGCCTGGCTGAAGAGCGAATTTCTCAAAATATCTACGGAAGAAAATAACATGACGGTAACGCAGCGTGGTTTTTATCTCCTGGTGGCAAAAGTGCAGAGATATTTAGGAATTGCCACTGATGGTTTACGTTAAACGCACAGACAATCTCAGACATTAAGCTTAATTAAATTGTGTAAAATCATCGCACGTAACTTCAGCATGAAAATCATTCTACAAAGAAAGTCCACAACCAACAGATAATGAAGCTAACTGTACTTACAATACAATGAGTGCGAAATTTGTTAACAATGTATTTACAAAGAAACGGTTACTTCTTTTCCTTGATCGTAGTAACGTTATCAGATGTTTTTTGAGTTCTGTTGTGTCACTATATTGGCTCAATACGATTTAGTGCAAAAATTTTTTTGTTTGCGTACAAGTTCGATGATAGGTTCTTTTTCTGTTTACTTTTCTCCATGTTCATAACAAAGCATTTTCAGTAACAAATACCGTGTATCTACGATTAACATCTGCGTCCGAAGCATGGTAACAGTGTCGATAACAAATTTCTGCCGTGTTACCAAGCATGTTTCTTGCTATCTTAGATCAACACAGAACCTCCTTTGGTGGATCCAAGTTTAATGTTATACAATAGAGTGAAGTCCTGAAGAGAGTTCAATTTGTGGACTAACGTCAAAATTGATCGCCAGTCATATGATTAGCCCTTTGTGTGTTAAATATCTAAAACCTTTATGGTTGAACACGTAGTTAATATGTAATGAACGATAAACAAGTTTTCTTTTCATTATTTTGTAGCACGTATTTTAACGTTTATGACGTCATATCACCTGAAATATGGGCGTACAATGATATAAATTTGCATGTAAATGTGGACAATGCCAGCAAAATTTGTTGCATGTGGAGTCAGTAATGAGGAAATAATAATTTAAAACGTTGATAATGAATATCGAAAATGTAGTAAGCGACAGAATTTTTTCCTTTCGTTTTCTTGCGGTGGGTTTCAGGGAAAAAAAGCTTTGAGAAGTTTTTAATGTTATGTGTAAAGTTTGTTGGTAGTCGCGAAGTGTTCATAATCTCAAATAACTTGATGAATGTATTACGGGTAATTTGTGCACAGTAAATTTCGTCGCCTCAAGACATTTGCACAGTTTGTAAATTCAAGACTTCGGGTACCCCCTCACCAGCAATTTTTGAGAGTTGAACCCCCATTTACAAGACAACTGCAAACGTCCCATTAGTTTACAAATGAGTTAGTGTGTTAAATATGTGACTTAAAGAATGTAAAACTTTCATTGCTGAAGACGAAGCGAAAATGCAGTAGACGATAAACATCTTTCCTTTCATTATTTTGTACCTCGCATTTCTGTAGGCATGATGTCCTATCACCTGTACTATGGGCGTTCAGTGATTTAATTTTGCTAGCAAATTCAGTGTTGCATTGGAAAATATCTACAAAATCGTTGCGAATTGACTTAGTAGCAAAGAAGTAATAAATTGAAACGTTGTGCCTGGTGATGAATAGCGAACATCTTCTATTCATAATTTTGCCGCGAGTGTCAGCGAGAAAAAGTCTTCAGGAATTTTTAAGATTATATGTCAAGCTCGTTGGAAGTCGTGAAGTGCTATTATTCTCAAATACTGGATGAATACAAGGGTACTTTCTGACCCCAACATGAAGGTAGCAGCACTTGTCTACAAAAGTTGGCAGATTCGCCTGCCCATACGTTGTAGCTCAGTCATCAAAATTTCATCCATTTTGGAAGCGCAGTTGCTGCCTCACAGTTGTTTCAGTGAGTCGATGCGAGTGTTTTGGTGAAAATGGTATAAAATCTAGTATCGAGCTTTCGCTAGATTTTTGTTTTTGAAAGACAATACACCAAGGCAAATTAAACACGAGTTGGGCGCTGTGCACGAGGAGTCTGCATCACCATTTACTACCGCGAAATTTTGGGCAACTGGATTTAAACGAGGCCCTACCAGTTTGGGTGACGATGAATGTTCGGGACGGGCAAAAATTGCAACCACTGACTCTATAACATTGCTCAGGTTCACCGAACGGTGCTAGAAAACCGTCGAATTAAGGTTCATATTGTTCGCATAGGCTATGAGTATATCTCAAACATGTGTTTGTCACATACTGATTGAAAATTTAGGGATGGGAAAGTTGACCACAAGCTGTGTGCCACGAATCTCACTCTGCGGTGTCTCACACATTGGCCGTTGCCAAAATCCACGAAATGTGGTTTGAAGTACTTGACCACCCTACTCACTCACCAGCGCCAAGTGACTATTTCTTGGTTCCCTCGGATAAAAGTTGAGCTCGGAGGACAGAGATTGCCTTCGAATGAAGGGGCTGTCGCCTTCGTAAACAAATATTTTGTAGAGAAAGACACTATTATCTGGAACGGTTAAAGAGATGGCAGCGTCGTTGAGAAAAGCGTACAGGACCGAGCGAGGTGGCGCAGTGGTTATCACACTGGACTCGCAATCGGGAGGACGACGGTCCAATCCCGCGTCCGGCCATCCTGATTTAGGTCTTCCGTGATTTCCCTGAATTGCTCCAGGCAAATGCCGGGATGTTCCTTTGAAAGGCCACGGCCGACTTCCTCCCTTAATCAGATAAGACCGTTGAGCTCGCTGTTTGGTCGCTTCCTCCAAATCAACCAATCAAAAGCGTACAGGCTTACAACGAGATTACGTTGAAAAATAAAAGTCAATTTATAGAAAAAACGCCCTACTTCTTTGTTAGGTCTGAAGCTTTTCGGACTACCCTTGTATAGTCTGCGTGATTGGCGTACTGTAAGTTATGCCACCTCAAGACTTTGACACAATTTCCAGCATCAGTACCTGAGTTACTGTGTTAAATTATTAATGAGCAGATTACGACAGTATTTTAAATTTTTTAATCGCGTCAAGAGTTTCATGAGATAATGAAAATCAAATTTTTGTTTTCCCTGAAAGTTATTGAATTGGCAACTTCAAGTGAGACCGGATGATAACTTTAACTGTGTAATAACAGGGTGTAGATTCATCTAGTCAACTGCAACACCTGTGAAGTTCCTCCGTATAGTCCAATCCTAGTTATTTATTAATTTCGAACTCCTGTCCGATACACAGTATAGCCGTAATTTACGAGAGGTATTCAGTAAATGTTGATACACCTTTTTTCTGAAAAAAGACTAGTTTCATAAACCATTCCAGTACACCATATTATACCTCGTTCTTTTGTTTACAAAACCCTGTTTTTCAACATAATCGCCGTTCAATGCGTCGGCCTCCGACACCTTACTGGGAGGGGCTGTATGCTCGCATGGTACCACTAAACTGGTCGACTTCAAACCCAATGTCTTGTTGCTTCGATAATCTCTCCAGCATCCATGCACTCCTTCCCACGTATTGCATCTTTCACTGGGCTAAACAGTTGGAAGTCGAAAGGTGCGAGGTCCAGGCCGTAAGGTGGGTGGGGAAGAACGGTCCAATGAAGCTTTGTGAGATCCTCTCTGGTGCGCAGATTACTGTGAGGCGTAGTGGTTAGACACTGGACTCGCATTCGGGAGGACGACGGTTCAATCCCGCGTCCGGCCATCCTAATTTAGGTTTTCCGTCATTTCCCTAAATCACTTCAGGCAAATGCCGGGGTGGTTCCTCTGAAAGGGCACGGCCGACTTCCTCCCTTAATCCGATGAGACCGATGACCTCGTTGTCTGGTCTCCTTACCCAAACAACCCCCCAACCGAACTTCTGTGAGGCCTCGCGTCGTCATGGAGAAGGATAATTTCGTTTGCACTTTTGTGGCGCCGACCACTCTTAAGCCGTTTCTTGAATATCTGGAGGGTGGCACAACACACTTCAGAGTTGATCGTTGAACCATGAGGGAAGACATCAAACAGAATAACCCCTTCAGAGTCCTCAAAAAATCGACGCCACGAGTTACCGACTGTGGGTGCGGCTCTGAACTTGGTCTTCGGAGGAGAGGTGGTTTGACGTCACCCCATGTCATGCTGCTTCGTTTCCGATTCGAAGCGATGAACCCATGTTTCATCGCCTGTTCGACATCAATGCTCAGCGTCGTACCGCGCAAACAAGTCCGCACAGATGCTCGTTGACGGTCTTCAGTTAGGTGTCGAGCAACCCAGCGGACACCCAGCTTTGAGTACCCCAACTAGTGAACGAGTGTGTCGGTACTACCGACAGAAGTCCAGTTGAGCAGTGAGCTATTCGATTATGATCCATCGGTCACGTCGAATGAGAGTGCCCGCATCTTCCAGCATTGCAGAAGTCAACGCTGTGCTCGTCCGACCTCCTCCATCTTGTTGCGACGATGACAGAAGCCTCGCCCAAAGACTCGCCGTGCTTTTGTTCACTGACAGGTCTCAGTATACAGCGTCCAAGCGCCTATGAATATCTGGCATGTTTCCGCCAAAAGAAACTCTGTAATACACTACTGGCCATTAAAATTGCCACACCACGAAGATGACGTGCTACAGACGCGAAATTTAACCCACAGGAAGAAGATGCTGTGATATGCAAATGATTAGCTTTCCGGAGCATTCACACGAAGTTGGCGTCGGTGGCGACACCTACAACGTGCTGACCTGAGGAAAGTTTCCAGCCGATTTCTCATACACAAACAGCAATTGACCGGCGTTGCCTGGTGAAACGTTGTTGTGATGCCTCGTGTAAGGAGAAATGCGTACCATCACGCTTCCGACTTTGATAAAGGCCGGAGTGTAGCCTATCGCGATTGCGGTTTATCGTACCGCGTCATTGCTGCTCGCGTTGGTCGAGATCCAATGACTGTTGGCAGAATATGGAATCGGTGGGTTCAAGAGGGTAATAAGGAACGCCGTGCTGGTTCCCAACGGCCTCGTATCACTAGCAGTCGAGATGACAGGCATCTTATCCGCATGGCTGTAACTGATCGTGCAGCCACGTCTCGATCCCTGAGTCAACAGATGGGGACGTTTGCAAGACAACAACCACCTGCACGAACAGTTCGATGATGTTTGCAGCAGCATGGACTATCAGATCGGAGACCGTGGCTGCGGTTACCCTTGACGCTAGATCACAGACAGGAGCGCCTGCGATGGTGTACTCAACGACGAACCTGTGTGCACGAATGGTAAAACGTCATTTTTTCGGATGAATCCAGGTTCTGTTTACAGCATCATGATGGTCGCATCCGTGTTTGGCGACATCGCGGTGACCGCACATAGGAAGCGTGTATTCGTCATCGCCATACTGGCGTATCACCCTGCGTGATGGTATAGGGTGGCATTGGTTACACGTCTCTGTCACCTCTTGTTCGCATTGACGGCACTTTGAACAGTGGACGTTACATTTCAGATGTGTCACGACTCGTGGCTCTACCCTTCATTCGATCCCTGCGAAACCCTACATTTCAGCAGGATAATGCACGACCGCATGTTGCAGGTCCTGTACGGGCCTTTCTGGATACGGAAAATATTTGACTGCTGCGGTGGCAAGCACATTCTCCAGATCTCTCAGCAATTGAAAACGTCTGGTCAATGGTGGCCGAGCAACTGGCTCGTCGCAATACGCTAGTCACTACTCTTGATGAACTGTGGTATCGTGTTGAAGCTGCATGGGCAGCTGTACCTGTACACGCCATCCAAGCTCTGACTCACTGCCCGGGCGTATCAAGGCCGTTATTACGGCGAGAGGTGGTTGTTATGTGTACTGATTTCTCAGGGTCCATGCACCCAAATTGCGTGAAAATGTAATCACATGTCAGTTGTAGTGTAATATATTTGTCCAATGAATACTCGTTTATCATCTGCATTTCTTCTTGGTGTAGCAATTTTAATGGCCAGTAGTGTAGCTTTCTGCTTCAAAGGTACCTCTGTTAAAGGCACTATTTTGAAGACTGCGTACAGCGCTGCCACCTGTCAGAGCTTCATGAAACTGTAGGGCTGAAGAGTGAATATTCCACGATGTCCCACAGCAAACTCTGAATATTTTTCAATCTAAATTCGTCGAAAAAAAAAGTATTGCATTACTTACTGAGCACTCCTCGTATCTGTTGGGTCGTGAGGTCGGCGGCGGGCAGGTTAGCGCCCGCATCCCTTACGCGGGCTGTAGAGCAGTTCCGGAAGTTTACGCAGAAAGCTGGAACAGCTGGCCGGACAAACGAGCCGTCCTGGCGCGGATAGGTGGCAGTTTTGGCGCCGTTTCCGCGTTGCTGGCGGAACACCAGCGGCGGCGTCGCCCTCATTACGTTCGGCAGTATTTTCCGCCCAATTAGCGGCACAAAACCGGACGAGCAGCATGGTCGCGCAAATGGTGCGTAATTCATTTGCACAAGGCGCGGCGCGGCGCCAAACACGGAATGAAACTCCGTAATCGCATTTACCGAACGCCGACATACCACGTGTGATGCGGCAATCTGTGATCCGGATTGCGTGCACCTGATTAACACAGCCCGAGCGCCTACTACAGTGTGTCATTTGCGGAGTAAGCCGCGGGGTATGCATCGCCGGCGATGCGAACTGCAAGTGGCTCCGGTATTAAATCCGTTAGGGATAATATGTTATTCATATCGCTTTAACATTGTACACGAGAGTAAAATAGTGGATCTCACGTTGTTTACCTGCAATTTATCTTGTGCCATCATTTGCGGTAGATACTACAGTGTCCATTACGCACAGAATCATTATCTGACGTACACAACAATGCCTCAGGCCGTCGCCGACACACATGAGAGTGGTAGGTCACACACAGATCGTCTTCTCGTGAGAGACATATTGTGTTCAAGTCGCTCTCATAAGTCATGTACGAGAGCGTGCTGAAAACTAATCCCTCCGAATATTTTATATGAAAACTCTTAAAGTTTTTTAATAAAATAAACGTTGTTAGCATGATACTGATTTATTCTTCATGTCTGTCCGCCGCAACAATTGAGTGCTCAGCGTGACAGATTGCTGTCCTACGGGCCCCAGTTCGATTCCCGGCTGGGTCGGGGATTTTCTCCGCTCAGGGAATGGGTGTTGTATTGTCTTCATCATCATTTCATCCCCATCCGGCGCGCAGGTTGCCCAATGTGGCGTCGATTGTAGTAAGACCCGCACCAAGGCGGCCCGACCTGCCTCGCAATGGGCCTCCCGGGCAATGACGCCAAACGCTCATTTCCATTTTCCATTCTTCAAGTCTCTATTTGTCAACATTGTCATCCTAGTGACGAGCACCTCCCAATGACAGACTAGTTTGTTGATTCCATCACCGTAGAATGTTCGAATTTGTTGACGAAGCCACAACCACACCGCTGCAACCAAGTCGGGATTATGTGGAAGACCATCAATGACAGTGAACCCAAGGCGTCGGATTTCTGCAGATGTCGCACCACTCGTGTGTAGGGTGGCAATGGCAGGAGAAGAGGTCCCACGTATGGATGAATGTTTCGAATTCCGATCTCGATTACAGAACGCTTTTTCTCATGCATTGACATAGGTACGGTACACACTGCCACGTTACATGCTGCATTCGGAGTCCTCAAGCGGCAGATGGCTAGAAATATGTAGACATGAAGAATGAATATGTAGAATATTAATAACGATGTTTTACGCTGAAGAGCCAACGAAAGTGGTACACCTGTCTAATATCGTGTGGCCCTCTCCCCCCCCCCCCCCCTTCTCCAAGGCACGGAGAAGTGCCGTAAAACTACATAGCATGGATTCGACTAATGTCTCATGTCTGAAGTAGTGCTGGAGGAAACTGACACTATAAATCCAGCAGGGCTGTCAATAACTCTCTTCTGAACAGCACATTGCAAGGTATCATAGACATACTCAACAGTGTTCATTTCTAGGGAATCTGGTAGCCAGCAGAAGTGTTTAGACTCAGAATGTGTTACTGGAGACACTCTGTATCAATTCTGGACGTGTGCAGTGTCGCACTGTCCTGCTGTAATTGCCTAAGTCCGTAAGAATGCACAATGGACATGAATGGATGCAGATAATCAGACAGGGTGCTTACGTACGTGTCACCAGTCACAGTCGTATCTAGACATATCAGAGGGCCCATATCGTTCCAACAGCAGACGCCCCATACCATTACAGAGCCTCCACCAGCTTCAACAGTCCCCCGCTGACATGCAGGGTCCATGGATTCATGAGACTGTCTCCATACTGTAAAGCCCATCCACTCGATACAATTTGAAACGAGACTCGTCCGAACAACAACACGTTTCCACTCATCAACAGTCCAATGTCGGTGTGGACGGGCTGAGACGAGGCATAAAGCTTTGTGTCGTTCAGTCATTAAGAGTACACGAGTGGGCCTTCGCCTCCGAAAGCTCATATCGATTATGGTTCTTTGAATGGTTCGCACACTGACACTTTTTGATGGCCCAGCATTGAAATCGACAGCAATTTGCAGAAGGGTTGCACTTCTGTCACACTGAACGATTCTTTCAGTCGTCGTTAGTCCCTTTCTTGCACGATCTTTTTCCGGCCGCAGCAGTGTCGGAGATTCGATGTTTTAAGTCCCCCTTCATCGCTGTCTAGGAGGTGCTGTTCCCATTGCTCGTGCGCTGACTGTAACACTACGTTCAGACTCACTTAACTCTTGATAACCTGCCATTGTAAGTACCCGATCTAACAACTGCGCCAGACGCTTGTTGTCTTATGTATGCGTTGCCGACCGCAGCGATATATTCTCGCCGTTTAGTTATCTCTATATTTGAATACGCATGGCTATACCAGTTTCTTTGGCGCTCAGGGTATTTAAAAATCTTTGAGAATCATCACATAAATCATCACATACAAAATTCGAAGGCATTACTTGAGACGACCTGCTAATTCGGCAGGACAGGAAAGGTAGTTTAAGTTGCGGAAAGGGGCCAAAATAAGCGACTGTCAGTTACACTCGAACATACAATCCTTTTTTTTTTTTTTTTTTTGATCAAACATTACAAGAGCAAACAAAAATTAAAAAAAAAAAAACAGCTTTAGATTTGGAACTTAATTAGCTGCTGAATGCGCCGTACAATCTGATGCCTTAAGGGCAAGACCACTTAGATTTAAAAATCGCTGAAAGCCAATAACTTAATGCTCAGACAAAATCAGTAATTTAAAAGGGAAAGCCTTATCTTAAAACGGTTCCTTAATTAGGCTTAAGGC
Source organism: Schistocerca serialis cubense (assembly GCF_023864345.2). Classification (NCBI taxonomy): domain Eukaryota; kingdom Metazoa; phylum Arthropoda; class Insecta; order Orthoptera; family Acrididae; genus Schistocerca; species Schistocerca serialis. The sequence continues at coordinate 281,368,197 of NC_064638.1, read as the reverse complement.
CCAAAGAATCTGACACTTTAAAGGCAAACAACTTAAATTCAAAATCGGCTGAAGGCCCAACACTTTTCACTCAGTAACATTAATTTTAAAAATGCCAAAGGCTTTACGTAAAACAGTTCTTAAATTAGGCTGAAGGCCCAAGCCATGTGACGCCTTAAGGGTGAAACAGCCTTAATCTAAAAAGAACAAGGAAGAAAAGTCAGTACACCCAAGGGCGCTCAGAAGTTCTGAGGGTCGGCCTGGAATTCAAACAGGTGAGACAGGCAGTCAGCCCAACCATTGTCGATCCGACGTCAACCCAACTATGCTGTGGTAGCTGTAAGGTCTGCCACTGCTCCCCTTACAATACGGCGATCCAGGGCAGAGGTCTGTGTTACGTGGACGTTCAGAACCTCGTCTAAGGGTCAGTTGGCTGAAGGAAGCATGTGTGCGTCTCCGTGGCATAGTTGCCTCTTGATTCACACGTCTGCACCGCACTGCGACTTCTGGCTGCGTACATTCCCTGTAAAAGGCTGGTAGCTAAGCCACTAGGTGTCTGTTGGCCGACGACGTTGAAACCATTGTCATTACATTTACTATCCTCCAATGGACATATGCCGTCAAAGGATCGAAATCGACGTTGTCTTTCCAGGTGTACTAATGTTTCTTCAGCCATATATTGTAAGGTGGGTATAATTTCGCACCTCACAAGCACTGCACATCCACATACTTTGCCATGAACTACAACCACAATTAGATATCATTTCATAGGTTGTACATCGAATATATGTATATTTAAAGGAGACTGACATTGTCGCGTACGCCTTGTAAATAATTGTTAACGCTTATTGCATGAAAGGTGACGGAGTGTCTTTATTTTAAAAATGGCATAATGAATGATTGTCTATACTGGTAGAGGCTGGAACGCCAGTGGAGATGAAACGGCAGGCAGAACTCAAGCTCTGGGAGGAAGACCCGCACAGATGTTGGTCCTGCTTAAACACAGTAAGTAGCCAGACCGACGTCGTGGCACCTGAGCTCTGGAGCACGATAGGGTGACGCCGGCTGCTATTGAAGTAGGATAATACTTCCGAACTCTGCAAATTTTGAACGCAGGTGAGAGGAACGAAGGAGCGGCACCTGGGAAACCACGGAGGCTGGGTTATTTCCAAGGATTTTTACTCAGAAGCGCACCATGCACGAGTATAGGTTTTTCCTCGCAAACTTTCCGCACTGGACGCAAAAGACTAAAATATGGTTGGTCGGCGTTCGTTTTCGGAATTACGAGGGTGGGGAGCTGAGCCTTGCTGGGAAGCCAGCGGTGGGGAGATGTGAGCGCCCGTGTGTGACGGTCGCTCGATGTCAGCTTTGTTGATACAGACGGACATGCTGTCTTTGCTCTCAGGAGAGTTTATACTTAGAACAGTTAGGCATTGTACTGTTGCGAACCTATACGATTCTGGACTTCACCTTCGGGTTGGAAGTCGCAGCGTTCAGTAATTGAGAGCACTTCCTCTGCCTATACTTACGCTGAGACGTTATCTGAACTCCGTTCTTGTGGCTGGGGTTTCGCGTTTTCCGTCTGAAGAACACAGAGAGGAGAAGACAGTATTAGGGTACATTAATCAGAGGACCGCCTTCTGCCGTCCTTCTCTTTGAAAGAGTTTATTTGTGGCTTGAGTTCTTCCATCGTCGCAGACGAGTACGAGAACCATCACTTCGACGCACCGGACGCAGTACATACGGTGATATCGCAAATTGCTTCGGCTTATTAGGGCTACAAAAGCTAAACGGCTGTGATCACGTTAGTTTATTTCTACTGAGTTTCCACACCACCATAGATCATGTTTGAAAGTAATGTCTTTTAGTGTTTGGTACGTAGATGATGTCAGTCATTTCGCGTTATTGAAATTAGATCGCGCAGTCATAATAAGGGGTAGAGTTGGGCAACTGATTAATAATTTTACTTACGAAATGTAAACTTTTTAATATAAAGATTTTTTTAATCTACAGTAAATATACAGCGTGATTCAAAAAGAATACCACAACTTTAGGAATTTAAAACTCTGCAAAGACAAAAGGCAGAGCTAAGCACTATCTGTCGGCGAATTAAGGGAGCTATAAAGTTTCATTTAGTTGTACATTTGTTCGCTTGAGGCGCTGTTGACTAGGCGTCAGCGTCAGTTGATGCTAAGATGGCGACCGCTCAATAGAAAGCTTTTTGTGTTATTGAGTACGGCAGAAGTGAATCGACGACAGTCGTTCAGGGTGCATTTCGAACGAAGTATGGTGTTAAACTCCGGTTAGGTGGTGTATTAAACGTTGGTATAAACAGTTTACAGAGAGTGGGTGTTTGTGCAAAGGGAAAAGTTCTGGACGGCCGAGACAGAGCACTTCATCACTGGCCTCCAAGAAGCCCTGATCTTACCCCCTGCGATTTTTTCTTATGGGGGTATGTTAAGGATATGGTGTTTCGGCCACCTCTCCCAGCCACCATTGATGATTTGAAACGAGAAATAACAGCAGCTATCCAAACTGTTACGCCTGATATGCTACAGAGAGTGTGGAACGAGTTGGAGTATCGGGTTGATATTGCTCGTGTGTCTGGAGGGGACCATATTGAACATCTCTGAACTTGTTTTTGAGTGAAAAAAAAACCTTTTTAAATACTCTTTGTAATGATGTATAACAGAAAGTTATATTATGTTTCTTTCATTAAATACACATTTTTAAAGTTGTGGTATTCTTTTTGAATCACCCTGTATATGCAGCAACAACGTTCATCATTCAGTAGTATTAGTTGCCTTAATCATTCATTTATGTTTAGGTTGTAATTTATATGTTAAAGTCCATCAAGAGATCCTAATATCTGCTTCAGGGGGTAGTCAGACAGGGCCAGATCTTCATTTTAGCGTTTATTATTTTCCGTTGCGCGCATTTATACACCCGTCTGGAGTAGCATCTTGGAATATCATAGCCAGGGCGGGCAGTAGTGTAGCACTGAACGATCGGGGAGCTATCGTGTAGAGGTGCTTAGAAGGTGACAAGCGTTACAGCTACGCAAGCATGCGTGGTAACACAGCGCCCGTCCAGTAGCTCCGGGATGTTGTCAGAAGGAAGCGCCCGTTGGCTACGGTGTGGCCGTGTGGCCGCTCGGAACTGTGGCTGTGTGAGGACTCGCAATCAGCGGGGGCGGGCCTAATCCGGTTTGCTGGCACACGGCGCCTGCTCTGCAAATCTCTATCTTAATTAAATCACCCGCTCGCTGCCGGATCGGCACGCCTGTATTAATTCTGTCCTGATTGCGAGCAGTCGTACAGCAGGTGCCGCTCTGCCCGTTCCGCTTGGACCGTTTTTGTTGCCGTCAGCTGCCGGCTTACTCGCTCCTTCCGCGGCTGCACTCACTCGCGCACCAGCCGCCCCAGGGCTACTTTGTATTTGCTTGCAACAGGGTCTGTATTACCACTACCGTTCTCGCTACACACCGCGTCACTCGTAGGAGAGCTGTAAAACGAACTAATACACACAAGTGAGGTGTTGCAGAACTCTGCAAATCCTCCATATTCTAGAACGCTCTGCACTACGCCTCGCCTTCAGTACTGTGTATCTGCATTCCCTTCCACCCTCTCCCCCCTGCCCCACCCACGCCCTCGTGAATACCGTCCCATACTGAACAGCTTAGGATCTCCTACATCCTTCCGCAGTTAAAAACTTTTCAAAATCCAAGATCACACGAAATATTTTTATTCAAGACAACCGCTTTCAACAGTCTTAGCTATCATCTTCAAGTCTTAAACATTATTTTACAGTAAAACGTGTTCATTTTACGCTGACCTCATGCAAAAGATGTCAAGTGGATGTGCCGTGCGCTGAGTTTTAACCACTTCACATCTTGTGCCTGAGGTCAGCGTAAAATGAACACTTTTTACTATAAAATAATGTTTAAGACCTGAAGACGACAGCAAAGACTATTGAAATCGGTTGTCTTGAATTAAAATATTTTGGGTGATCTTGGCTTTTCAACGGTTTTTAAAGATTAAAACAGAAAGCAAATATCAAAATCTTCCGGGTTTCCAGCCGGATCAAACTCTCATCTGACGACAGTATTTCAGCTGTCCACATGGCCGCCATCACCAGGTGAGAAAAGCTACGCTGCTCTCGCCGATAACTCATTCCACTCGCAAATGACTGCACCTTTATATGCATCGGAAATACAACAGCGCATGCGCATGCGCTAGATACAGTGGGCACTCGCTCAATCATTGCTGCTGCCCCCGGGCGCAAAAAGAGTTGCAGCGCCTCCGGTGGTGAATACTGTTAAAAACGATATATCGTTACAAATGATTATTCATAGCCGGCCGATTCAGTTGCCGTTGTTTCTTAATATCTTATCTCTTCAATATTCTCATAATGAGAAACTTCAATCACCTTTTCGCAGACTTGACAGCAACAAGCCCATCTTTCAACTCTTGTGCTTGCCGCACTTGTAACAACACATCCTAACGACTTTGCAGCTACACACACCATATGCTGTCCCAATTAAACTTTGACCACCTTCTCCACCTGACTTCGAAATCTGCCTAGGTATCAGCGCAGCTTTTACTTAATACTTCTTTTTCTCTCCCTATCAGGGCCCCTCTTAGTACCACAGTCCTCCCTCATTTTCCTACATTAGAGTTTTACGTTCTGTTGACCACCAAGTCTTTAGAGAGGGGCTTCATTTGGAGTCCCTGGGCCTATATGTTTCACCCTACATACTTTAAAAAACTATTTTCTTGTACCTTAGACCAATGAATTGATGTTCTACCCTCTCTCTCCTCTCTCTCTCTCTCTCAGACACACACACACACACACACACACACACACACACACACACACACACACACACACACACAGAGAGAGAGAGAGAGAGAGAGAGAGAGAGAGAGAGAGAGAGAGAGAGAGAGAGAGGGAGAGAGAGAGGTATATAAGATTCGGCATGCCCATTTTCCTGGTGTTTTGCAAGATGTTTGCAATAGAGTTTTGCAACGTGTAACTGGAGTCAGACCAAAGAAATAGTGCTCATTTCTTTCATGCGACGGCCATTGTCGACAAAAAGCGTCGGTTTGTTTTCTGTTACAAACAAAATGCTTTTCCAAGTGGAATTTTATGTGGCCTTAGGGTAGCCCCATGTTCGACAGGAGCGATATTCGCCTTATCGACAGGTATCAAAAGGGTCAATCAAACTAGGTAAATAGCCAGACTCTAGTAGCGAAAGGAACACCCTGGCCCCTGCTGACTGCCACCGCTTCTCACACACTGTAATGACGCCAATGGACAGTGGGTGACTGGAAACGAGTGCTTTGGAGTGAAGAATCACTGTATACCGATCGGCAATCCAATGGAAGGGTTTGTCTTTGGCGAGTGCGTGGAGAACGTTACCTGCAGTCATGTGTACTGTTAACAGTCAAGTGCGGAGAAGGCAGTGTAACGGTATGGGGTTTTTTAGTTATCAGGGCTGGTCCCCTAAACGCAGGAGACTATGGACACATTTTACAGCATAGTGCACACAGCAAAGTAGACGAGCAGTTCGGAGACGATGGTTGTTGGTATCAGCATGATAATGGGTGCGGTCATAAAGGAGTATCTGTGAGGCAATGGTTTGTGGACTACATCATTCCTGAAATAGACTGGACTGCCCAGAGTGTGAACCCAGTGGAACACCTTCGGGATAAGTCAAAACGGCGACTTCCCTCCAGACACCAACGTCCAAAGTCACTGCCTTCTCTGGTTCCGGCCTCTCAGGAAGCTAGACCTATCTGCAAGTATCCAAAGCACGTTGTCGTAAAGGTGAAGAGTAGACACACTCGTAATAATGATCACTTGTAAATGGCTGAATGGTTTTGATCATGTAGTGTAGTATTATGTGCAGTCGTTTCGTCATCTTTGAGTGTGGAATCTCCAAGGTTGTCGTCTGGACTCTCAAAAACACAGCCTTTTTCACTTTTGCCGGCCGAAGTGGCCGTGCGGTTGTAAGCGCTGCAGTTTGGAACCGCGAGACCGCTACGGTCGCAGGTTCGAATCCTGCCTCGGGCATAGATGTGTGTGATGTCCTTAGGTTAGTTAGGTTTAACTAGCTCTAAGTTCTAGGGGACTAATGACCTGAGAAGTTGAGTCCCATAGTGCTCAAAGCCATTTGAACCATTTATTCACTTTTATTCGCTCTGACTAACCAGATTTGTGGAAGTCAGGATTAGTTACTATTCTGTTTTGTTTAGTTTCGTGAACGCGTGTTTTTTTTTAAGTTACTTTCTCGGATGGTTATCCATTACGTTGCAGACTGTTACCTATCATTTACACTTAAGCGGTAAAGAAACTGGTACAGAGATATGTAAACAGGCAGTATAGGGCGATGCCGTCGGCAACGCCTACAAAGACAACAAGTGTCCGGCGCAGTTGTTAGATCGGTTACTGCTGCTACAATGGCAGGTTGTCAAGATTTAAGTGAGTTTGAACGTGGTGTTATAGACGGTGATCGAGCGATGGGACACAGCATCTCCGAGGTAGGGGTGAAGTGAGGATTTTCCCGTACGACCATTTCACGATTTTACTATGGATATCACGAATCCGGTAGAACATCAAATCTCCGACATCTCTCGGCCGGAAAAAGATCCTGCAAGAAAGGAAACAACAACGGCTATAGAGAATCGTTCAACGTGACAGAAGTGCTACCTTTCCGCAAATTACTGCAGATTTCAGCGGCGCGGGATTAGCTGAGCGGTCTAGGGCGCTGCAATCATGCACTGTGAGGCTGGTTCCGGCGGAGGTTCGAGTCCTCCCTCGGGCATGGGTGTATGTGTTTGTCATTACGGTAATTTAGGTTAAGTAGTGTGTAAGCTTGGAGATTGATGACCTTAGCAGTTAAGTCCCATAATACTTCACACACATTTGGATATTTTGCAGATTTCAGTGCTGGGCCGTCAACAAGTGTCAGCGAAACGTCATCGATATCGGCTTTCGGAGCCGAAGCCCCACTCTTGTACCCTTGACTCGACACAAAGCTTTACGCCTCGCCTGGGCCCGTCAACCCTGACATTGAGCTGTTGATGACTGGAAACATGTTGCCTGGTCGGACGAGTCTCGTTTCAAGATGTACCGAGCGAATGGACATGAACGTGTATAGAGACAACCTCATGAATCCATGGAACCTGCATGTTAGCAGGGGACTGTCGAAGCTGGTGATAGATCTGTAATCGTGTGGGGCGTGTGCAGTTGGAGCGATATGGGACGTTTGATGCGTCTAGATACGACTCTGACAGGTGACACGTACGTAAGCGTCTTGCCTGATCACTTGCATCCACTCATGTCCATTGTGCATTCCGACGGATTTGGGCAATTCCAGCAGGGCAATGCTACTCCCTACACTTCCAGAATTGCTACACAGAGGCTCTAGGAATACTGAGTCTAAACACTTCCGCAGGTCGCCAGACTCCCCAGGCATGAACATTATTGAGCGTAGCTGGGGTGCCTTGCAATGTGCTGCTCTGAACAAATCTCCATCCTCTCGTACTCTTACGGATTTATGGACAGCCCTGCGTGATTCATGGTGTCAATTCCCATGGACATAGGTCGAATCCATGGCACGTTGTGTTGCAGCACTTCTGTGTGTTAGTGGTACCCTACACGATATTAGACAGGTGTACCAGTTTCTTTGGCTCTTCAGTGTTAAAATAGTCTGTTTTCATTCTAATGCAAATTATCACTATCAACAGCAGTCTCTATTCCCCTACTCTTCAGCGCTTTGTCGTATGTTGTGAAATGGGTACTCTGGGTTAGTGGAATCCGTGAATTATCTCCAAAGAACCTCAGGGTGCTCAGAATCGCTGATATAATAAACGGGAGTACTGTATTGCACTTTTCCGGTGACGACTGGTCGCTGTCTTTTTTAACGTTGTCTTAGGAATCTGCCACCTGTTTTATTCGAGCCACGGTGCAGAAAATTCGGCGCCCGGCGCAGTCGGTTGGTGCCAGGCGCGCAGGTGCGACGGTAACGAAGCGAGAGGGGCGGGCGCGGAGCGGGACGTAGCGAGACTTTGCGGAGGTAAACAGTGGGACGGCTCCAGCAGCGGCAGGTGCCATCACGTTCGGCAAACAGCGGCCGCCGCCGAGAGGGACGCCAGCGAAGAAAACAGCGCCGGGGGCTGCTGACGGCATCAAGCCACAATTACCGCCGGCTCAGCTGCGCGCTACGCTAGGGGTCGTGGATTCGACTCCTGCAATCACGAATGGATTCAATTTTCGTGTGCATGTCTTTCGTAGACAGTGTGTAAAGTGCCAGGCAAATCCAACCCCTTCCATGAAAACCCTGACATGATAAGCAAATCCAGTAGTATGTCACATAGCTCGAATAAATCGTGACATTAAATTAACCAAAGTAATACGAGTAACGAGTGAGCAAATGGAATACCACAGTCTAACTCAAGAATGCCTAAATGCATGTCATACCTTCCCACTGTGAGACAGACGCAGTTCCGAGCCGACAGCAGAACCGTGTTAAGCTGGAAGGCCCTACGACAAGGGACAGACGGACACTTACATCGCCAGTTAACCGCTAGGACCACACCACCCGCAAGTTTTAGCGTGAGATTCTTTCGTGTCTCTGTTACGTCAGGGCCACCCCCCCAGCCCATGTTAAAACCTAGAGCCCTCCAGAAGAACAGTATAGACCTTACGATAACACAAAAAGGGCCACCCCCCCCCCCACCCCCCCAGCTGCAAGTTTTAGCGTGAGACTTTTTCGCGTCTCTGTTACGTCAGGACCACCCCCCCAGCCCATGTTAAAAGATAGAGCCCTCAAGAAGAACAGTATAGACCTTACGATAACACAAAAAGGGCTACACCACCCGCAAGTTTCAGCGTGAGACTTTTTCTCGTCTCTGTTATATTGCAAACTTTAAAAACATTGCACCACCACGAAAAGTATAACGTTTCTCATTGGATAGACAGAATTTTTGTAGGCGGAGCTTAAGGTTAACATTGAGATCCTGATTGGTCAGATGAAAACACAGCCAGATAGTTTTCTTTAAAACCAACTTCGGTAAATTGTAGTAAGGAGAAATTAGGAGAGAGTTGTTTCGGAGACGGCGAGATGAGCGGAGCTGTGCTGGCCGCCGCCCCCTGACGAACACCGACAAGATAATGAACGCACGCGATGCCGCATAACAGCGCATAAAGCTTCACAGAACTGCAGAACTCTCATCTGTTACACCCCCTTTTTGCGTAATACTAGTGTCGATCGTCAATTAAAGCTCATGGTGTTCACATTTGCCACTTGAAGTAAAAATCTGAAACGCGATGATTTTTCTGTTATATAGTTATTGAGAAGCCACATCAGCCACTGTAATTTACGACAAGTTAGATAAGTAATTAAAGATAATTGAGGGTCACTGTAGACCATTTTGATAGTTTTCTCTTTTGTGAAACTTAATTTAAACCTAGATTATAGATGTGATATGGCATAGGTCATCCTTCGATCCATTGTAGAACTTGGAAACCCATTCAGGGAATATTCGTTCACATTTTTGTTGAATGCAGTTGGTTTTTACCATCCTGTATCAAAACATTTCCTTTTATCAATAGCGCAATTTATAAACAATGTTTTGTGAGTAGAATAAAATTTCCAATGGTAAACTTAACTGCTTTTTCGACGCTATTTTAGCAGCTAACTAAAAATAGGAAAGCCTTGAACCCCTTCCACTAAATTTAGTTAGTATTAAGATTCTTTTACAGGGAGTGCAGTGGAGCTGACGCTGAAATCATTAAGTATTTGGTTATATCATCGTAAGTCTCACTGAACTCTTCTGAACTCTACTTGTCATGTGTGGTCTGACGTCTCCTTACCAGCAACAGGTCCCAGGTTCAAACTAGTCAATTCCCTAAAAAACAGGCTCAGAGCGTCGTTGCGCGAAAGTGGTAGGGAGACACGATATAGAACAAACAGACACCACACAGAATGTTAGAAGTGTTCTACTTCAAAAATCACGAGTTACAGAGTGCTCCATGTCTCTTAACGTTCGTAGGCCCACTGGGGACAATACGACATCATAAGCACATTGGAAATAGAAGGTGCTTTCAAAGCCGCGTGGGATTAGCCGAGCGGTCTAAGGCGCTGCAGTCATGGACTGTGCGGCTAGTCCCGGCGGAGGTTCGAGTCCTCCCTTGGGTATGGGTGTGTGTGTTTGTCCGTAGGATAATTTAGGTTAAGTAGTGTGTAAGCTTAGGGACCGATGACCTTAGCATTTAAGTCCCATAAGATTTCAGACACATTTGAACATTTTTTGGTGCTTTCAATAAGTAAGTTAGTTTTCAGGATTCCAAAAGCCCATATTATTCCCACACTCTTGGCAACAAAACCTTATTGTTCAACACAATCTCTGTTCATTGCGACGGCCTTAGGTCACCTTACTGTGAAGGCCTGTATGCCCGCACTGTATCGCTCTAAAAATGGTTCAAATGGCTCTGAGCACTATGGGACTTAACATCTGAGGTCATCAGTCCCCTAGAGTTAGAATTACTTAAACCTAACTGACCTAAGGACATCACACACATCCATGTCCGAAGCAGGATTCGAACCTGCGATCGTAGCAGCAGCGCGATTCCGGACTGAAGCTCCTAGAAGCGCTCGGCGACACCGGCCGGCTGTGTCACTCCACTGGTCGACGTCGGAGTGAACGTCTAGCTGCATCAATAGCTTCACCATCGTCCACGTAATGCTTCCCACGGGGTGCATCCTCCATTGGACCAAACAGATGGAAGTCTGAACTTGCGAGATCCGGGCTGTAGGGTGGATGGGAAGGACAGTCAAACGTGAGCTCGTCCCAAGTGCGCACACGTTGGTAACAGGAGGAGGAGAAGTTCGTTTTTATTTTTGTGACGACGAACACGCTGAAGTCGTTTCTTTATTTAGCTACAGCTGAGCGCGGTTGGCCCGCGCGCGGAAGATCGGACATGTTTGTGTGACCTCCTTGCGATGCTGACCGACGCCTCACCTAACGACTCTAGCCGAGCGGTTCTAGGCGCTTCAGTCCGGAACCGCTCTGCTGCTACGGTCGCAGGTTCGAATCCTGCCTCGGGCATGGATGTGTGTGATGTCCTTAAGTTAGTTAGGTTTAAGTAGTTCTAAGTCTAGGGAACTGATGACCTCAGATGTTAAGTCCCATAGTGCTTAGAGTCATTTGAACCATTTTTTTAACCTAACGACTCACCGCGCTTTTGCTCACTTCCTGATCTCCGTAGACATTCTGCAAGCGCCTATAAATATCTCCGATATTCTGTTTTTTCACAGAAAGAAATATAACAGCACTCTGCCTGGAACGCAACCGAGCGTGGTGATGCAGTGGTTAGTAAAAGGCTTCAAATGGCTCTGAGAACTATGGGACTTAACATCTGAGGTCATCAGTCCCCTACACTTAGAACTACTTAAACCTAACTAAGGAGATCACACAACACCCAGTCATCACGAGGCACAGAAAATCCCTGACCCCGCCGGGAATCGAACCCGGGAACCCCTGACATCCCTCCAATTCCGCTTGCCCACTAGCAGCTTATCCTGTCTGCAGGCGCCTAGGACTACATCCCAAATCGTTGGATCAGTATATTTTGGAGGAACTGTTGGGAGACGGTGACTGTGTCAGAATGACAGTGCACCCAATCATAAAGAGGGAGGCAGTGGTTTGTGGAGAATAACATTTCTCGACCTGAACCGAATGGAAGATATGTGGGGTGAGAGACAACTTCGACTTCGCTGCAGATCCCACCATCGAACATCACTACATTCTCTGGTTTCGTCCCAGAGAAAGAATGGCCTGCCATTTATCCACAGTTTTTCAGACACCTGCTTGAAAGTATCCCCAGCAGAAATGAATCCATCATAAAGCCGTAGATTGGACGCAAACAAGTGTCTACATCTACATCTACATTTATACTTCGTAAGCCAACCAACGGTGTGTGGCGGAGGGCACTTTACGAGCCACTGTCATTATCTCCCTTTCCGGTTCCAGCCGCGTATGGTTCGCGGCAAGAACGACTGCCGGAAAGCCTCCGTGCGCGCTCAAATCTCTCTAATTTTACGTTCGTGATCTCCTCGAGAGGTATAAGTAGGGGAAGCAATATATTCGGTACCTCATCCAGAAACGCACCTTCTCGAAACCTGGACAGCAAGCTACACCGCGATGCAGAGCGCCTCTCTTGCAGTCTGCCACAGGGGTTTGCTAAACATATCCGTAACGCTGTCACGGTTACCAAACAACCCTGTGACGAAACGCGCCGCTCTTCTTTGGATCTTCTCTATCTCCTCCGTCAACCTGACCTGGTACGAATCCAACACTGATGAGCAATACTCAAGTACAGGTCGAACTAGTGTTTTGTAAGCCACCTCCTTTGTTGATGGACTACATTTTCTAAGGACTCACCCAATGAATCTGAACCTGGTACCCGCCTTACCAACAATTAATTTTATATGATCATTCCACTTCAAATCGTTCCGCACGCATACTCCCAGATATTTTACAGAAGTAACTGCTACCAGTGTTTGTTCCGCTATCATATAATCATACAATAAAGGATCCTTCTTTCTATGTATTCGCAATACGTTACATTTGTCTATGTTAAGGGTCAGTTGCCACTCCCTGCACCAAGTGCCTATCCGCTGCAGATCTTTCTGCATTTCGCTACAATTTTCTAATGCTGCAACTTCTCTGTATACTACAGCATCATGCGCGAAATTCCGCATGGAACTTCCGACACTATCTACTAGGTCCTGATTCTTTTGTTCAGATAGTGTACCTTGATGCCGATACTGTTCGATTGTTTTCATGGACAGCACGTTCTCTAAATTTACCATCCACTGAAAACATCAGTTCATCATTGACGAGAGTCTGGTACATCACCAACCCCTAACCACTGCTGCTGATGAACTGTGTCATAGTTGTGAAATACCATCGAATGTCATCAGTGATCCAAGTTCAGTTAGATTCGACGCCCATTTGGATTGGAGCCAATGTTACTGTAGTAATCTTCATACATCCAAACCACCGACCAATTTACCCATGCATTCGTCATACACTACTGTACAAATGTAGCATGTTAAAATCCATTATTTGTTGCTGTTGTTTAATGGTCGCCATAGGTCAAATCTGGCGACATCTTGGTGTACGTCGGAGTTCTCACCCTCGCAGCGCAGATCCTCGTGCCCGGGCAGCACGTGGAATATTCGGCGAGGCCGGCCCACGTCCGCCGCCCTGTGTACGCGTGTGAGGCCGAGCGGCGGCGCGCCGCCCCCGGGCACCGGCCAGCCCATTGTTCGGCGCAGCGCTGGTCCACCGCACAATGGCCTCCCGCCCCCGCACGTCCCCGCACGCCCCCGGCCTGCGCGTTCCTGCTGAACCGGACGAAAAACGCCGCCGCCACAATGCATCGCCCCTCCAGCTTACTAAGGCTGAACCCGTGTCGCTACCAACTGCCGTCGCATCCCCATTTTTCAAAGCGCATGTTTTCCTAGAGGTCTCTGCATGAAACTTACCATACGCCCTCCCAGGCTCTAAACACGGTCTGGTTTGAAACATCTCCGATATACGTAAACATTGTTTTTGACTGTCATTCTTGGTAATTTTACGTGTATAAGTCGTGATAGGCTCGTTTCTTTGCTCAACGTTTCGTCTGCTAATGCTGGAGTCGTCCTTAGTCTACATACTCCGAAGTGTTTATACAGGGTGAAAAGTATTTAAACCGACAAACTCTGGCAGATTGTAGGGGACATCAAAACAAATATTTTTCCCTAATGTCATTTTTTCCTATGAGGAGTATTTAAACCGGTAGAGGAAGATTTCTCTGGCGACAAATTAATTAAAACAACATACATTTTTCCATATTTTTATGACCAAGAGACAACACATTAACACAACCAAATTTCAATTACAGTAGATTTTCAAAAATGCCTCCATTGACACGTAAACAAAGGTTACACCGTCGGATCATGTTCTGTCTGACACGGGCAAAAACCCCAGAAGTATCCTGAATTGTTCCTGCTGCTACTACTATCCGGGCAACTAGATCCTCTTCAGATGCAACAGGAGTTGCTTAAACAATGTTCCCCATCTCTCCCCACACAAAAAAGTCCAGAGGGGACACATCTGTGGATCGAGCAGGCCATGGCACAGGAACACCTCTGCCAATCCACGTTTCTGGGAACCTTTGGTCCACGAATCGACGCACACGACGACTGAAATGTGCAGGCGCTCCGTCATCTTTGAATCACATGCGTTGTCTTGTAGGGAGCGGGACGTCTTCCAGAAATTCTGGCAATGCTCTCGCGAGAAAATTGTAATAGTACCTGCCATTTAATTGCCTAGGTAGCAGATACGGCCCAATTAAACAGTCCTCAACAACACCGACCCACACATTAACGAATAACGGCACTTGATGAGCGCTAGTAACTGTGGCATGTGTGTTATCCTCACTTCAAACATACGAACTGTGCATGTTGAAAACTTCATCACGCACGAACGTTGCTTCATCGGTAAACAACACAGAGGATGGAAATGTAGGATGCATTTCACACTGTTCCAGGAACCACTGCGAAAAGTGTGCTCTGGGTGGATAATCAACTCGTTCCAGGTTGTGGACACGCAGTAAATGAAATGGACGCAACAACTGCTCTCGAAGGACTGTTCTTACATTCGTCTGATTCGTCCCCATGTTGCGTGCAATTGCACGAGTGCTGATTGAAGGATCCCGCTCCACATGCTGCAAGACAGCTTAAATCGCAGCTTTCTTACCGTGCGACAGCGTCCCTGTCCAGGTAATCTGCTAAATGACCCGGTCTCACGCAGATATTGGTACACAGCAGCAATGGTCGTATGATGCGGGATACGGCGATTAGGATATTGTTGTTGATAAACCCGCTGTGCAGCTCATCCGTTGTGGTGCGCTACGTAGTACTCATTCCAGGTGTATCGCTCCATTAGTAAACAGAGACAGTGCACTACTACACTGGTGGAAAGCAGTTGCCTACAACAGAAGATCGTAATACGGCCTCTAACAACTGAAGAGCGTAATACGGCCACCACCGGTTTAAATAATCCTCATAGGAAAAAATTACATTAGGGAAAAATATTTGTTTTTATGTCCTCTACAACCTCCCAGAGTTTGTCGGTTTAAATACTTTTCACCCTGTAATTGTATAAGTACACTCTAACACGTAGAAAACGACGCATCTCGAAGGAATTATCCGAATTGGGGCGGAGAGGGGGGGGGGGGCGCAGTTGCTAGATGTGAAGTACATGTAGAGACAAACAAATGATTACAATTTCAGAAGAATTCGATGACCTATTCAAGAGAAAGATCTTCACAATTCGAGCAAGCCAACAAGCGTTGGCCCACCTCTGGCCCCTTGCAAGGTTATTAGGCTTGGCAGTGGTTGATGAATTTTTTGGATGAGGGATATCATGCCAAATTCAATTCAAGTGCCGCGTTAGATCGTCTAAATCTCCACATGGTTGGGGAGGCCCTGCCTATTATGCTCTAAACATTCTCAGTTGGGGAGAGATGCGATGACGCTGCTGGTCAAGGAAGGGTTTGGCAAGCACGAAGCCAAGTAATAGAAACTCTTGCCGTATCTGGGCAGGCATTACGTTTTTGCCAGGGAGGCAATAAAAAAGGGCGTAGAAATTCGTCGACGTGTCGCAGTTCTGTAAGGATGCAGCAGATGACCAAAGGGGTCCTGCTATGAAAAGAAATAACACCCCAGACCATCAGTCTTCGTTGTCAGGCCGTACGGCGGTCGGTAGTCGGATTGATATGCCACCACTGTC
Organism: Schistocerca serialis cubense; assembly: GCF_023864345.2. NCBI lineage: Eukaryota > Metazoa > Arthropoda > Insecta > Orthoptera > Acrididae > Schistocerca > Schistocerca serialis. The sequence continues at coordinate 281,352,370 of NC_064638.1, read as the reverse complement.
TGGGACGTCTGCTGACGTCTTCATTGGTCATCGGGTCTCAGTTCGAAGCGAGATTCATTAATGAAGACAGTTGTATTCCAGCCAATGAGATTCCAGGCTGAAGACCTAACTGTCGCCATCCATAAGGCCAGAAACCTGGAGTGGCGACCTGGGGTGCCTTTACTTTTCGTAACAGGTCCCCTTTGGCTTTCGTCTGCAGCACCATTACAGCACAGCGGTACGTTGACGACATTATACGCCCCGTTTTGTTGCCTAACACCGTCTTGGTCTCCGGATCTCTCCCCAACTGAAAACGTGTGGAGCCTCGTAGGCAGGACCTTGGCAACCAGCACAGGATTCTGAATATCTCACACACCAATTGGACGTAATTTGGCACGATATCGCTCAGGAGGACATTCAACAACTCTGACAATAAGTGCCAAGCCCAATAACAGCTTGCATAAGGGCCAGATATGGATCAACAAGTTATTGACTTGTTCAGTTTCTGGAGCTCTTTCTCTTGAATAAGTCATTCAATTTTTCTGACACTAATAATTTGCTTGCCTTATATCACGTCTATGGATTTCTGTCAAATTCGTGTAATTCATATGTGGTACATCGTTTCCTTGTCTTAGTCTGTGTATATAAGAAACTAGTCTACTGATCTTATTTAAATTTTAATATTACTTGCTTGTGTCAAAAAATTTGGTTTATTGTCTTTTATGAGTAAACGAAACCCGCACCTCAATATATTTAAACGTTATAGATATAAGCTCACTAGACAAAAGTTAGTCATCCCTAGAGAAATCATTATAAACATCATCTAATACAATGTAATTCCACCGCTGGACTTGATAATCGCCTGGATTAGGTTACGAAAAGAGTGTATAAGGTTGTGTAGGCTTGTTGCATCCAGGTTAAGCCTCTCGCTAAGGATTTGATCTTGCAGTTCCGCCAATTGCGGGGAGCACATGTCGACGATTTAACCACTGTTCGAAAATGTTCCACAGATTATCTGTGGGATTCACGTCGCTGGCCAGTCGAGATGTAACGGGGTGGGGGAGAATTCGGAAAACGAGTCACCGTTTCTTCTAGCCTGATGAACTCGGCTGTTATCGTCTTTAGGTGGCTGTCCGTGCAGCGGCCTTTTGAGAGGTGACAACTCCAAATATTCATTGCATGCATTCCCGTCGCAATGTTCTATCCCTAAAAGCTGGGGATGGACCTTTATCCACTGCCTGCAAGCAATTGCTAACGGGTTTGAAAGCAAGTTTGATTCACAATCCGGTCCCTCTCAATCAGTATCTTTCCTCGATCACAATTTTGACGTCTTATTTCATGACCACTTATGTTACACCACGTCTTGCGGACACATTAGAGAGTCCGCCGTGAAATACCAAGAAATACAGCGACTTCACAGTTTTCCCCGTGTGTCTGTACGATGTCCGCCTGAAACAGAAATGACTCACTGATCGGTACTGCATTACGCTCACGTAGAGTAAGTACGTGAGTGGTTGAAAAAGTCACCCTATCACTGGGTCAAATGTAAAGGGCTAACGATTCATCTGTTCATGCAGTGGAGCGACTAATTTTTTTCTCAGTGATATTAATTCCGGTGGCCTGTATGGGTTGCCTTCTTTTGGAACTAAGACTTTATTTCATAACCAACCGATTCACTATTTATGTCACCTTGGGTATTATCAAGCTGCATCACTGAGAAAACTATAATGCATATAGCGTAATATTTTACACATATACTTGGCGGAAGGCGGGGGGCGGGGAGGGGGGAACATATGATGGTTTCACTAATAAGTGTTTCGTGAAGTCCATAAAATAGGGGCAAAACACTACCCTTATGCTACTTTCACTTTGCCTTGAAAAAACACATTAAAATACATTAGTGTAACAATTAAAATGAAAACACGTATTGTGTGGGTAACGTCTTAAAATAAAACAGAATGGATGTCAATCAACTCAACAGGATGCCTGAATATGGTGCCTGTACTTACTGTGGTTGTGCAAGAACTTATTATGAGTCACAGCATGTTGTTTACTCCATATGGATGTGAGGAATATAGCTTGTTATATGCATTACAATATTGTACTGTGATACAGCTAGATATTCTCCAATGGGACGAAATTAGGTAATCATTGAACTGTGAAATAAAGTGTCTCTTTCAAAATGAATCAACAGCCTACGCAGCAAAATTACTTCCCTCAACAAATTTACAGCAGTTTTAGACCGATATATCTAAAAGTTTGCAAAAGACAAAAGACACATCATCATCCATCTATTGCCACTGAGAGGAGTCATTGTGTAAGTGCATGAGATGGCGTCTTCCATGCATATGTGTTGACTTCAACGTGCTGAAAGATACAGAGCTGACATTTTAACTAGGAATGGGGGAAGAAACTTTATTCTTCAGTGACGAAAATCCAAATGACAATTGGGGTTCGCTGTGAGCCAAACATGAGTGCCATAAAACTTCTCTTGACTGAACGGCACTACTAGAACGATTTTACAGGTGAAAGACGTAACATGGTTTTCGGATGTGGTAGTATCGTTTGCCGTTCGTATCGACGACAGTCTCCTCTCGCTACCGAATGTGGGGTGGTGGTAGCAGTATAAAGAGTGGAGATCCCTGGTTACCACAAGTCACTTTCTATTCTAGCGCGGAAAAAGGAGCGAAGTGCGAGTGCGAGTGCGAAGCTAAGAGCGGCTCGCTATGGGGATAAGCCGGTGGCGGTGGAGGCGTCTGATGTGCCGTAAAGCCGGAAACGTCGCTTCTGCGCCGCAGCTCGGTCTCCCTGGGGATCCCCGAGCTCAGTGCGATCCCGCCAGTGCTGCCAACTCCGGGCGTGCGGCGCTGGCGGTGGCGACGCAACGCAGCACAGCGCATATTCGGGGATCAGCGCCGGGCCGGATCACGGCCAGATTTCTATAGTTTACTTCGTCCTGACCTGCCTCTACGTTTCTATCTACCGGCCAGCTCCATGCCTAGGTGTGACACTGTCTGTCATGCATGCGGAGTTTGTTTCTACATTTAATAATAAGTATTTTTCTTTTTTTGTCGTAAAAAGTCCCTAACAAGCTGGGACTGGAGAGCAGTCGGACGTCTTGTCAATGGAATTTTGGTTTGAAACTGACAGGAATTGCTAAAGTCAATGAATGCTGGTCCACCTGAACCAGTTTCCAAGAGAACACTGCGTAGGGAATTGCTCACATTGGAAAAATTGAGTCAGTTACCTAGCAAAAAACCATCGCCGACAGCGTCACATGAAACTGCACGTCTTCCATGGGCCAAACAATACAGAAACTGGACAGTGGCTGGCTGAAGGTATGTCTGACAAGTCGCAGTTTGCCACTTTTTCAAGTCACAGCGTGCACGGACAACCTGGGGTGTGTGGAGAGTATAGTTGAGACTGGAGATCTAGTTTCTAGCCAGAGAGAGTTCTGTGATTTGTTAGGGGTGTCTTTCGTACCATGAATGGGGTTCATTCAGATTATAGTGAACATGGACCAGTATTTTGTTTTGTTATTCTCAATGACTAATCGTAGTCTTTTCTTCTACATCTTAAAGACTAATCTGCTGTGTACTTACGTTCATAGTTTCACGAACATTGCACTGTCAAAAATCGCCCCATTTTAATCCGACGGAAAATGTCTAGGGCTAATGGGAACTGTGGCTGAAAAGTAGCAGTCAGCAACCACGCAATTTGATGGATCTGTGGGCTCCAATAATCAACCAGCGATTTCAGATGGATATGGCATACCTGAGGAGATTTTTGGACTCTCGTCCCGGCCAAAATAAGTCTATTATCAAGCAGTAAGGCGGCGTAACACCATATTACCTCGATGGCTCTAATGGGTGACTAATTTTGTTCTGGTGCACCTATTTTTTGAGTTACTGAGCAAATTCCTCTTTTGTGCACCCATAACACTATCCAAAATTAGCTGCTCTTCTCATCGTCGTTGTTTAACAGATATTTGAAGTACGCTGGTAATATCAGCTACCACTCTTAATAACTCCACCACACTACCCCGCTCTGTTCTCAAACGTTCAGCCTTGGCCCAATTTTCGAATATCTGCGTGATCAAAAAGAGATTTTCATCGCAGGTAAATGTGATCATCAATGTACAAACTATAAATACAAATGGAAGCTATGGGATGTACTTTCTACATAAATACTCTGAATTTGTCTATAAGGGCAAGTACTCATAAATACGTCTCATTATATCGTGATATCTTGACTTCACAACAAACTTTTATTCTCCTGAATTGGTAGATGAGATCTGAAATTTCTGTAGACATCTTGTGAGCAACTTGAGAATAGGGAAATAATACCTTAGCATGCTACTTGGATGGTTGGGTCTGTAACTAAGGACGGATATGCCTGTTAAAAAGCTCGTGCACCTCAGAGGCAAGTGGCTACTGAAATAAGACATTGGTGTTGTCCATGCACCTCTGCCTCTTCTATTTGCTCGTCTCTCTACACTGCTATCCACACTGGAATCCAAACTGCCTCACCTGCAAAGGACAACGTGCACTCTAAATGATAGTCATTTGTTATGATAGATTCTTCACAGATTCTAATAGGAAAAGAACGCTGTACAGACAACGCAATTCACACTAGAGTATGTTCGCACGTCATCAGTTCCGTAGCTTAAGTTCAGTACACAACAGATATGTTACGAAACTGACGCATTCCACATTCCTGTCGCTTTCGTTTTATGCAACCCGCAATGTTGTATCTGAGATTTTCACTTTCTCTCAATCGCTATGCACAACTACTAGTCCTACAGAGCAAAATGAACAGGACCTTTCTTGTAGGAAATGTAATGTATTTAAATTTCATACTGGGATACATTTTCGCTGGAGGCCACGGTTTTAAAATTATTGAAGAAAAATTTACAAAATTGACCTTTAAACACATCGATACACTCGTCCCCTGACCACTCAGGATTTCTGGTATTTCGTGACACTTCCCCCTACAAAAACTTCCCACTATGGGAACTATTCAAAGTTTTCGACATTTTTGGGTCTTCATTGACTAGCCTTTTTACCCCACCGCCATAGTCGAGCACTTACAAATCGTAAAACTAACGTTTTAGTAAATTTTGTTCAGCAATTTTTTTAATTTTAACAGCATAATATAAACAGTTACTGTATTAGTTAGGCCTTTTGACTGTGAAATTACGGTGCTTGTAAGGTTTGTTTCGATCGAACGGTCAGTTTAATAAGTTCAACTTAATGTTTACGCAAGTCGTTTTTTTTTTTTTTTTTCATTACCTTCACGGGGACGTTTAAATTAACAGTGTTAACGAAATAGACGAATTTGCTGGTGGAATAGCAGTCCAGTCAAAACTGACCAAAAAAGGCTGTATACTGGGAATAGCTCGTGCAGTCCGAAATTTTTGTACAGTTATGGGAAGGAGTGGCACGAACAACGTTCTAGAAATCTTGACTGGTTAGGGATTAGTGTGAGGGTGGAGTTGTGTCTGAAGATCACTTCGGTACGATTTTCTTGAATAACTCGAAAACAGTGGTCTCCAGCGAAAACGTATCCCATTAAATTTCCTGCAAAAAAAGATCCCACTCATATTTTTCGGTAGGACGAATAGTGTGCGCATAGCGAACGAGGGAAGAAAACTTCGCGCGTGGTCATATACAAGACTGCGGGTTTAACAAAAAGGCAGCAGTAGTGGCAGCTGGATCACCCCACATGTGTATTGGTGGACGCCTCAATGGGTATCTACTGCACATTGATCCGAAAAGTCATTGTAATCAGTACACAATATCTGAACACTCCAATTTACAGAGTGGTTCATTGTTGAGGGGGCTAAAATTCGTAAGCGATACGAAATCAATACTTGGCTTGTAAGAAACATTCCTCTTTCTCTCTTTTAATAACGTTCACTAATGCTTATTCCGCTGGCATTATAGTTAGGTAGTATTTCTGTCGTTCATGTAACTTTAATAATTCTGTAGCTAATTTTCGTAATATGTGCTCAGAAAATCCATCGGAACTGACACACACATAGCTGCATGTCTGTTTCTTCGAGTGGACACATCGTCTCGCGTTATGGTGTGATTTCTCAAAAGTTTGCCTCTAAGTTCAAATGATTCAAATGGCACTCGGCACTATGGGACTTAACATCTGAGGTCATCAGACCCGTAGAACTTAGAACTACTTAAACCTAACTAACCTAAGACAGCACCTACATCCATGTCCGAGGCAGGATTCGAACCTACGATCGTAGCGGTCGCGCGGTTCCAGACTGAAGCACCTAGAACCGCTCGGCCACTGTGGCTGGCTTGCCTCCAAGTAGAATGTACTATGTCTTGTTTTATTTTCAAATACTGCTCTCTTTTGCTGTGAACACCACGTGTGAATAAAATGGAGTGCACAGGAGGCGCGGATCTCGAACTTTTGTCTGGAATCTTGGGATACAATGAACATGACGTAATCAGCACATACAATGGCAGTGTAGATGAATAAGCTCTTTTGAAGCGCCTTCGAAAGCTGTTCGACAGTGAATTTCCAAAACTATGGGGCCATACACTGAACCTTGTGGGCAACCTTTCCAGATCTTCTTTGTAATTTTGTCTTTGTTTGTTTCCCACTGTGCTTTTCTCTGCCTTGAAACTAGGTAATGAAACTACTGTAGGAGAATCTAGGAGCATTCATTTCCGTCAGCTGAGTAAACAGAGCATCCCACGATAAATTTTCGATAATTGTCATGGTCAAAAAATGGTTCAAATGGCTTTGAGCACTATGGGACTTAACATCTGAGAACATCAGACCCCTAGAACTTAGAACTACTTAAACCCAACTAAGGACATCATACACACCCATGCCCGAGGCACGATTCGAACCAGCGACCGTAGCGGTCACGCGGTTCAAGACTGTAGCGCCTAGAACCACGCGGCCACTCCAGCCGGCTTGTCATGGTCCCAACCACATTTTATGTCATTACAAGAGTAATGACATAATTGGTCGCATCATTTATAGTCCTGCATATATTGAATTGGAGCTGACGCAGTCCACACAACTGTCTATGACTTTGTAAGTTGTGTCGTATATGTCTGAAGACAAGACGGGAGACGACGGTGGGCAGGCGGCGCGCTGGCGCCGGCCCGTCGGGCGCCCACCACCTGCCAGGTGAGGCAGCCAATCGATGTCGGCCCTCGGCCCTCGGCCACGCCAGGCCAGGCCGCCTAGCAACGTCAATAACAAGTGGCTGTTGTAGCAACGGCGCCCGCGCATCGATTCACGTGGCCGCGGCCGCGACCGCCTGGCGCCGAAAGCATCGCGCGGCACCGACGGGCACCGCCTGACACGTCACTACTGGCCAACCTCGGACACAAAGCGTCGCATTGCACTCAAGAACCTGACTCCTACCTCCGCAGTAGTTGTCTTTACGTCCACAGTGTTCACACGCCACTAAAAGAAGCATTTAGCTTGGATATTACTAATTTTGGGTTGTTCCTCAAGGATCTATATTGAGACCACTCTTTTTTGTAATATTAAAGCATCGCAATTTGGTGAAATGCAGGACTCCCATCGATGGAGTAGTTTCCTTGACTTCAGTAGGGTTCATATACCAAGAAATTCTGCACCTAACTGGAATATTTGCCGTTTCAGGTTTTCCTCTCAGATCAGTACGAAGACCATTTCTTTTTCTTATATATTGTTTTGATCGTGAACCATTATCCTTTGACACACTCTCACCTGGCTCAGAACCCATTGCCATAAAACGTAACGTTGCGATAAATAAAGGACTACTGTCTCTGACATTGGTGAATACTCAGTATTGTAGATCAGGATAATGTCATTTATTGAAACTGAACTACACTTCTCGAACAATCACTATATACACACAAAGCCAAATAACTTGTAGACGCCCATTCAACAAGAGCGTCAGTGATGTCCATCAAGGCTGGTCCTAGCTCGGCGAGGAACTGGCTGTACTGCTGCTGCACTGGCCTTATAAAGCCGGCGGAGGCCGGCGGAGTGCACCAACTTTCCCTGTATTTGTGAGACGACGTCTGCAGAAAAAGGTTCGCATTAGTCTCTAGCAAGTTCTGTTTGTTTTGAAGAATTGTTTTCCTCTTGGTTGCGCCTGCAAGTGCTAGTGTATGTTATATGGTACACAAGGGTGTCTTGAGTGTAGTCTGCGTGGCAGGGGCCGTTTGTGGTAGATGTAACAGACGTAGTTGCCTTAGCTTCCTTAGGGTTTATGTAAGTAGTAACATGTGGTGTTCCTCACAGATCCATACTGTGTCCACTTCTTTTTGTTTTTCTCCTGAACATAACGCCCTTGACGCATGTCCCGATTCCTGTTGCTTCTCAGCTATCCTCAACATTTCTGAACATATTGGCCACAAAGCACTAGTTGTCATCATTGAGATACTTGGGAGAAACAGACATGACGCAGCTAATCCATCTGGTAGGCAAGATATATGAGACAGTAAAAATATCCTCAGCCTTAGAGGAGGGTGTAAAATAACATCAAATTTCAAATAAGTCAGGCGCTGACAGATGTGAATGTTAGAGAATCATCAGTTTACAATTTAACAAGGTATGACTGTGAAATACTTACTTGAATTATTTAAACAAGAGTGGAAAAACTGGCAGAAGCCGACCTAGGAGAAGATTAGCTTGGGTTCTGAAGAAATGCAGAAAATGGTTCAAATGGCTCTGAGCACTATGGGACTCAACTGCTGAGGTCATTAGTCCCCTAGAACTTAGAACTAGTTAAACCTAACTAACCTAAGGACATCACAAACATCCATGCCCGAGGCAGTATTCGAACCTGCGACCGTAATGGTCTTGCGGTTCCAGACTGCAGCGCCTTTAACCGCACGGCCACTTCGGCCGGCGAAGAAATGCAGAAACAGGCGGGCTGTAGTGATCTTCAGACACAATCCTTAACCAGTCAAGATTTCTAGGATGTTGTTCATGTCACTCCTTCCAACCACTGTACAAAAATTTCGGACTACACGAGCCTTTCCCGTATTCAGCCTTTTCTGATCAGTTTTGATTGGACTGCTATTTCACCAGAAAATTCGGCTATTTCGTTAACACTGTTAATTTAAATGTCCCCGTGAAGGTAATGAAAGAAAAACGACTTGCGTAAACGTTATGTTAAAATTTACTACGCTGACAGTTCAATCGAAACAAATCTTACAAGCACCGTAGTTTCGTAGTCAAAAGGCCTAACGAATACTGTAACTTTATTTTATGCCGTTAAAATTCAAAAAAATTGTTTAGAAAAATTTACTGAAACGTTAGTTTTACAATTTGTAACTGCTCGACTAAGCCTGTGGCGTAGTAAGGGTAGTGAATGAAGACCCAAAAAGGTCGAAAACTTGGAATAGTTCCCATAGTGGGAAGTTTTTGTAGGAGTATATGTCACGAAATACTAGAAATCCTGAATGGCGAGGAGTCGAGTGTAACGGTGTGTTTGAAGGTCAATTTAGTACATTTTTCTTGAATAACTCGAAAACAGTGCCTCCAGCGCAAACGTATCCCAGAATGAAATTTAAATACATTACATTTCCTACAAGAAAGTCATGCTCATTTTGCTCTGTAGGACTATTTGTTGCGCGTGGTGAGTGAGAGAATGTGAAAATCTCAAACACAACATTGGGGGTTGCATAAAACGACAGCGGTAGAAATGTGGAATGCATCAGTTTGGTAACATATTTGTCATGTACTGAACTTAAGCTACGGAACTGATGACGTGTGAACATTTTCTAATGTGAATTGTGCTGTCGGAACAGCGTTCTTTTCCTATTAGAATCTGTGTAGAATCTTACCGAAATAAATGATTATCATTTAGAGTGCACGTTGTCCTTTGCAGTAGAGACCGTTTGGATTCCTGGACTGCAGCGTACAGAGAGAATGAGCAAATAGAAGAGGTAGAGATGCGTGGACAACACCAAGGTGTTATTTCAGTAGCCACTTGCCTCTGAGGTGCACGAGCTTTTTAACAGAAGACAGGTTAAACAAACGCAAACTCACGTTTACAGCTTTCAGCTTTTGTAGATTTAGCGAAGCGTTAAAAAGTGGTTACTGGAATACAGTCTTCGAAATTTTAAAGTATGCGGGGGAACATACAGCGAGCGAACCGTTACGTACAACTTGTACAGAAAACGGAAAAGCAGTAAGACGGACTTTTAACCTGTTCTCCGAGTTACTTCATTTTTACATAGAGCTCGCAGTGAAGGAATACCAGGAATAAATATAGAAAAGTAATTAAACTGCAGGGCGAAGGAATAAAACCTTTCACATTTGGCGATGACACTGGTATTCTGTCGGAGACAGCAAGGAAGAGCATTTAAACGGTATAGATAGTGTCTTCAAAAGAGGATTATAAGATGAACGCCGATAATTATAACGAGAGTAATCGAGTGGAGTAGAATTAAATCAGGCGGTGCTGAATGAATTAGATTAGGAAACGAGACACTAAAAGTAATGGATGAGTTGTGACTAGCATCGGTTTCTAAAAACTTCCGACGTTAGGTAAGATGCCACTGACAACTCTTTGTAGTCTCACACATTTCATCTCGAACCTCGACAAGAAAAAGATCCGTAGGCTCGAGGAGCTGAAATTATGTATATAACGGTGAGTTTGCTGTCAGAATAAAAGAATAGAAAAAATCGGCATATCATGTTAAAAAAAGTATGGTGACTGGTGGAGTGATATTCTTCGACGGACGAGGCAATTGGAAACTCTATATTTGCAGAGTAGTGGTGGAACCGATGGAATACTACCGTATAGTTGCCCAGATCATCAACGAACTCCAGCCGTGGTTTATTCTTGTGACGTAAATTCGACTAGGAGTTCATAACAGTGTTAAACAATATTCATCCGGCCAGATGACTTTCTTCTTTCCCGTCACTTTCCTTTTCAATGACCGTCTGTCACGATCACTCACCACTCTTTCTCAAGCGTTGTGACTTAGCGGATGTTGTTTTTTATGTTACTTATAATCCGTCTTGATTGCAAAAATGTTTATTCACATGACCGGTTTCGGTTCCTCTAGAACCATATTCAGATCTGCAATTTCGGTTACAGGAGTAACCCGTCCACACACAGCACCTTCACATGCTGCGTCACATTTAATGTGGGCGGGTTACTCCTGTAACCAAAATTGCAGATCTGAAGGTGGTTCTAGAGGAACCGAAACCGGTCATGTGAATGAACATTTTTACAATCAAGACGGATTATAAGTAACATAACATAACCAGTGATTGCGGTATCCCTTCAGACATTGTCTGTTTTTGCAAAGATGTTGTTTTTTCAGCGGGATAGACTTAATACGGTGCCATGTGGAAGAGCAAACACTTCGGCTATCTTGGTTACGGAAGTACCCACCAACCGAGCACCAACAAGTTGCCCACGTCAGAATTGTCTTCGCTCCGACATAATGCAATAACACAACCAGCAGGCTTGGCTAGCGTATGCAGTTATGAGCAAGCATGCGTTTCTCCCGGTATTTCCACACTTTTGTTAAACGTTTGTACATACTTAGCAGGCTACTATACGGTGCATGGCGGAGGGTACCTAGTACCACTATTAATCATTCCATTTCATGTTTCACTCGCAAATGAAGCGAGGGAAAGTCGTCTGTGTGTATGCTTCCTTACGAGCCCTAATGTCTCCTTTCTTGTCTTCGAGGTCCTTGCGCGAAATGCACATTGACGGCACTAGAATCGTTATGCACTCGGCTGCAAATGACGGTTCTCTAGATTTTCTCGTGTTTCGCAGAAAGAACGTCTTTTTTTCTTCAAGAGGTTACTGTTACCTGTGTAATTCATCCTCGTCTTCAGTTCTCACGTATCAACGTGCAAAGTGTGATAGCCTTCCGCTTGTAACAGTACTGTAGTGCACAGTATTATTGCTCCCTTCTCCCTGTTTGTTGGGGGAAAATAGTAAGACGCTGTCATGCTGTGGAGACTTCAGTTTGCTTTGCGTGTACATGCACGTGCTCATAAAATTCTTGACTGCATATGTATCCAAGTGCAAATAATTTTCCTAGACTGACTGCGTCTCCTCAACATATGGTGTAATTTTACTGATCCATTACTGCTTCTAAACACATCCCATGTATATTTCCTCTACACGTAAGATTTCCAATGCGCTGAAGGGCAAACAAGAACGGGTGGGGAGGGGGGGAGGAGGGAATAATTTGTGACAAATGACCCGATACAAGAGGCCATATTGGTGCAATTTGTACCCAGCAGGTATTAGCAGCACGCACCGTAGCCTGCTGTCGTAATATTCGAGACCAGAGCCACCTAACCGTTACACCCCAATTACGCAGTCGGAGCATTCGTTGCCGCACCTGTTCCATTCAGCCGTAACGATTTCCCGTCAACGGCAAGCACGCGATACGCCGATTATTGCTACCGCTCCAATTTGGCGGTTTCCCTAGCGGTGACGTAGGGAAGCTGAAGTTGCCTTTAGCCTACAGAACAAGCCTTCCCTGCTTGCTCTTTCACCAGATAGTAGGATCTCAAAACAAGAAATCAAGTGACAATGAGCACTGGAAAGACGCTGGAGCTACATTAAGAGCGGGGGTGCAAATTCCCCTCCAACCATCCACATTTCCGTGTTTATCACATATCACTTGAGCCAGACCCCTGGATGGTTCCCAATCGAAGCTTCTTTTTTTTTTTTTTTTTTAATCTTATGGGACTTAACTGCTAAGGTCATCAGCCCCTAAGCTTACACACTACTTAACTTAAATTATCCTAAGGACAAACACACACACCCATGCCCGAGGGAGGTCTCGAACCTCCGCCGGGACCAGCCGCACTGTCCATGACTGCAGCCCCTTAGACCGCTCGGCTAATCCCTCGCGGCAATCGAAGCTTTTCATCCGTCTCTAATGACTATGTAGTCGGAGAGACGTTATGCAATAACCACCAAAAATAAAAAAATAAACAGTAGTTTTGCGCACTCAGTTCCTTCCTGGAGACAGCGTGGTGGCATAGGCATGATAGCAGGCATGGGAACACACTTCTGCTACCTACTCTTGAATAGCGTTAATGTGTTTTGGATCCACATCCGGTCCATATGAAGAAGGAGAGTGAAGAAAAGGTAGTTTACTGCTTATAGGGCCATAATCCGATGATTCATTGAGTTTCAGTCTGTTATGTAATTCCTCGAAGTAATTTATACTGGACTCTTCGTGCCACAAATACAAAATTACTCTGTTGCCTTCAGCGCATGTAAAGGCTAAACAAAGTGGGACGGTGATATTTCCAGGGCACTTTCTTTCAACGACCGCTATGCTTAGCACGACGGTGAAAATGGGCGTTCGACCGTCCAAGTGTAGGTTTTCCGGTATTTCCTTAAACTGCTCCGGGAAAATGACGTGATGGTTCCTCTGAAAGCGCAGGACTATCTCCTTCCACGTTCTTGACTCCGTCTCTAATGACTTCTTTGTCGATGGAACGTTAAATCATAACCATCTTTCCTTTTTTATCTTTCAACGTGGATGTAAAGTAAGTGTCCTATGGCATTGTTCGCTGGGATATCTAGACGATTAGGTTCAGCCGTCGAATCAGGGAAGGTACTCTCACTTCGCACACAACGATCTCTTCCCTCGCGGTGTGTGTAGGGAGCAGGTGATTCTAATGGATGTCTGTTGGTGTATCATGTTTGTGTTGTATGATACCGAAGAAAGAAAGAGGTTGAGGGCCGGTGCCGACATTTAGACTATCTACGTGACCAGACAAGGAATGTGATGCAGTCCAAAGGGGAGGAGAAAACAAAATGAAACCTATTTCAGTGATTACAATACCGCATCAGATTTACAAAAAAAAACTTGGCTGTATTAGCCACTTATCAATATGATGTTGAGCCCTCTCTAGCCTGAATGCATTCGCCGATACGTAGAAAAAAGATATATTTTCGTACAGGCTGTATACCATCAACTTTCGTAGAAATCTGCATGCCTTCGCTGCATGAGACACCGCGGAGAGGTTTCGATTTTGCTCGAGAAAATTGCCGAAAAGTCTGGTCATCAGAAAATGTACGCCGAGCGGGATTAGCCGAGCGGTCTCAGGCGCTGCAGTCATGGACTGTGCTGCTGGTCCCGGCGGAGGTTCGAGTCCTCCCTCGGGCATGGGTGTGAGTGTTTGTGTGTGTGTTTGTCCTTAGGATAATTTAGGTTAAGTAATGTGTAAGCTTAGGGACTGATGACCTTAGCAGTTAAGTCTCATAATATTTCACACACATTAGAACATTTTAGAAAATGTAAGCCCTTACTGGCGAAAAAATGGCCGTGAAAACTCCTCCAGAGGAGCGCTCCCCTGCTTTGAAAAATTCTAAACGCTACTGCATCACTTAACTAGAACACTATGCCAGCTCCGTCAAGCTGTAGTTTTACACCAGTTGCGGTACTGACTTCGAGGAAAGGTTTTTGATTTGATATGTGTTGTGTGCATAGTTCCGCGTAGTCAGCGCGTACACAACTTTCCCACTAGAGCGCGCCCCGCTAAGCACATCAGCGCAGGCGCAGCCCTCGTCCGTCTCCGCTCTACGAGATGGCGCTGCCATAAAGACGGACCAAATTCTGCTTCCGCCGATCCGCGTATTACTCGTAATATGTAACGCAGCCAATGAGATTGCTGCTAACGTAGTACCTTTTCTCCTCGCGGATCACACTCGCGCAGTGATACCTGATCGCGTGAGGTATTATAACGAGTGTACAGACCTCCGATTCCGGCCGCACGTGGGGTCTGGACCCCTCCACAATCCTCCACACCTATCAATCCCTCATCCGCCCTATCCTTTGTTACGCCCATGCAGCGAGGATCTCCGCCCCCCCTACCTTCTATAAATCCCTCCAAATCCTTGAACGCCATGCTCTCCGCCTTGCCTATCGCATCCGTCTCCCCTCCCCCACGCGGATCCTGTATGATCTCATCCCCTTCCCCCACGTCCTCCTTTTCCTTCAAAGGATACGGATCCTGTACACCTCACGTAAGCTTGATCCTCCTCACCCGCTCGTTTCCCCGATCCTCTCCCACCCCCGCCCGCTGCCGCGCCTGTCTTCCCACGTCCCACCCGGTCTCCATCTCTCCACCCTCCTTACCCTCTCCCAAGGTGGCTTCCGCCAGCTCCCCCTCCCTGATGATGTCCTCGTCCCCTCCATCTACCCCTCTTATCAACTTTGATCCTCCCCCCCCCACCTCCTATGTCCTCTCCTTTAGGCACCCTCCCTCCCTCCCTTCCCTTCCCTCCTCTTTCCTTTCCCCCCTCCCTCCTCCCCTCTCCACCGGGCTTCCCTCCCCCTTCCTCCCTCCCCCTCTCTCCTTTGCCCATGGCATCTCTGCTCCCCCCTCTCCCATTCCCCTTCCCATTCCTCCTCCTCCACCTCCTCTCTTGGCAGGTCCCCGGACTCGTACACGCTCAGTGAACATTCGCGCGCCGGGGATCATCGCCGTCAGTGTTTCGTGTGTGTGCCTTCGTTTGTGTGTCGTGTTGTTCGCCGTCACGCCCCCACCGTTCACGTGCCGTCGCCATCATCCATGTTCTGTGCAGCGTGTCGCCCAGTGTTAGTGATGTTTCTCGTCTAGCGTGAACGGCTACATGTTTTATCGATTTTTAGTGTCTACATTTTTTGCCCACCGTTTTTACTGTCTACTCTGTGCCACCTTTATGTACTACTTGTTGTAACACTCAAGGCTGAAGAGCGGCGTATTGTGCTGCTGCCAGCCCGCCTTTGTATAAGGTGTTAAAATCACAATAAAGAAAAAAAAAAAAAAGACCTCCGATTTGTCAGTCTGCATTAGTCTATAGTCAAGTTTCAGTCAGCGTCTAATAAAATTACCATATTCTTGTACATAGCCATGAAGATAAATGAATAGACACTTTGTCAAGTATCAGAGATATGTGAGAATAAGATTAACGTACCGAGACCAAAGGAACTTCAGATTGTCAACTGTAAACAGCATCCAGAATCAAGTTACGTAATGTCCATGATTTTTATTATTTTAATAAATGTGTGTGAAAATTAATCAAGTTATGTTTAAAGTTGGTCACCGTCAATCTGCTACTCTAAGCGTGCAAGTGGCATTTCTATAGTCTGACCTAACGGCAGAAGATAAACACGCCACGATAAGATCACGAGACATATTGCTGACACTCGCCTACTTCGTTAGCGCGACAAGTCAAATAATCTGATGGTGTGTGTACCGAAGGTCTTACAGTACGCACACCACAATATCATATGGCACTACCGTTAGATTGTAACTTTTCAATTGGAGACTCATAGCAGTCTGATGTAATAAAATAAAATAATAAACGGTGCACAGACTTCCTCAGACGTCTTCCCAATGTCGCTTCTGACACTTCTAGTTGAATTCTACCTTGCTGTTAATCATGGCTGCTCCGCTGTCTATTTGCACCAAAGAAGAGCAATGTTCACTGATCCGTTTCTTGTGGTCGGAAGGCGTATCAGGGGCCGAAATTCATCGAAGACTTTCGGTACAGTACGGGAACAGTGTTTTGCCACAACTGAGTGTCTACGAATGGACTGAAAAATTCCGAAATGGTCGCACAAGTGTTACGCACGATGAAGGAGCAAGACGACCGTTTACCGCTACAAATGAAGTAACCATTGAGCGTTCGCGTGAAATGATTCTCTTAGACAGACGATTAACTATTGACGAAGTGGCACATCGTCTGCAAATTAGTCACGGTTCTGCCTACGAAATCATCCACAACAGACTTGGGTTTCATAAAGTTTGTGCAAGATGGGTCCCATAACACCTCACACAGTTGCATAAACAAACGCGCTTGGACATGCGCAAAAAAACCTTTCAAACGCTATGGCAACGAAGGGGACAACTTCTTAGACAGGATTATTACTGGTGACGAAACATGGTTCCATCATTACGAGCCGGAGAGTAAATGGCAGAGAATGGAATGGAAACATCCAAATTCGCCATGCGAGGAAAAGTTCAAGACCCAACCGTCAGCAGGAAAACTGATGCTTACGGTTTTTTTGTGACGCACAAGGCCCAGTACTGGAACATTATGGGGAAAGGGGCACAACAATAAACAGTGTACGTTACAGTGAGATTCTTACTGCCAGGCTATAGCCTGCAATTCGAAGCAAACGCCGAGGATTGCTGGTCAAAAGGTGTTGTATTGTTGCACGACAATGCCCGTCCGCATACTGCTGCCCACACTGGTGAAACGCTCCAGAAACTCAAATTTGAAGTACTGGATCATCCTCCATATAGTCCCGATCTTGCCCCCTGTTTGGCCAAATCAGATAGGCATTAAGGGGCCGTCGAATTGCCTCGAACGAAGCAGTGAAAGAAGCGGTGCATTCCTGACTCGCAGCTCAACCGAGAACCTTCTTTTATGAGGGCATCAGGAAGCTTGTACAACGATGGACCAAGTGCGTTGAAACGCAAGGAGACTATGTCGAAAAATGATGTTCTTGTAAGTTTCCTATTTGATTACAATAAAATTTTATAATTAGTTTGCGGATAATAATTGAATTACCCTCGTATTATACGGTCATTTTAGCATGTCGAGGGGTAGACTGATCGTGGGTAGTTAAAATGTCTGTCTCTTCATACAGTGCTCTGCAGACATCCACGCTTGTCTAAAGGAGCACTGCATCAAACTATACAGACACTGTCAGATACGGACATAGCCTAATGTATTTCATGCCAGGGCGAAGGCAGCCTGACGAGAAAATTAAATGTCACCCTGCGTGGGAAGCACATAATTGTGCGAGCGTTATGGGAAGCGGACACTGGGACATACGGAGGTTTGGGTCGGTCCTGGAGGCATGCTCGTACAGCGAAGTGGTTAAGGCGACTTCTCACGACAAGCGGGCATTCCGGGTTCGAGTCGCGGTCCGGTACAGATTTTCATATGTTGAAACAGTTGACATCATTGAATAGTCGCAGGATGTGAAAGTGTGTCGTAATAATACCGATAGGGCCGCAGCGTTATGCTTGCACAGTAGGTGAAATCTCCTGTAGTTCCTCAGTAATGACAAAAATGGTTCAAATCAAATGTTCAAATGTGTGTGACTGCTAAGGTCATCAGTCCCTAAGCTTACACACTACTTAACATAAATTATCCTAAGGACAAACACACACACTCATGCCCGAGGGACTCGCACCTCCGCCGGGACTAGCCGCAAAAAATGGTTCAAATGGCTCTATGCACTATGGGACATAGTATCTGAAGTCATCAGTCCCCTAAACTTAGAACTACTTAAACCTAACTAACCTAAGGACATCACACACACCCATGCCCGAGGCAGGATTCGAACCTGCGACCGTAGCATCAGTGCGGTTGCGGACGGAAGCGCCTAGAACCGCCTGGTCACAGTAATGACAACACCCTCGCTTCCTCTCCTGTCAATGTGCATGTAACTATCTACAGTAGTCGAAAAGAACGCCATCAACGGAAAGTTGTATGCCAGTAGAGGAAGTGTTAGTTTTGTGCTGAGGACCCAAACCTCTTGTTCTCTACCACCCCCATCACTCTCCTCCTTTCCCTGTTTCGTACACCAACACCTGCGATACATTGCTGTGCCTTTGTGCGGGCGTGTTTGTTGCGCGCGCGTTTGTGTGTGTGCCTTTGTGTTTGTTCGTTCGTTGAACTTTTTGTGTTGCGATCGACATCCCGGCTGGCGCCGAAAGAGCGGGTCGCGCGCAGTCGCCCTGGGATTTGGCCGATACAAATTACCCGCGACAGCGTCACGTTAATTAATCTCTTGTAATTAATACACGCGGCGCGGGACACTAACTGCGGACCAGAGCGGGGAGTAGCGAGTGGTGGGCGGCATTGGGAGGAGGAGAACAGAACGGAACAGAACAGGTGGAGGAGCTGCGGCTGTCATTGACACAGACACTGAACCCAATACACAACACTCGACGCGTAGGCCTCATACACACACATACACACACACACACACACACACACACACACACACACACACGAGCGCGAGCGCGCGCGCTCTGATATGATGCCACAGATGATTGCTCGGGCTAGAGATGACGCTGCATGCCAACATATTGAACATTCTAGGTTTCTTTTATTACTTGATAACTCCGGTATCTGCTATAAAATCCGTATTCACTGCTTTTCACTTGATTCAGCCCACATAAAGTAATTGTGACGCATTTCCTTCTCCATGACAACTCTCGGCCGCACACTGCAGGGGTAATGAATGAAGACTCTCCTGCAGCGTTTTAAAAAAAAATGGTTCAAATGGTTCTAAGTACCACGGGACTTAACATCTGAGGCCATCAGTCCCCTAGACATAGAACTGCTTAAACCTAACTAATTTAAGGACATCACACGCGTCTATGCCCGAGGCAGGATTCGAACCTGCGACCGTAGCGGCAGCGCGGTTCCAGACTGAAGCGCTTAGAACCACTCGGCCAATATGGCCGGCGCAGCGTTTTCAATGGGGAGTGTTTCATCATCCACCATACAATCTGGACTTGGCTCGCTCTGAGTTTCTTTTCTGCTCACATGAACCGGTGGTTCCGAGTACAACATTTTGGCACAGACAAAAATGTTGAAATGTGTGTGAAATCTTATGGGACTTAACTGCTAAGGTCATCAGTCCCTAAGCTTACACACAACCTAACCTAAATTATCCTAAGGAAAAAACACTCACACATGCCCGAGGGAGGACTCGAACCTCCGCCGGGACCAGCCGCACACAAACAAAGAGCTGCAGACAGACGTAGAGAAATGGCGGTAAGAATAGGCGGCTGCCGTTGAAGGCGAGGGTAATGGAAAATTGGTACAACATGCAACTTCGCGGTTTCTATGGGTCCGTCCTACAGAAATAATGTTCACTTGCCTTGCGGTGATCCTTCTTCTGCAGTCTGGCCCGAACGCCTTCCCTGTCAAAAACGAATAATGGACTTCTACTGAAAAAGCTATAGTAGAACCATTAGCTTTATATGAATTCAGCGAGTGCAATAAAGGTTTTCAGGATCAGGTTAGCCAAGCCATCGATTCAAAGGTAGCTTGTGAGTGAAAATTTCGATATATTGGGACTTGTTTGATAACAAAAGCACTGTCAAGTCCGTGCTAATCTTTAGTTCTAGCTTCAACACACATAATCAGAGTCACTTGTAATAACTTATATGTCAAACCGATCCTAATACCAGAAAGGGTTACAGAACTGGTTACCTGTGACACTGTGCTCACTCAAATATTATACAGTTTGACCTGTACGAACGTTCAGTATGCGGTCACATCTTGCATAACTTGCAGGTTTTTGTAATTTAACAGTCACTGTTTACATATTAAATTCGGAATTTCACGCGTTCGACTTTTTCACGCTTCCGCGTCCACTTTTTTGCACTTCACGGTCAAGTTTTAACCATCATTCCGTAAAATTTTCACATCTATTCAGGGCTCCTTATATCCACTTTGGAACATAACCGTGGATGAGATCCCAACTGACTTAGGCTTCAAAAAGCAATTGTCTTAGCCGACAAAAGACACGCAAACGTATACTGTCCTCTGACTGGCTGATACATATCATAACCAATCTAATACTAATATTGAAACGCGTAATCCCGCGTCTTTTACTTTTTACTTTTGACCAGTCATGACTTAACACAGTTTTTATGAACAGTTCTTCCTTAAATGATAAAGTGATCGGTATCTTGTTTCCAAGTCCTATAAACAGGATAGTTGCACTTTACAATTTCCCCTGAGTATAATTCACTTTCTGTCTACACAGCTATCACATTAACATTCAATCAGTTAATAAACATGACAATATTTATTTATTTAATACTTCGCATTTATTTACTACTATCTTTCACACTAATAATCAAACAAATTAGCAATAATTAATGAAAGACGCAATGATCACAGTAAATACAGTTTTGTTTCGAAAATATTATATGTTTTAAGTACGTTGTTGTTGTTGTGGTCTTGTCCTGAGACTGGTTTGATGCAGCTCTCCATGTTACTCTATCCTGTGCAAGCTGCTTCATCTCCCAGTACGTGCTGCGTCTCCCTCTACGATTTTTACCCTCCACACTGCCCTCCAGTACCAAATTGGTCATCCCTTGATGCCTCAGAACATGTCCTACCAACCGATCCCTTCTTTTAGTCCAGTTGTGCCACAAACTTCTCTTCTCCCCAATTTTATTCAATACCTCCTTATTAGTTATGTGATCTACCCATCTAATCTTCAGCATTCTTCTGTAGCACCACATTTAGAAAGCTTCTATTGTCTTCTTGTCCAGACTACTTACCGTCCATGTTTCACTTCCATACATGGCTACACTCCATACAAATACTTTCAGAAACGACTTCCTGACACTTAAATCTATACTCGATGTTAACAAATCTCTCTTCTTCAGAAACGCTTTCCTTGCCATTGCCAGTCTACATCCTCTCTACTTCGACCATCATCAGTTATTTTGCTCCCCAAATAGCAAAACTCCTTTACTACTTTAAGTGTCTCATTTCCTAATCTAATTCCCTCAGCATCACCCGACTTAATTCGACTACATTCCATTATCCTCGTTTTGCTTTTGTTGATGTTCATCATATATCCTCCTTTCAAGACACTATTCATTCCGTCCAACTGCTCTCTCAAGTCCTTTGCTGTCTCTGACAGAATTACAATGTCATCGGCGAACCTTAAAGTTTTTATTTCTTCTGCCTGGATTTTAATACATACTCCGAATTTTTCTTTTGTTTCCTTTACTGCTTGCTCAATACACAGATTGAATAACATCAGGGAGAGGCTACAACCCAGTCTCACTCCCTTCCCAACCACTGCTTCCCTTTCATGTCCCTCGACTCTTACAACTGCCATCTGGTTTCTGTACAAATTATAAATAGCCTTTCGCTCCCTGTATTTTACCCCTGCCACCTTCAGAATTTGAAAGAGAGTATTCCAGTCAACATTGTCAAAAGCTTTCTCTAAGTCTACAAATGCTAGAAACGTAGGTTTGCCTTTTCTTAATCTTTCTTCTAAGATAAGTCGTAGGGTCAGTATTCCCTCACGTGTTCCAATTTTTCTACGTAATCCAAACTGATCTTCCCCGAGCTCGGTTTCTACCAGTTTTTCCATTCGTCTGTAAAGAATTCGCGTTAGTATTTTGCAGCCGTGACTTGTTAAACGGATAGTTCGGTAATTCTCACATCTGTCAACACCTGCTTTCTTTGGGATTGGAATTATTATATTCTTCATGATTTGAGTACGTATTATTTAATAATCCGTAAGGTGCTGACACCTTTCGGCCACAGTCGTAACTACTTGCGACTACTGTTGGATGAGAACGTACATCTGTCATGCGAGAAACATGACTCATTGTATGTATCTGCTCCCTTCCGTATAGTTACATTGGCGCGATACAAGGCGCTACGACAAATATCAATGAGGCGACTATGTAGAGAACTAGCTAGAAGATATAGCCAGCTGTTTCAAATAAAATAGTTTTGATTTTCGCTATAGTTTCCATTTCGCGACTGACCCGATTTTACTTTCCGAATTGCTCTCGTACTATCAAGTGGTTTAGCGTGTGGTGAAATGTCATAATAAAAGCTGACGATGCCTGACTGGATGTAACAGGAGGCTTGGTGGCCCTAATATTGCCAGGAAAAATAAATTCAGAAACAAATAAATAAATAAAATGGAGGCTACGGACGAGACTACTTGGCAACGAGCGCCGTGGCGACCGCAGAGGGCGTGGCGGCGGCTGTGCGCGGCGGCCCGTGCCGTGGCGTGGCTCTGGGCCGACGCCCTTCCTTCCTGCCCCCCTACCCCCTACCCCACCGCCCACGCCACCCCCTAATTGCGCCGCCTCGCGGACCCCGCCCTTCGGCTGACGTCGGCGCGTGACGTGAGCTACCTTGGCTGGGCATCCATCGCGTCCCTGCGCCGCCGTCACAGTCGCCGGACGATCTACACTCTGCACTCTACACCAGCGGGTGGTTACAGGGCGGCACTAGCCTTGACATAGTACGGCTCCGGTCGAGTTGGCAATGCTGCACCCATGCAGTCAACATTGGGTTCCAAAAGGGTTGCTCGACTGAGAATGCTAGTCATACCGAAACCGTAATTCCCCTATTGATGGTGCTAGTCGTCAATGTAGCGCCCGTGAGACCTAGAGAGCCTGTATAGGGAGAGAGTGGCCAACCGGACGATACGGCGGCCATTTTTCTGCCAAACTGCGGGCGGCACTTTTGAATGGCCAGTAGTGGAGTAGTGGAGTACACACTCACCGAATCAAAAGCACACGACAATATGGCGAATTCATTCGTTAAATGCCTTTCTTTACACCTATAATATACTCATAGTAGCCTACTACGTACAGCACAGGAATATTTGATACAGTGGCTGTAAAAATTATTCGTTACTTGCATTTATCTCCTTAAAAGTTCGTTCGCTAGACATATTGCAATGAAAGTAACGTAAATAAAAAAATATAGTTTATATCATTTGTTTTGTATCGGAAGTGCATAACGCTAAAGATTTAACGTACCTGCATTACGTCAGATGAATGAAAGTCGTAAGCAGTTGTTTACTTGTTCCGCGCGGGATTAGCCGAGCGGTCTAGGGCGCTGCAGTCACGGACTGTGCGGCTTGTTCCGGCGGAAGTTCGAGTCCTCCCGCGGGCATGGGTGTGTGTGTTTGTCCTTAGGATAATTTAGGTTAACTAGTGTGTAAGCTTAGGGACTGATGACCTTCGCAGTTAAGTCCCATAAGATTTCACACACATTTGAACATTTTTTTTTTTTTACTTGTGACATGCAAAAAGTGTGAGACGTATTTGTACTTCTTGTCACGTCTTCAAACTTTTTGCATGTCACAGGTAAACAACTGCTTACGACATTCTTTTATACTGAATTCCTCTCATAGATAACAAACGAAAAATATTTAAAAAATCAAGTAATGTTAAATGTAGGCTACTGTAATAACGACCAAATATAACAAGAAAACCACCGTATCCCTTTTACCCCACAGTAAGAAGGCCTATTAAAAACTGTCTTCAAGAGTACCTACAATTATTTACTACGAATAATGTTTCAGCAACCACGACAACTGCAGAAAACGTGCTTACAACTTCCCTGCGTCAACAGTCAGGCAATAATACTGAAACCAAAATAATGCCTAGTGTTCTGATTCGGAACGAAATAAAGTTTGACGTTATAAAGTCGAATGAGCATGGCACAACAATTACAAGAACTTTCCGTTTCCATCAAGGACTGTCAACGCTAATTACGTACTAAAAACTACATACAACTAAATCGAACATGCATGCACAACACATAACAATTCTGCCAATAATTCAAATTCCTTTTAATCGTTTCTAAAAGTCCTCTGAACTTCAATTCAACGCAAAAGCATGGCGAACATAGGATGTGCGAGGACGTTTGGCAGAAAAATGGAGCCAAAGCTAATCAACCAATCACGGGAAACTTCACCTATGGCCACTCCCTCTGTATACAGGCTCTCTAGTGAGACCGTGTTTGCAGCTCCATCTGCTTCCTGTAACGGCTGACGACGAATGTGAACACACAGTAACCCGAGTTCCATACATCGGTGTCTGTTTCAAATCCATAAAAACGTCGAGTTTTGTGTCTACGAACTACGATTCGCGGACAGCATTGGTTATCACTTAAAGAAAACTGCAGTAGAAACGCATCGGAGAACATGCTCTTGGGACAACAGTGTTTCGAGTGGTTCAAAATATTCAAACGTTGTGATTTTGACATGAGAAGCGACGAGCGTGAGAAACCATCTAAAACGTTCGAAGACAACTACAAGCAGGTCTTATTGGATGAAGATAATACTCAAACTCAACAGCAAATCGCGTAACAATTGAGAGTGAAGCAGGAAGTGGTTTCTCTTCGGTTGAAAGCTATGGGAAAGGTACGGAAAATGGGAAAACGGGTTCTGCAAGAACTGAGTGAAAGACAGCAAGCAAATCGAAAGACTACTTGCGAAATGCTGCTCGCGGATACAAAAGAATGTCGCTTCTCTATAGAATAGTAACAGGTGATGAAAAATTATTTTGAGAATTCTAAGCGTCGTAAATCATGGGTGAATTCAGGCTAACCATAGACATCCATTGCAAGACCAAGTCGCTTTAGAAAGAAGACAATGTTCTGTGTTTAGCGGGATAAGAAGGAAATCATCGATTATGAGCTGCTAAAACCCGGTAAAATCGTTAACATTGATAGCTACCAACAGCAAATGACCGATTTAAATCGAGCATTACGTGAAAAACGACCGCAATATAGAAAAGGGCAACACAAAGTCATGTTGCTCCATGATAACGCCGCATCACATACAGCTCAGGGAAAGTACAGTTGGGAAACACTAGGGCATGTTACTTATTCTACAGATTGGGCTCCGTCCGATTATCATCTATTTGCATCACCGGTACACGCTCTCGGTGAACAACGCTTCAGTTCGTATGAAAATGTACGAAAATGACGTACTGACTGGTTCAATTCCAGAAGAACGTCTTTTTTTTTTTTGGCATGGCGTTCATAGCCCGCCGGAGAGGTGGGAGAAATGTATAAATAGTAATAGAGACTATTTTGAATAAAATATTGTTTATCAGTTTCAAACAACAGACATGTAATTATTGCAACCAAATTCCGGTTTCACACCTCTACACCTGGTAGTACAGGCCTTAAAAATAAGAAAACCTCGCAAGTTGGTATTTTCTGCGATTTTTCCAAGGCACATGAATGTGTACATCATGCCTTGTTCTTAGAAAAACTTGGGCTTTTTGGAATGGTGGAATTGATGATCTTACACCAGCTTGTTTGAATCATACCTGGATAATTGTGCTGGATAATTCAAACAATGTTGGAAGAGTGGAAAAATTTTAATAATGGGGGCGAAATCACGAGGGGACTACCATAGGCTGCAAATTTTGGTGTACTCCTATTCCTTACACAGTGTGACTCTGGAGTTTCGGTACATGTTCTGAGATGTGATAGTATTAGTGATTCTGAACAAAACCCATCATATGACCTGTTCTTAACATGTTCCGAGGAAACTGGTAAATAAGGACCAGAGTAAATGTAGGTGATAGTAAAAGAAACGGTCAAATGTTTTGTTTCACTGTGCACTTTTCCTCACAAAAGACGTTCAAAAAGTGCCCTGTCAACTGCAATGCATTTTGCAGCTCTTGTAGACAGCTGATATGTTGCTGATCTGAGCTCATTCATGAGTTATTTACTTGAGCCCGTACATGTAAAATATGAGCAAAAAGTTCCATCTAGTAATGAGTGTCGTGGCTGTTATTTCCGTCAAAATATCCATAACTGGAGGAGCATCAGCCTTGCTGATGTACAAGTCAACTGTAGTGAAGATGTACTGAACACTACTGTTATAAGCAGTGGGTCACCTAGGTCAATGTGTATTTGGGAAAGACACGTGGTTTCTGAAAAAGATCTATGGTCAGTGAAGATGACACTACGTAGCATTATGTCGCCTTGGTTGAATTCCCTTGTGAATGCTCGTGAAGAAGGACATGAGACTGATGCCCGTGATTGTCAAACAGCTAAACGTCGGATAGAGTTATGAAAAGGGTACATGTTACTGAGCTTTTCAAACAATCAAGCTCACCTACGTTTGCTCTACATATAATTGCTAATCTTGGAATCAAACGAATTAACCTCCTGACATATTTTGCGTATTTACCCTCAATAATGTCTTACGGAATCATTTTCTAGGGTAACTTATCACTTAGAAATGATGTACTGATTGCGCAAAAGCGTTCACCTACGGACGTCATGAGCCTATCTCTTTAAGGAGCTAGGCATTTTAACTGTGCTGTCACAATACATATTATAATCGGTAGTGAAATTCGTCAGAAATAATCGCTCACAATTTGAGAGGAACGGTGATGTCATTACCTATAACAACAGGGGGAAAAATAACCCATTATTATAACCGCCTGTGGCTAAGAAAGTACTCCAGTTCACAGCAACAAATACTTTTGATTATTTGCCCAGCACCGTAAAATGTCTGACACTTAGCAGAGCACGTTTTAAATCTAACTTAAAATTTATTTCTCCTGAATAGCTCCTTGTATTCTATCTATATTCAAAAACTGTAATCCAGTAAAAATATTTACATTGTCAGGACTAAAAAATGTTTTTTGTTAACGTTAACACTAATAATGTATACATATCCTGATACTGACCAGTTAAAAAGTTATCTGAGAAGAGAAAATATGTAGAATATAATAGGTTGTTTATAAAAGTGTGGAAACGGTAAACAAAGGTATCCTTTCATTCGATAACATTGTCACGCCATCATGACACTAACCACAGTATCAGCAATAAACACTTTTCTGTTGGGTCTCAAATAAAAAGACGGTATTGACATCACTGAATGAAAGAATTCAAGGTAAGAGCAGAGATACGGCCTTGTTTACAAAGGAAAAACACGTAATAACCGAAGCTGGCTTCGTCTTGGCTCCTCACATTGTTGAATCGAAGAAATCTTACCCAGGGGGGGGGGGGGGATATACAGGGTGAGTCACTGGCTATTGCCACGTACAATAACTTCGAAAGTATGATAGTAGCTAATAAGTATGTGGAACGAATGTTGCATAGGACAACGGGGGCCACGATATGACGTTGGTTTTTTGTTGCTAGGTGGGGTCGCGTCAAAGGTCATCTTTATTGTTTTAAATGGGATGCTATAACTTGGTACATATTTTCTGATAGCAGCTGTCGAGACGAATCCAATGGTGTATAACAGTAAGGTCTTTGAAGGTCAACGAAGATCAAAAAGGTGGCATGAAGGTCCATTTACAGAAGGTGTTCGAAGTGATTACAATTGGTATCAATGCAGTGCTGCAATCTTCTTATCATGGATCGAGTGATATTTCTTATCACATCGGCACTTATCGAAGCATATGCTCTGACAATTCTCTCTCGCATGTCGTGGAAATAGTAACTATTCGCCAAATACGTTGTATCCATCTAACGTGCCATTGAAATGTAAACACCATTCGACGATTTCGCAATACAACACTAATAGGAACGGTAAGACTAGTATTGTCGAATCAAGCGAATGTGAATGATGTATTCCTTCGAAGAACAAGTCGATACGGTTCTCATTTACGGAGAATGACGAAATTCGGTGACAGCTAGAGTCTTATACGCTGAAAGATATCCTCGACGTACTCACCCTACACATCGTTTATTTAAATGTGCGAATGATAAATTGAGAACAACTGGATCTTTAAAGCATCGGAAACATATCCGGCAAAGGATAGTTACTAGCGAGGAAACTGAAATTGGTACTCTTGTCAATGTGGTTCGAGATCCTAGTGTTAGTTCGCGTCATATCGCAAGGGAATCTGGCATGAGCCAGAGTGGTATTGTTCGTGTTCTGCATCGCCATAAATATCATCCTTACCAAATCAGTCTTCACCAAGAATTAACTGGTACGGATTGTATGCATCGTACTGAATTCTGCCGGTGGGCTCAACTTCAGATTCAGAGGGATGACACATTTGTTAATTTGATTTTATTTACTGATGACGAACCATGTCCATGTTAATTTGCATAACATGCATTATTGGGCAACTGAAAATCCATGTTCGCTGCGGCAACTTGTTCACTGAAAACCGTGGTCGGTGAATGTATGGTGTGGGATTCTGTAGGACAGAATTATAGACCCCTGTTTCACCGAAGGAAATCTTAAAGGTAGGAAGTACACCACATTCCTGCAAGAAACATTAGGTCTGTTATTGGAAGAAATACCTTTAGGAACAAGAAACAGAATGTGGTATCAGCACGACGGGTGTCCGGCACATTTTTCGCTGATGACTAGAAATGAGTTGCAGACACAATTCCCAACTCATTGGATTGGACGCGGTGGAGACGTGTCGTGGCCATCTCGTTCGCCAGACTTGACGCCTCTGCAGTTTTTCTTCTTGGGATTCGTAAAAGACATTGTTTATAAAGACATTCCAACTACACCTGAAGATATAAGAGAGAGAAGTGTCAGAGCATGTGCTTCGGTAAGTGCAAATGTGATAAGGAATACCACTCGATCCATGACAAAAAGGTTACAGCACTGCATTGATATCAGTGGTCATCACTTCGAACACCTTCTGTAAATGGACGTTCGTGCCACCTTTGTGGCCTTCGTTGACCTTCAAAGACCTTACTGTTACATATCATTGGATTCGTCTCGATAGCCGCGATCGGAAAATAAGTACCAGACAATAGCATCCCATTAAAAAAAAAAAAAAAGGTTGACTTTCATATCTTTGAAGCGACCCCACCTAGCAACAAAAAACCAAAATCACGTTATGGTACCCGATGTCCACTGCCACTTTTGTCCCACAATCTTTTCAGCTTCTATCATACTTTCGGAGCTATTCTTGGAGGCAATAGTTAGTGACACACCCTGTATATAAAGAAGAATACTGGACGTCTTGTGTATTTTAGATGCCGAAATAACAATCTTCAGTTAGCGCTCACAGATTTACTGCTGCTGGATGTACGTCACAGACTCGAGTTGCTGTCATCGGTGTTATAAGCAATTTGCAAAAAAAGTAGTAGTCAGAGTTCAACAATGCGATTAGCTTTGTATGTACTGAAGATAGTCCAAACTGGAACGAACATGTTATTGAACTTTTCGAACAGCCAGGTACAGCAGCTTGCATATTTTAACCAATTAATGTCGTAAGGTATGATTTCTAGTACAGTTAGCAATACATTGGCGTTCTAAAGTATGGAATATTAGGAGTTAACGAACTGTCGACGACGAGATTCGTTAGAGACGGAGCACTGCAGTAGTCATCAACCCCATCAGCCCGAAAATATATACTACAAGCTACTGATTAAATGTGTCAAATTCATTACACCCATTGCAACCCGTATAATCCTTGTGAAACAGATTCGTGGGGTATGTGCTTGTACCTGCGGGGCATAGAGGTTCGCCCTCTTCCCCTAACGAGAGTCAGTAGCAGCATCGGCAGCAGCTGGTAGTGCGGCGCGGTGCCATGTGCTGGGTGTCCGGGGCGATCGTTAACTGTGTGACCCCTTATCGTGGCCCGCCACGGTCCATTACCCGCATTCGTTACTCGGCCGTCGGGTCCCCTGGCCAGTAGGCAACCCCGCGCTACAGATGCCGGCTTCTGTCGGTCTCGCTCTTGCGGCCTATTAAGAGAGCTTACCGGTCTCGGAGCCTAACTTGATGCTGATGCTGAAATTAATTTTTCCACATAAAATTATTTCTTCATACAAATCACATTACTTAAATACTATGTAAATAATTTTTCGGTGGTAAACTGATGAGCCTATGCAACATAAAACGGCGTTCAAAATACCTCTGCAACTAGTTCGCAACTAAACTGTTCGCGCTATGGAGGATGAAGTATAGGGGCGCAGTCAAGATTAAACACATGTATGTTATTAGAATTAAATCCTTCCTCGCTGGTAGATTACGATGAAATATATCCAATATCCCGTTTTTCTCAGCTTACTTCCATTTACACCAACTATCAGAATAGTAATATCCTGCCGACTGTCATTGATGGAACTCCTGAGGTAAATGTTGGCCATAGTCGCTTTTTTCATCCCACTTTTGTCGAAAGCATATGTAGTTGAGGCATATGGTGGCACGTACTACATCTGTATCGACATTTTCTTCGATCTAGAATATTACAGTACCTTTACAGAGAAATCCCGGATTCGAAAACGGCCCAGGTGCCTAGAGCGGCTAGACAAGGTGAATGCACACTTCCACTGAAACGTGATTTTCAGGTATCAAGCATAAACTCCTGACAAAATCCTTTTGATCATATGTAGGTATGACTATAAGGAGTCAAATACGCAAAAATCCATCTTTTTAAAACTTTGACATCAGAAAACATCCTCAAGACACCTCACAACGTGTGCTTCACGTCGGAATAACAAGAAGTAGTTGCTTTCTCCAGGTTTGGGAACTGAAATCCAGTGCCATCATCAACAGACAAAACACCGTAGTATCATCTTAAACCCAAACTGACTGTTAATCAACCCTGACTGCTTCAAAGAGATCGCTACCAGGCACGAATGTTTGTCGACTTATTCATACTATGTAACCAAGCAAGATGTTTCTAGGTACAATGGCAGTACAAAAAAAATTATCAAACAAAAGTACATATGGGAATTGATGTAGCTCTCTACACTCATGGCGTATACTGTGACCATTCTGCGGAGATAAAGAAGGGTAACCTAACATAATCTTTCGTTGGTATGCTGTTCGCAATTATTTTTCTTTTTAAATACACACCTTATGTGGGACAAGGTAGTGCCTCAACCAAACAGAGTATGTTTACAATGTATCTCCTCCTGATAATTACATACAGCTTGGAGTGCTGTTTCATCAAGGCAGATTTGAACAAGGAACTTTCTGTGATCACTCTTGCGGAAGACCAGAACAAACAAAAATAGGAATCAAGACATCAGAGAAGAGGTTCAAGTGGATCTGTCAATAACTCATATACTGACTACTTCACGGCTCAAGTGGCTTGGAGAGGAGGAACGATAACAGCCTGCCAAAGCAATACTTGGGTAGAAATGTTCTGGCGAAAAGACCTATAGGACAACGCAGTAAAAGATGGCTGGATCAGATTAAGGAAGACTAGAGAAGAAAACAGGAAAACAATATCAAGACTAGATGTACCTCAAGACAGCTCGCTGGAAGGGCACGAAGGTAAGTCACTCCTTCCTCTGCCAGAATTCGAGCCTCCTACCGTACGAGGCGAGCGCCACTGTAGAGACGCGGATTAGCCACCTTGCCCACTAAGCTAGATTTTTCATCTAAATATAGAGTGTGTTCTTTTGAAACTTCAAGCAATGTATGCGTGCGTGTCTAGGTCAATCAGTAACAGCACTGACCTTGAAAGACAAGCTTCCGGGCCAGGAACACAGATTTAATCGGCGAGGAAGGTCTATATCATTTAACACTAGTAACACGTAATTTTCATTTTGGAACACATTTCAGTCCTGAATCTCTAAACAGACAAACTCTCATCATCATCTCCTGTACGTATCATTGTCTGTTAGTCCTCCTTCACAGAGCTTAGTCCAAGTTTTAGTATTACTCGACTGCCCCCACCCCCCACCCATCCCCCACAATTAGTATGCAACACCAGTTAAATATCAAATAAAGTAGGTGAGTTGTAGGTATAAAGATATAAACATTCAGCATTCAGCATTCTCGCCATACCTCTCTTTGGAAATAAACAACTGAAATCAATATGTGTTTTAATTATCTTCTTTTCTTTCCTGTTTGCTGTCTAAAGTCGGGTTTGTTATTTGATGATTTCCAAGAAGTAAGTCAATCACACACTAACTGGAACAGTATATTTACATATTAAAACCAAAACACATACTCGCAGTTTTAGCGCGAAATGGCCATATTTATTATCTTGAATGTCCCGCGAGAATTTCCTCGAAACGCAATTTTTTGAGTTTCAACAGTTTTATAATTGGTGCTTTAATTTTGACAGACTGTTACATTTCTACATATATAAGAATTAAGTTTACATCAGTACAGCATTGATTATTAAAATCTTGTTCAGTTTTATCAAATAATATTCTGGAATACGAACGCTTTTGTCATCAATAACTTTTAAAACGTTCTTTGTGGAAAAAGAAACTGTTCTTTTAAAACTGGAGTAAATTAGGTATCGACTGAAGTATGTCAATGCTTAAATACATATTTTATGTGAACTGTAAGTTTCGTGCTTAATGTGAAACAGCTTTAATAAACTTCCGATGTTGATTACACCTTACATATGTAATGGACGGTATAAAAGAAATACAAAATGTTATTTATATCATTAGTTCCTCCTTTTTCATAATTACTTCCTTTACTTCAAAATAAGTAATGTTTAGACGAACATTTATTACTATATTTTGTACATGGTTACAGTTCAAAAGAAATGGTTGCAAAAGTGCTGATTGAAGTAATTACTTATATTGCATAGCATGTGCGACATAATACCGATTTAAGTTAGGATCGAGAGCTTTTATAAACTTTGGTATCAACCAGAACATTCATGAAATTTTAACTACCCTTTCCTCCCGTCCCCACCCCCCTCCCCCCGCACTAGAGATACCTTTGAAAATCCTTCCATCTCGTTTTGGATTTCTTAATGTTTCTTCACGCCGTCGGTTTGTATTTCTGCAGCATTTGTGATAGTCAGTTATCTTCCATCCTACTGATGTGGGCTGTCAGTTTCTTTCGTATATTTCTGTTTTTCTATGTATGGAGGCATTAGTCTTAATTCCATTCCATTTTCTGCATCTAACTTTCGATCTTGTTTCGTGTATCATGCTATACGTCTCGAAAATCTCATTTCCGAATGTTGCATTCTTAGTGTACCCTCATTCGTTTCTTATCCAGCTTTCGCTTCCACACATTACATCTGTGGTATGACAGTGTTTTGTAGAAAATTATACACGTACATTTTCTCCTGCGGTAAATTATTCGGTGTGGAAAGTCATTACTCAACAATTTTTCTTTCTAACTGACAATGAACTACACTGATGGAAAAATGACAAACAATACAAAGTAATCAATATAGAGTAATGAAGTTTCGGGAATACATTTGCCTAGTGATTAAGGCAGCAAGTTCATAGGTTAATGTAAGCGCGAATGTGAAATCCTGGTACATTAATAACCGATGTAATCGCCAGAATGTTAAATGCAAGCAAGCAAACGTGCAAGCATTGTGTAGCACAAGTGCCGTATGTCAGATTGTGGGATAGAGTTCCATACCTGTTGCACTTGGTCGGTCAATACAGGGACAGTTAACGCTGTTTGTGAATGACACTGGAGTTGTCGTCGGATGGTGTCCCATACATGCTCGACGGGCTACAGCTCTGGCACCGATGGCAACATATCGACACTCTCTGCAGCATAATGGGTTACAACAGCGACATGTGGACGACTGTTATCTTGTTGGAAAACACCCCCTGGAATGCTGTTCAGGAATGGCAGCACAACAGATCGAATCACTAGCCTGACGTACAAACTTGCCGTCAGGATGCGCGAAATAACGACGAGTTTGCTCCTTCTATCGTACGATATTGCACCCCATACCATAACACCAGGTGTAGGACCAGTGTGTTGGCTGCAGGCCACCAACTGGCCTTCTCGTAACCAATACACAGCCATCACTGGCACCGAGGCAGAACGAGTTTTCATCAGTAAACACAACGAGCCTCCACCCTGTCCTCCAATGAGCTCTAGCTTGACACGACTAAAGTCAAAAATGGCGATGATTTGGAGCAAGTGAAATGCACGCTATAGGGCGTCTGTCTCGGAGCTTTCCTTGGAGTAACCAACTTGTAACAGTTCGTTGTGTGACTGTGGTACCAACTGCTGCTCAAATTACTGTACAATGCGCCAGATCCATATGCCAAACACTATGTACCTTGTCAGTAGTGCCACGTGGCCGTCCCGAGCCCGGGCTTCTTCCGGCCGTACTTTCTCGTGATCACCGCTGCCAGCCATAATGAACTCTGATTATATTCTTGCCAAGTCCTTCTGCAATATCACAGACTTAACATACATCTTCTTGTAACTTTATTACACGATCTTGTTCAAATTCAGTGAGACAATGACAAT
The DNA here is from genome assembly GCF_023864345.2 of Schistocerca serialis cubense. Classification (NCBI taxonomy): domain Eukaryota; kingdom Metazoa; phylum Arthropoda; class Insecta; order Orthoptera; family Acrididae; genus Schistocerca; species Schistocerca serialis. The sequence goes on along the minus strand of NC_064638.1, from coordinate 281,317,733 downwards.
GGCATCTTCGTCGCCTTGCATGCATTCATTACTAACATTAGCTCCCCAAGCCCAATCGCAAACGTAACTAATGCTCACGACCATTAAAGTGTGTATTTAACCCTTTATTTGGCAAATGGTGAAAACAAAAACAAAAACAAAATTTCAGTGCTTATATTTATTTATTATGCTTAAAAAAATACAATACAGTCAGTTTTAGAAATTTTTGACAAAAATTATGAAAATTATGAAATGTTGCTTACAAGCAACATTGCCAGCAGTAGTCCACATTTATACATATTATTATTTGCCAATAACCTCAAGCAAAAGGTTTCCTGTACGTGAATAATTTAATTTATGAACACATTTATGCATTCCTGCTGTGTAATAGAACTCTTTCATTTTCCCTTCTAGTTCTTCTTGCAATGGAATTTTTGGAAACAGTTCCTCTTTGGAACGAAGCACAATACTAGATTGCATTTTGAATACATGACTGTAGAAAATGCAGATGGACAATAACTCCATATTATCAAATCGGACATCTTGTGTAACAGTCGGAGGTGTTGGCTTCCTCCTCTTCTTTTGTGGTGGTGTTATGTCTATTGAGTGCCTTCCTACTTTCCTTTTCCCTGAAAACATCAAACCATTGGCAATATCTGCCCGCATTGACTTCAGTGAGGTCTTCTTGTCCAGAGATTCTCTTCGAAATACCAGCCAGGCATTTACAACACTCAGATCTAGCATAAATCCAAACAATCTCATGTACCAACACCTAGTTTTGATTGGTACTCTGTAGAGCTCTATCAGCGTACGAGCAAGATCAACTCCTCCCATATGCTTGTTGTACTGACGTACAATACTGGGCCAGGTACATCAATTCTTCTTTTTTCATTGCTGTCTCATCATTTTACTGTTGAGAGTGGTTGGACACCACAAAATGAGCTTGCAAGTGTCACGATTTCATTGTTTTGAATATCCGCCGTAAGCATAATATACTAATGGCACATGTCCCAACTATGGACAATGTCGCTCACAGGCAACATAAAAGTTTTATACTATTTACGTAATTCAAAACAATATTAGATTGAAATATTTCTGCTGTAAACTCACCTCTGGGTATTTCTTGAAGAAAATCTGCTAAGATTACTGCCAATTTATTGAAATCCACTCTTTCAGAACCAAAATAAAACACCCCTGTTGCTCACACGAGGAGATCTCTGTAACACCACTGCACAAACTGCCATCTCGTGTGGAAAACCTTGAACTATTACAACAACTGTCATTCGCAGTGTGTAAAGGAACGTTGCCTGGAGGCAACAATGGCAGTAAAAGGCACTGGGGAGTGTTTGTTGTCCCATAAGGCCAACGTAAATTTGATGTTGCTTGAGAGCAACACTGCCAAATAAAGGGTTAAAGCAGACCTGATTTGCAACCTGATAGTGGCTCTACATAGCCAATCTTACGCGAATTGCGTGAAATTTGAATAGACAGCCTCTTTCAGTTTTAGGAACATTCGTTTATATCGCTCAACTCTTTCTTCGTGTTGCAACTTTTTTTGCCATCGCTGTTGCATCGGTGACCTCAAGTCAGAGACCAGACGCACACGTGGACACCATGTCTGTTCGGAAGAGTGTGTAGCAAGTGTGTTTCTAAGTAAGGACAGGAGAAGACATATGGGCGCCTCATTAGAACCCAGGGGAGGCTCGGATCCGCGGGGAGGCCTACAGCGGAACGAGTTTCCGCAGGCACGTAACACTCCGGCGATAAATTTCCCACCCGGCACGGCGCGGCCGGTGCGGCCACAGTTAGAGCAAGTGCTGCTATCTCGCGAGTGTGGCCCCAGGCAACGCACCCTCCCCTCCCCTCCCCTCACTCCACGGCGCCTCGTAAAATATACATTAGCTCGTGCCCCGCCCTCCAGCACTCCTCGCGGAAGTGGAAGCTTGTGGTCTGTCGTCAGCGGAACGTCCTACTGAGCTGTGCAATACAACACGGCTAGGGAATCGTGTGTCAGCAGTCCAACGGGGAAAATTACGAGGGCTGGAACTTTAATAGTGGCAACTATTTATTTACAGCTCGTACAAAACAGATACGTGTTTCAAAATTTAGTGACCGTTAAAGTAGTCACCAGCATTTTGTATAACACACTGCCAGCGATGTAGAAGTCGTAGGATACTCTTAGCAGTGCCAGTTGTATTGACATTTCGAGCGGCGCGGTCTATTGCCCGACGCATTTGTAGCAGTTCTGAAGCGAATGCCGTGAAGTGTTTCCTACAGTTTAGAAATCGAGTTGAACTTACGAGTGCTGAAGTCATGGGAGTGCAGTAGGTGGTATAGCACTTAGCAGCCCCATCAGTCAAACAAATCAGTAACAGCTTGCACTGTACGTGCTTGAGCATTGTCTTGCAAAATTATGGTCAGGTCCTGCAGAAAGTAAAACTTTGAACATAGCTGCTAAGGTTCAGTGACCGTGTCAGAATTACATTAGACCAAATAAGCCCTCGGTCACAAATATTAAGTCAAAATTTACCAGGTTTCGACGTTACTATGATAGTCGTCCTCAGAATTAAACTAACTGTTCTAAAACATATTAGGTATATATACATTAATAAAATTAAAGTTTGCACTGACTGGAATAAGATGCAGTACTTACAAGTCACATTTTAAAAAAGATCTGAGCCGGAAAAGCGACGTCATGAATAGCTGTAAATAAGATGGCGAGCCGCTAAGGGCTGCTCGTACTTGAGTGAACAAGGGTTGAAACAAGATGAGTCTTGTTGCAACCCTTAGATCTTTTTTAAAATGTGACTTGTAAATACAGCATCTTTTTCCTGTCAGTACAAACTTTAATTTTATTAATGTATTATATACCTAATATGTTTTAGAACAGTTAGTTTAATTCTGAAAACGACGCTCATAGTAGCGTCGAAACCTGGTCAATTTTGACTTAATATTTGTGACCGAGGGATTATTTGTTCTAATATAATCCTGCAGAAAGTGTCATCACTTCTGCCTCTATGCTGTTCATTTTTGGAACACAACCTATGACCAGCTTAGAGACAGAAGTGATGAAACTTTCTGCAGGACCTGGGCATCATTTTGCAGGACAATCCTCAAGCACGTACAGTGCAAGCTGTTACCGATTTGTTTGATTAATGGGGCTGCTAAGTGCTATACCACCTACTGCACTCCCCTGACTTAAGCCCTCTTAAGTTCAACTCGATTTCGAAACTGAAACAAACACTTCATGGCATTTGCTTCAGAACTGCTACAAATTCGTCGGGCAATAGACTGCACCACTCGAACTGTCAACAGAGCTGGCACTGCTAAGGATATCCTACGACTTCCACATCGCCGGCAACGGGTTATACATAATGCTGGTGAATACTTTGAAGGTCAGTAAAACTTCGAAACACGTATCAGTTTTGTACGAGCTGTAAATTGTAGTATCATTGCCACAGATACTATTACAACGCCGTGCCAACACAAGGTTGGAAGCCCGTCGTCTGCAGAGCACAGTGCACTCTAGTGGGCTGTGCAGCTCGACGGAACTGGAGTGTGACTCGTTCACGTCTTAGCTAGATTTCAACCTAGGCAGACGCACTTTCATAATCGGCCCTCAGCCAGTTCTGTAATGTTTGCATTGATTCTCTGAGGAGGGTCCATCAGGCTTAGTCCCTGAGAATATGTTGTATTAGTTCATGGTATTCCATGTTACGAGACTGTCAGTTCATAGCCGCAGCTGCAGTCCTACAAACTACTGAAGATAAGTAAATTCATTGTACAATGTGTTTCTTGAATAATAATCCTTCTCTCTAACAGTGTGCCGTATCGCATATTATTGCAACCTGGACTCCTTCAGCTCCTACCAACTCGGCCTCCTACTTATTTGCATTTAGTAACGAGCTGAAAACACCCACGCGTTTTGAGCCTCTAAACAGAGAGACAGAATATAAATAAATAGTTGCCACTATTAAAGTTCCAACCTTTGTATTTTTCTTCCACTAATACACAGATGCCCATAATGAACAGGGATAGTTAAAAAATGAGCAACAGCTTGTTAAAACTTAAAAGCAACTGACGTGAAAGTTGAAGATGTCCTTCAGAGTGTTGTGTACGACTTCGTGCGCAATGGTAAATAGGGGCGGGCTGCAGAGTTGTGCAGTATCTGACGCCGAAGACAAGCTGGAGAGCTCCAAGCTAACAAAGACTAATTTCCAGCTGTCACAAGTTCAAAAAGCAGAAGGCTCGCTGTACTAAGCGCAAATGATGGTCTCATCCCGCTCCAAGTGCAAGTGGGTTGAGTCGCTGCTATTGCTCGTCCATTAAAATTGCTACACCACGAAGATGACGTGCTACAGACGCGAAATTTAACCGACAGGAAGAAGATGCTGTGATACGCAAATGATTAGCTTTTCAGAGCCGGTGGCGACACCTACAACGTACTGACATGGGGAAAGTTTCCAACCGATTTCTCATACACAAACAGCAGTTGACCGGCGTTACCTGGTGAAACGCTGTTGTGATACCTCGTGTAAGGAGGAGAAATGCGTACCATCACGTTTCCGACTTTCATAAAGGTCGGATTGTAGCCTATCGCGATTGCGGCTTATCGTTTCGCGACATTGCTGCTCGCGTTGGTCGAGATCCAATGAGTGTTAGCAGAATATGGAATCGGTAGGTTCAAGAGGGTAATACGGAACGCCGTGCTGGATCCCAACGGCCTCGTATCACTAGCTGTCGAGATGACAGGCATCTTATCCGCATGGCTGTAACGGATAGTGTAGCCGCGTCTCGACCCTGAGTCAACAGATAGGGGCCGTTTGCAAGACAACAAACATCTGCGCGAACCGTTCGACGACGTTTGCAGCAGCATGGGCTATCAGCTCGGAGACATGGCTGCGGTTACCCTTGACGCTGCATCACAGACACCAGCGCCTGCGATGGTGTACTCAACGACGAACCTGGGTGCACAAATGGCAAAACGTCATTTTCTCGGATGATTCCAGGTTCTGTTTACAGCATCATGATGGTCGCATCCGTGTTTGGCCACATCGCGGTGAACGCACATTGGAAGCATGTATTCGTCATCGCCATACTGGCGTATCACCCGGCGTGATGGTATGGGGTGCCATTGGTTACACGTCTCGGTCACCTCTTGTTCGCAATGACGGCACTTTGAACAGTGGACGTTACATTTCAGATGTGTTACGACCCGTGGCTCTACCCTTCATTCGATCACTGCGAAACCCTACATTTCAGCAGGATAATGCCCGACCGCATGTTTCAGGTCCTGTACGGGTTTTTCTGGATATAGAAAATGTTCGACTATTGCCCTGGCCAACACATTCTCCAGATCTCTCATCAATTGAAAACGTCTGGTCAATGGTGGCCGAGCAACTGGCTCGTCACAATATGCCAGTCACTACTCTTGATGAACTGTGGTATCGTGTTGAAGCTGCATAGGCAGCTGTTCCTGTACACGCCATCCAAGCTCTGTTTGACTCACTGCCCAGGCGTATCAAGGCCGTTATTACGGCCAGAAGTGGTTGTTATGGGTACTGATTTCTCAGGGTCTATGCACCCAAATTGCGTGAAAATGTAATCACATGTCAGTTCTAGTATAATATATCTGTCCAATGAATACTCGCTTATCATCTGCATTTCTTCTTAGTGTAGCAGTTTTAATGGCCAGTAGTGTAGTTTCATGCTCACCCAAAAATATTATTACAGGATTATTACTGTAGATGTATGTACACAAAATGTTAAACTTGACAGCAAAGACCGAGAATCTCTAATGTATGAACTTGCAATGTTAGTTGGTTGCGAATTGCATGAAGTCCTGTTGAGCATTGCCGCTTTGTAGGATAGTAGAAGGTGATCTTCAATATAAAGAGAAGTTATGTATTGCGAATATATGTGTGCAGGAAGATCCAAATTTTTTTGTGTTACCCTTTGACGATCAGTTTCTTCGAACATAGGTATCTAACTGGTGGTTATTAAAATTGCAGTATCAAGAATGACAAGAACTACTGAAAATTTACCTTCTCTGCATGAATAGTATTGAAGGAAAAATGCATGATTAAATTTTTAGGTGATTTGGAGGTATACAGTGTACGAAATGTAGTACACAGGACTGCCAGATCTGACAGCAACAGTGGCTCCAACCCAAGTGGGCATCCTGTCGAACCGAGCTTACACGAAAGATCTGAGTGCAGCATTTCATACTGCTTAAAGTCAATCCTAGAGTGTTCCAGTGATACTGGAGAGGGCAACAGATACCATCTGTATTGAAATAGGTTAGGACAGTACGGACAATATGCAGTCTGGTGTTATGTTGTTGAAATATAACGTCAAAAAGACCTTGTAGAATCCTTACAAATCAGGAACCTAGCGGCTGATGTCTCGCTTTCCGGCTATGCACCGCACTAGCCCAATGGCACACCATACCACCATGCTTGACGCTGGGCCCATTCGACGATCATGAATGCAACCTGCAACATTCGTTTTTCCCGGACCCTCCCCACATGGATAAGTCCATCGTGATGATGTATACAGAATTAGGACTCGTCCCAAGATACGTGATGCTACTTTTATGTCCAGTGTTATCGTTTGAGCACCTCTATGGGCTGCCTCTCTTTGCTGATATGTAGAGGATACCGGTGGGCAGTAACTTGATGCAATGCTATACAGAAGCTCCTTACAAAGTACTACAAGTTCTACTAACAGTAGGTAGAAATACTACAATTCGAAACAAAAAACTGCACTAAACATGGGCCCTAAAATGCATACCTCAAGAGCTATGTATGAGCACTTGTTTGTCTTCGCTAACATGAAACACATCTCTACTACTGAAGTGCTCATACCTCTGAAAGTATGGATTATAGAGTTCAAGTTTACTAGACAGTGTTCTCTTGTTTTGGCACATACCACCTCCTCCAAAAATATGGAAAGCAAAGAACTTGTAGTAGATTTATTTCACAATCTCGAAGTGTTCATAGTTCTTAAGCTATGCATGTTTATTTGACTTCTAGTTTCAAATGGTTCAAATGGCTCTGAGCACTATGGGACTTAACATCTATGGTCATCAGTCCCCTAGAACTTCCAACTACTTAAACCTAACTAACCTAAGGACATCACACACATCCATTCCCGAGGCAGGATTCGAACCTGCGACCGTAGCGGTCACGCGGTTCCAGACTGAAGCGCCTAGAACCGCACGGCTAGACTTCTAGGCTTCAAATGATCGTTCCTATCGTATCCCTGAATACTGACCATTCCTCCAGGGTCTTCTGCACATGATTAAAAATATCAACTAACATCACTTCCAAAACTTATCAGTGGAGTTCTGGACCATCCTATATACATTTACATGTTTATGATAAGTTACTTATTACATCTTAAATAGAGATAAATTTAATATATATTGACCTATTCCATTTCCATGAGGACCGATTCACTTAGGATATATACAATGTATGAAATATGATGCATTCTTGAACAGCATGAGACTCTATAAAACAAATAATATATGGAATCTGAATAACCTAATCTAATTAATCACAGAGCTGCTCAAATAACTTGAAGGAAACTGAGCATCGCCGATGGGAGTGCACATACGAAGAGAAGGCAAAACATACTTATTCTGCCTACACGTATTACATGAAATGATTTTGGCAGTAAAAGCCAGAAAACTTGAGTATTTACAAGGTCTAGGCCACCGTCGTTCCTTGAGCAGTTAATAAATGTGGGAAGCAATATAGTAGTGACACACATCACCAACTGACATCCATATCATATATCAGCATTTTGCAACTCTGATGTGATCTGACAGTTAAACGATCGTTCGTGTGTTGCAACAGTCTCTAAACACCGACTCTACATCCAGAATGTTACGTGGGAGAGCATTTAGGCTTAAGACGCACAAGTATCACCATCTTTTGGTGTAATGCCTTTTGAGAGATACAGAAGCGACCTTATCACACCTTCCCTTTAAGAACCTATAATAATGGTGAAATTACAAAATCTTTGCAAACATGGATGTCAGTGCTATGTCTGGGGGAGGGGGGACAAACAGCCACTTGTATTTTATCGCGATTCATTGCTGGAAAGAACAAAATAGACCCGGTACTACATACCAATGGTGAACTCTTCCTACGTGAGTCCAGATTCATCAAGATGATACTAGCGGAGATTTGATTTCGCATGAAGTTAGAACATCCTATTGTCCGTCGGATAACCACGATAATAATGTCTTCGGACTGGATAATTTAACTTCTTTTTAAGAACAAAGAAATCGAAGCATAGTTCTCTAGCTTAATTTCTTACCTGGGTTCGGGCGCGATGTTTTCTGCAGCTGCAGGCGCGTTGTTGTTCATAGTCCTGATCCTGAAACATTTCCCGCGCTGAGAGAAGCTTTGCTAGAATAACGGAGCTCACAGACATTAGCATCAACATCACCTATCAGTTTATGTGCTGCAGTGTTGCACGATGTTATATACTAGGCCAACACTTTTTTCATCCTGTGCTTTACATTTTGAGTGACTATCAGTAGGAGAGAATGTATAACTTTGTGTTGTATAATGAACTTTACAAACTTTAATTTAGTTGTAGAATTGCAGTTTGCGTTTCTTCCTTTCAATTCCTGTATCTTTTTCAGGTGAGTGGCCAGACCGAGATGTACTGTCAGTCGAGAACTACTTGCTGGTAACGTATGAAAATTGTTATTGAGGGGAATGTCTCTCTCTCTCTCTCTCTCTCTCTATCTCTCTCTCTCTCTCTCTCTCTCTCTCTCTGTGTGTGTGTGTGTGTGTGTGTGTGTTTGTGCGTGTGTGTTTGCGCACGAGCTCACATGCTTACGTGTGGGTGTGTTTGTGTTTGTGTTTTATGCAAAAATGTACTCTCGAAGAAGTCAAACAAAACAGCATGATGTTCATCAGTAGTTATATATGTTTTCCTTGTTCGCAATTATTACTCTGTACTTGGGTCAACGTCTGTGACTAGTTGACAGGTGGAAAATCATTACGAAGAAAATGAGAAATAATGCGGGCGCTAATTGCATAGAGCCCACTAACAGTTTTTACAATAACTGGGACCTGATCCGTGTTACTGCGCGACAGTAGAGTCTAGCGGGTTGCCGTACTGCGTCGTTGTAGACGTAATCCTACACGCTGCGATGCGCTTCATCCGTGTAGCGTAAGAATAGTGATCATTGATTATATGTCACTGTCAACTGGAAAACGTTACCTGGCTTTATTAGATTATTTTTTCGAGCAAGAATAGATCAATGGTAGACTTATGAGGTTAAAAAGTCATCGCAGTTGAATATGAGAAAATGCACGGTCCAATCACATTAATGTGAACAACGCCTATGTTCGACATCAAAGTGCAATAATTTCTCACAGACGGCAGGTGGCAGAAGAGGCAATGGAGGAGCAGTGGAGAGGGTATGTAAGGCGTGTTCGGGGGACGCGGAAAACAGCGGAAAGGCGGGAGCGGAGCGATTTCTGTAACGACCAAAAGAGTGTAATCGTTGACTGTTGAGCCAAGAGTGGAAACATTTCAGTAACGGCTGAGTTTGTAAACTGTTCACGTGCCGCTGTGGTTAAAGTATACGCTACATGGCAAAATGGAGCTGTCCCAGACCGGCACTGAGACAAGTGTGCTGCGCCATGAGCCACAGATGATAGCGGTGAATAATGACAGCGAAGATGTGTAGAGGCCAATAGAGGTTCAACTGTTGACCAGTCGACTCCCAGATGTGCCAAGGACTTATCAGCAGCGTCTCATTAACGACTGTTTGGTGAAAGCTGCTGCGTACGTGCCTGTACAGTCGGCGCCTGGTTCATACACCCAAGTTGACTTCTGTTCATCGGCGACGAAGGCTCGAATTTGCACACCAGCACGGCTGAGTGGTGACAGGTGTCCTTTTCAGTTGAATCACGTTTCACACACACCAAAAAAATTTTGCATCCCTTCGGTTCCGAGAGTTCCCAAATCTGTACTGAAAATTGGAACAGAAATCAACATAAACATCATTTCCGCCCTTTTTATTGATTATGAAAACCACACATTGTATGATTTACCACCATACGGAGAGACCTTCAGAGGTGGTGGTCCATATTGCTGTATACACCGGAACCTGTAATACCCAGTAGCACGTCCTCTTGCACTGTTGTATGCCTGTATTCGTCGTGGCATACTATCCACAACTTCATCAAGACACTGTTGGTCCAGATTGACAGACTCCTCGACGGCGATTCGGCGCAGGTCCCTCAGAGTGGTTGGTGGGTCATGTCGTCTATAAACAGCCCTTTTCAATCTATCCCAATCATTTTAGATAGGGTTCATGTCTGGAGAAAATGCTGGCCACTCTAGTCGAGCGATGACTTTATCCTGAAGATAGTCATTCACAAGATGTGCACGATGGGGAGCGCGAACTCTCGTCCCTGAACACAAATGCCTCGCCAATATGCTGCAAATATGGTTCCACTATCGGTCGGAGGATGGAATTCTCTTCACCGTTACGTTGCCTTCCGCGACCACCTGCGGTGTACATCGGCCCCAAGTAAAGTCACCCCAAAACAGCAAGAAACCTCCACATTGCTGCACTCGCTGGAGAGTGTGACTAAGGCGTTCAGCCTGACCGGGTTTCCTCCAAACACGTCTTTGACGATTGCCTGGTTGAAGGCATATGCGACACTCATCGGTGAAGATAACGTGATGCCAATCCTGAGCTGTCTATTCGGCATGTTGCTGGGCCCATCTGTACCGCGCTGCATGGTGTCGTGGTTGCAAAGATGGACCTCGCCATGGATGTCTGGAGTGAAGTTGCGCATCATGCAGCCTATTCCGCACAGTTCGAGTCGTAACACGACCTCCTGTGGCTGCACGAAAAGCATTTTTCAACTTGGTGGCGTTGCTCCCAGGGTTCCTCCGAGCCACAATCGTAGGCAGCCTGCCGTAGTAGCCCTCGGGCGGCCTGAGAGAGGCAAATCATCGACAGTTCCTGTCTTTCTGTATCTCCTGCATGTCCGAACAACATCGCTTTAGTTCACTCCAAGACGCCTGGACACTTCCCTTGTTGAGAGCAGTTCCTGGCAATGCGGACGCGATCGAACTGCGGTATTGACCGTCTCTGAACTACAAGACAACACGAGCTGTGTACCTTCTTCCTGGTGGAATGACTGGAACTGATCGGCTGTCGGTCCCCCTCCATCTGACAGGCGCTGCTCATGGATCTTTGGACGGGTTTAGTGACATCTCTGAACAGTCAAAGGGACTGTGTCTGTGATACTATACCCACAGTCATCGTCTGTCTAGGAGTTCTGGGATCCTGGGTGATGCAGAACTTTTTTTGATATGTGTATGTTCCATAGGACACATAGCCTATGGCGTGAATCGTATGAAACGTATGAAAACAAATGAGGAGGGAACCTTATGAGCTGCGAAACTTTCGCGTAATTCCCTCTGTGATCTCATCCTTCTTCAAGGCACAATGGGTCGACGCAAGTGTCCATCTATCCTTGGGGAACATGTCTACCCTTACATGCAGTTCCTCGACACGATATCTACCAACAGGACAATGAAATGTGTCACACAGCTTGCAGTCTACGCAAGTGGTTTCAACAGCACCAGGATACGTTTACCATATTCTCCTGATCACCAAACTCTCCGGATTTAAGCGCAATCGAAAATCTATGCGACCATTTCGATCGGGCAGTTCGCGCAGTGGATCCTCAACCTAGAAATCTACCGCAACTGGCCACGACACTGGAGTCGCAGTGGCTCCATATCTTTTCCGGTACCTTCCAGAACCTCATTCACTCTCTTCCTACAGATCTCACAGCGATCCGCATTGAAGAGGTGGTTTCTCGCTTAAATATTCTGCAGTTACTCGTCTCCTGCGGTTAATCACAGAATAGGGTGAGGCAGCTAGTGGGACATAAAATATATCCATAAAGTGTGTGTGATTATCGATAGGATGTAGCAGCTATTGTTCCGAGTTTTTTGATGTGCGCAAGTAATTTTTAATGTTTATAGCCTCTGGATTATGTCACTGATATTGTTTTTATATAACTATACAACTTTTTGTGGCATTGGAAGGTGGTTCCGAGGAGAATTTTAGCGACTAGCACAGTCGCTCGCTCGCTCTACGTATGATCCGTACCTAAAGAATGGAAAGTTGCGGAGGTCGCACCAACATTCAGAAAAGAAAGTAGGAGTTGCCCTAATATAGTTTCAGGAGATGTGGCCCCACTGCTGGCATATATTTGAGATAAGTAAAATTACTCCCTGTAGCTGCTGTTAAAATTCATTTTTTATGCAAACAGATTCGTTCGACTAAGCATTCACAGCTTCATGTTAGGCGAAATATAAAATCATTATTCTCAAATGATAAAACCATGAATCAGACTTTGCTATCATATCGCAATATAAATTACGTCGTCATTCGATAAAAACTGTGCTAGGTAGTGCACTCATTCATGTTTTGTAGCTGTGATTTTATATTTTACCTAATATGAAGCTGTGAATACTTTTATCAACCTGATGACGGTCAATCGACAGAAACGTGAATTTTAAATAAAAAATTTTGTCAACAGCTGAAGGCGATAATATGACATTTTCCATTTAGGCGTTCGATGAATTACACAGCCGTGTCACTGATGTCGATTTGCAGTAGGATTCTGGAACATATACTGTGCTGGAACAAATGAATTACCTCGAGGACAGTGGTCTGTTGACGCACAATAACACGGATTCAGAAAATGTCGTTCTTGTGAAACACAACTACCTCTTCATTCTCACGGAGTGATGAGTGCTGTCGACAGGGGATCTCATACTGATTCCATACTTCTAGATTTTCAAAAGGATCTAGTCAAAAAGCTTATAATCAAATTGCGTGCTTTTAGACTATCGGCTCAGTTGTGCGACTGGATTCGTGTTTTCCTGTCAGAAAGGTTACAGTACGTAGTAATAGAAGGGAAGGTGGCGAATACAAAGAAAATGCTATGTGGCGTTCCCCAAGGAAGTGTTACAGGCCCTCTGCTGTTTCTAATCTATATAAATGGTTTAGGTGATAATCTGAGCAGCCATCTTAGATTGTTTGCAGTCGAGGCTGTGATTTACCGTCTTTTAAAGTCGCCAGAAGATCAAAACCATTTGCAAAATGGTATCACTATGGTGAGACAAGTGATTATTGGCCCTAAATAATCAAAAATGTGAGAGAATCCACACGACTACTCACAGGAATATGTTAAATTTCTTTTTTTGTATGTCCATCCTTGTGATTGGAGGTCTGAGGGACTTCGGCCTTTCACTTACGTATTAAAATGGAACACCTACAGCCGTCCTTACGATGTCATTTATTATATGGCTACCAGTTTCGGTGTTAAATTTCGGTTACACGGTAAATCACACTAATCTAAAAGCTGTCAGTTCATCTACGTACTTAGGAATTACAATTGGAATAACTTAAATTGTAACGATGACATAGACAACGTTGTGGGGAAGGCGAACGGAAGACTACGTTTAGTGGCAGAACACTTGAAAGGTGTAAGAAGTCTAGTAAAGAGACTGCCTACACTACAATTGTTAATCCTCTGCTAGACTTTTCTGTGCGATGTGGAATCCTTAGTAACGATGAAGACTAGACTGAAATTTAAGAGACTAGTCAGGAGGAATTGATGCACGAAGAAATGGGATACGGAAATACTAAATAACGAAGAGATACGCTTGAAGTTCTCTGAGGCTATAGAACGAAGAAGGGGCAATAAGAGTATAAGACCTGTAATGAAGTATTCGAATTAAAACCGGTATAAGACAAGAAATTAGTTTTTCGCCCCTACTCGTCATTGCAGAAGCAATGACGGAAATAAGAGATATGTTCAAGAGTGGTACTAAAATTCAAGGTGGCCAACGATAATATTCGCTAATGATATTGCTATCCTCGGTGAAAGTGAAGAAGAATTACAGGTTATGTTGAATGGAACGAACCGTCTAATGACTACAGAATGTAGAGAGAGAGTAAATCAAAGAAAGACTAAAGTAATGAGAAGTAGCAGAAATGTGAACAGCGAGAAACTTAATCAGAATTCGTTATCACGAAGTGGATGAAGTTAAGGAATGCTGCTACCTATGCAGCAAAATAACACATGACGGGCGGGGCAAGGAAAACATGAAAAGCAGCTTAGCACAAGCAAAAAGGGCATTCCTCGACAAGAGAAGTCTAATAGTATTAAATATAGGCCTTAAAATGGGAAAGAAATTTCTGATAATACGTTTGTAGCACTACACTGTCGAAAGTGAATCATGACTGTGGGAAAAGCGGAACAGAAGACAGTCGAAGCATTCAAAATATGGTACTACAAAATAATGTTGAAAACTAGATGGGATGAGGTAACGAATGAGGAAGGTTACCGCAGAATCGGCGAGGAAAGGAACATACGGAAAACACTGACAAGGAAAAGGGACAGGATGACAGGAGACGTGTTAAGACTTCAAGGAATAGACTCCATGGTACTAAAGGAAGATGTAGAGGAAGACAGAGATTGGAATACATCCAGGAAACGATTGACAACGCAGGTTGCAAATACTACTATGAGATGATGAGATTGAGACAGGGGAGACGGGCCGCATCAAACTAGTCACAAGACTGATGACTCAAAAAAAGAAAGATATCCTTAAAAGATAAGATTGTTGACAGAGGACATCGCAAATGTTCAAAGAAGCGAAGCTCGTTTTTTATTCTCGCGAAATAGGGGAAAAAGTGTCAGGGAAGTGTTCGGCGAGTTGGGATGCAAATGGTTAAAAAGAAAGGCGTCTCTTGTAGCAGCGAGATATTTTCACGAAATTTCTATCACTAAATTTCTTCTCTGAATGCAAAAATGTTTAAATATCGTCAACCAACGTAGAAAAAAATGATCACTGTAATTATACAAGAAAAATCAGAGCTATTACGGAGAATTTTAATTTATTTTTCCCAAGCGCTGTTCGAGAGTGGAACGGCAGAAAAATGGTCTGAACGGAGTTCGAAGAATCCTCTACCAGGCACTTAAGTGGGATTTTCGAAGTAGCCGTGTACATGTAGATGTAGAATTTGATGAAGCAGTAGCAAGATATCGGCGTCGCAAACTACATCGACGTCTTTAGCAGAGGAGGTTCCACGAAGTGCAGACCTCTTGAACCAAGTGTAAGCGTTTTGAAATCAAAATTTAAACTCATATTTTACACTATTTCCAGTCTTATAAGAGGTTTCCAGATATATAAATTAGTTTATTTCTTCAGATGGTTGAGCGAAGCTGTCACTATCTTACTGAATCTTTGTTTTCAGTATCTACGTGAGTTGCTGCAATAAACAGTAAAGGAGGTGTATGATCAGTTGAAGAAAATGGACGGTGATATGAGTTGAATACCGACTGGAGTAAAACACCGGTAATTGAATGTAATCGAAATCAAGCAATGCTGAGAGAATCAGATTCGGAAAATAGACACTAAAAGATCTAGACGAGCTTTGCTGTTTGGGCAAGTAACACAACTAATGGTTACTGATATACAGGGTGTTCGGAAATTCCCACTACGAACTTCTAGGGTTTGTAGAGTGGAGCGAGTACATAATATTTTGAATAGGAACCCAGTACATTTGTAAGGTAAGAATTCAAAAAGAAAAGTAACGAAACATCCATTTATCACTTAGGCACATTTGATTGTAATAACACATATACATTACGTGTTGACATTATTCAAAAACAGAAAAGGCCAAAGCCTACAGAACAGTGGTGATGCATTACAGCAGTGGCTCAATGTGATCACCGTCGTTGTTACAATCCATACCACCTGGTGTCTCTTCAGTGTCTAGTGCAGTGGCCAGAACTTGTGCAAGCATATCTTCCTTTGTCTCTACAGGAGTGTCGTAAATTGAATGTAGTATACGAGTACATACATCAGGCTGCCGTCTGTCTGCCCTACTGAATATCAGGAAAAACAACACCGTGACTTTCTCTTTCCCTTAGCAGACATGGACCCGTTGCATGACTGAATTTAAGCCGTCGTAAATTTCCGTACATGGGTTCCTATTCAAAATATTGCTCAGTCCTCTACAAGACCAAGAAGCTAGTAACGGCAGTTTCCGAACGCCCTGTAGAGAGGATATAAAATGGAGGTTAGTAGCAGCAAGGAAAGCATTTCTGTAAAAGAGGAATTTATTAAGATAGAATGTAAACTGAATTGCGAGTAAGTGTTTTCTAAAGGTATTTCTATGGCGTGTAGGATTCTACGAAAGTGGAACGTGGGCGGTAAACAATTCAGACAAGTCTCAAAAACGTAGTGCTACAGATTAAGATTATGTTGGTCGATCGAATAATAAATGAGATACTGAATCAAACTGGGGAGAAAAAAATTGATGGCACAACTATACTTAAAGAGGGATTCGACAGATGTAAACTCGGGGCATCAAGTGATAATCGATTTGGCTATGTAAGGTAGTATGTGAGGAAGCCACGTACTCTCGCCAGACCCTGAAGTCAGGGGCAGAGACGCAGCCCTCGGCGCCAGTTTTAATATCGTGGCCGCCTGGTCAGGAGTGCCAGAGAGCTGGAACACTGGACGGCGGGGCGCCACGTGCCGGACAGACAGTGCTGCCAACCCTGCCAGCGCGGCGTGCTATGAATAATGAGTCGCCGTCACGGCCAACATTTTTAATTTATCACCCGGTGTCAGGCGCCGCCGAGCGCAGTTACCGGCCGTTCCCTGGACAAGAACCGTCCCTCGCTCCACTGGCCCCTACACACGTGGCGAAATTGTGCGGTTCGCCGCCGGCAGTTCCTCACTAAAACTGTACAGTGTGTTCCAAACCACCACGATCACAGTTATCCAGATGCCACGAGATCCAAGACTGGCGTGCCACAGGGGAGTGTTATGGGACCATTGCTTTTCACAATATACCGGGTGATCAAAAAGTCAGTATAAATTTGAAAACTGAATAAATCACCGAATAATGTAGATAGGTACAAATTGACACACATGGTTGGAATGACATGGGGTTTTATTAGAACCAAACAAATACAAAAGTTCAATGAATGTGTGACAGATGGCGCTTCATCTGATCAGAATAGCAATAATTAGCATAACAAAGTAAGACAATGCAAAGATGATGTTATTTACAGGAAATGCTCAATATGTCCACCATCATTCCTCAACAATAGCTGTAGTCGAGGAATAATGTTTTGAACAGCACCGCAAAGCATGTCCGGAGTTATGGTGAGGCATTGGCGTTGGATGTTGTCTTTCAGCATCGCTAGAGATGTCGGTCGATCACGATACACTTGCGACTTCAGGTAACCCCAAAGCCAATAATCGCACGGACTGAGGTCTAGGGACCTGGGAGGCCAAGCATGACGAAAGTGGCGGCTGAGCATACGATCATCACCAAACGACGCGCGCTAGAGACCTTTCACGCATCTATCAATATGGAGATTTTTTGGTTCTAATAAAACCCCATCTCATTCCAAGCATGTGTGTCAATTTTTACCTCCCTGTCTACATTATTCCGTGGTTTATTCCGTTTTCAAATGTATACTGACTTTTTGATCACCTGGTATATAAATGACCTAATAGATAGTGTCGGAAGTTCCATGCGGCTTTTCGCGGATGATGCTGTAGTATACAGAGAGGTTGCAGCATTAGAAAATTGCAGCGAAATGCAGGAAGATCTGCAGCGGATAGGCACTTGGTGCAGGGAGTGGCAACTGACCCTTAACATAGACAAATGTAATGTATTGTGAATACATAGAAAGACGGATCCTTTATTGTATGATTATATGATAGCGGAACAAACACTAGTAGCAGTTACTTCTGTAAAATATCTGGGAGTATGCGTACGGAACGATTTGAAGTGGAATGATCATATAAAACTAATTGTTGGTAAGGAGGGTACAAGGTTGAGATTCATTGGGAGAGTTCTTAGAAAATGTAGTCCATCAGCAAAGGAGGTGGCTTACAAAACACTCGTTCGACCTATACTTGATTATTGCTCATCATTGTGGGATCCGTACCAGGTTGGGTTGACAGAGAAGATCCAAAGAAGAGCGCCGCGTCTCGTCACAGGGTTATTTGGTAAGCGTGATAGGGTTACGGAGATGTTTAGCAAACTCATGTGGCAGACTCTGCAAGAGAGGCGCTCTGCATCGTGGTGTAGCTCGCTGTCCAGGTTTCGAGAGGGTGCGTTTCTGGATGAGGTATCGAATATATTGCTTCTACCTACTTATACCTCCCAAGGAGATCACGAATGTAAAATCAGAGAGATTCGAGCGCGCACGGAGGCTTTCCGGCAGCCGTTCTTCCCGCGAACCATACGCGACTGGAACAGGAAAGGGAGCTAATGACAGTGGGACGTAAAGTGCCCTGCGCCACACACCGTTGGGTGGCTTCCGGAGTATAAATGTAGATGTAGAACCTGCTGGTGTAGTGTAACGCGCAGCGAGCTCTCTCGCGCGACTGGAAGGCGACCCTGATACAGACAATAACAGTGCGGTAGATCGACAGCCGAGGCGCACCGGCCAGCCTGGGTGTGGTATTTTAGGCGGTTTCCTATGCTCGTTTAGGCAAATGCCAGACTGGTCTCCACTTTCCGGCGCACAAAATACCGTACACAAACATTTACAACATGTTTTCGATGGTGCTGAGCCACAACCGTGCAGCATATTTTGAAAGAATAAACCGCCATTTCACGGTGTATTACTGAATTTCTATTCTTTACTGTCTAGATTTCGGCTTTTACGGCAATATCTAGTACAATGCCGAAAGTTCTTAGACCAAAGCAGATAGACCTGCTGGACTAACGATATGACGTGTTAACGGTCAAATAGTTCGATAATAGCACAAAAGCCAGAATCTACATAGTACACGAGATAAATATAGTGATATACACTCAAATTGGAGGTTTGTTCTTACAAAAAAAGAAAAAAAATAATAAAGACAAAAACCACGATCACACACATAGAAAAAAGTTTAAAGTGGTATTGCCGTCTAGTGATACTAATTTTCCAAAAGTGGTATTGCCGTCTAGTGATACTAATTTTCCAATATATACTGTATTGTTCGAACTGAGAAGATTATACAGTCATTCTTATTAACGTTTAAAAAACCCCGAAGCGACGTTGATGACTCTGAGGCAAATTATATAAGACGCATGGGGTCGCAAATGTCGTGAAATACCCCCAAAATGGATGAGAAATGTTGAACATGTGACATCAACAGATGAAGTATCTCTCCGTACATGCAGCAGTTGTGTTCGGGAGTGAAGGGATGATTGAGCTATATAATACTTACATTCGAGCAAACGGTGAAAATTCCGAACACCTTTTGTAAATGTGATCGCTTGTAAACGTTGAAGTTACAAAATTACTATCGTCATTCTAACGAAGTAAAAGTAGTTCTTATGTTGTGTTTCTTTCCTTTGTCCCTTTTTTTACTGTACTTTGCAGTAAACCAGCGAATACGGAGACACCGGTAAATAAAATAATAAATCTTACCTCAGTGTGAACACATACCGGTAACTGTCTAACACAGTGACAAAACTGCTGCCTGCCAAACACAAGACACAAACGCATAGTCACACCCACGCAACATTTGACTTGGGTTGAGAGCGTCAGGTGCGGCAACCGATAGGCTCAACCGCTGCATGTAGTGCGAGGCACGTCAAAAAAGTGATGTCACATGTTCAACATTTGTCATCAACTTTTGGGGTATTTCCCGATATTTGCGACCCGAAGTGTCTTACATTAAATCAACTGTCTCTGCGCTATCAACATCACTTCGTGGGTTTTCAAGTATTAATAAGAATCACCCTGTGCAGTTGTTACTTATTTTGAATATAGAAGCGGTCTAAGGTGCTGCAGTCGTGGACTGTGCGGCTGGTCCCAGCGGAGGTTCGAGTTATCCCTCGTGCGGGGGTGTGTGTGTTTGTCCTTAGGATAATTTAGGTTAAGTAGTGTGTAAGCTTAGGGACTGATGACCTTAGCTGTTAAGTGCCATAAGATTTCACACACATTTGAACATTTTTTGAATATAGAATCCGAAGTTGACTTCCATTCCAGTACCTTTATAAAACTACAATTGTTTCGGATTGTTTTCTCTGGTAACACTGAAGATTAATGCCGTATTCTTGGTATTAACACTTTTTATATTTAGTCCTCATCAGAAATATTTTAAGACAGCTCAGAAACATTCTCATATGTACTTTGTCGTAATGTAAAAAAAAAGGCTATTTGCATAGTATTTCATCATTCTAAGATATTACAAAGGCAGGTTGCCCTGAAGTGACAGAATGAATACAATTGACTTTGGTGCGAATTTCACCGCATATATGAACCCAATTCTGTGAAAAATTTAGTCTAATTAACTAACAGTATTATTTCCGCCATTAACATTTAAGACAGATATAAACAAAACTGTATTTTTTATGAACCAAAAGTTTTAGAAACGTAATAGAAGCGAAACATGTTTACATAGTTAGGGAAATAAATTAAATAATTTTCCAACAGATCACAACCTTAACATAAATTTACTTGGCACTTGTTAGGAGAAACTAGTTTGTGTTTTGAATCTCATCGTGAATTTCATAGGATATCTAATTTTTGTAGCACAAAACGGAAACATGTAAAATTATTATTACGTAAAAGCACCGACTTCGAACCACACAGAACTTTATTCTAGTACTAATACATTGCGTAATTATGGAAAACCATCAATCTGATACTTCATATCCGTAAAGTGGCATAAACATTATTGAAAATAAATTGGTATCACAATTTTCCGTAATCTCGAGAAGTTACAACACGACTTCCCTCCCTAATAACTGCGGTGACAGGAATGGCATCAGGATACAAAGCTAAATAAAATAAATTTGACAAAATTTGACTACAGCAGAGCTTGTTACTAAAAATTGTGTTAGAAAAGAAGAAGAGGATTCTGAAGTCAGCATTGTAGGATGAGGAACCAGTTATCGGAGATACTAAATATATAGTGCGTGTAGGGAACGTAGTTGTATACTGTCAGGTTTCTGCATCGACGTTGATCGTAATTCTCTTAAAAGCAGTACGCAATTGTGGCGCCATCGTTCGAGGTTGGCTTCCATTTCAGTATCTTGCTAACCTTTGTTTATATGAAGCTTATGTAATATTCCACCTTCGTCGCTTTTTCTTCTTTCCCTATTTTTTTACGTACAAACTTCAGTCAGTGAAGAACCTGCGCCCCCCGTAGTTTTCACGCTGTAGGTTCAGTCATAGGACGACATGTGTAACACTCTTGTAAAGTAGTAATTGCGACAAGTAGCTAATCTAATACATACAAGATTTGACTAGTATATGACGTACCAGCCTCAGTACCCAACGTCCCTAACGCACGCCTGTGCGATGGCGCTCGACGCAGAGGTAAGCCGTTTCGAATCCTGGTGGTAGGAAATTATCACGATCTATATACGGCCGGCAAGGGGTAAAGCTACTGATTACCACATTTTGCGCTAATGTCACAGGTTAAATTCCTAACCTTTCCGTTACCTTGCCGCTGTGGCTCATGAAGTGAGGGCATGCGAAAATGTTTTTGGTCACCCGTCCCTCGGATGGGGGAGCTCGGTGGCTCCCATGGCGCTATTAGAGAGGAATTGAGCTATGTGCCGGCACTGGTTTTCGCCCTCTACTTCTCCTTCGTCCGTAGCAACACAGACTCTACACTGCATTCTACAAGCACCCGCCACAGCCATACAGTAGTAACTGATACAAACTTACCACTTCATATCAGATCGGAGGAAGGCAACTGCAAATCACATCCACAAACACCTTGCCACGAGTGGCAATGCTGTCTTCCTATATCTGCTACCAGGCGCGCGGGGTAGCATTTCGGTCTAAGGCGTCTTGTCAAGAGCCGCGCGGCTCACCTCGTCGGAGGTTTGAGTCCTTCCTCTGGTATGGGTGTGTGTGTTGTCAGTGTGTGTCGTCCTTAGCGTAAGTTAGTTTCAGTTACATTAAGTAGTGTGTAAGCTTAGGGACCGATGACCTCAGCAGTTTCGTCCCATAAGACCTTACCACAAATTTCCAATTTTATCTGCTCCGACACACTCATTCACTGATTGAAGGACCACTTCAACTTTTTGAGTATGTAGCACAACGTGATCAACATAATCTGTTACTGTGGCTGAAACAACAGTTCTTTCTACAACATGACTCCATCTATAAAACAGAACGATTCTATGAAAAAGGACTCTTGCCGCTAAATCCTACCTACATGCTTCCTCTCATGGATGTCGCTTTCTGATTATATGATTGCCAATGAAAAAAATTGCTAAAATGAGCAGTGAACTCTTTTGGTTAGGTAGAGAGGAACTTCATTTCCTCACCAAAACTGCTGATGAAACGTGGATCTTTTTATGCCACTGTGGAAGTTAAACAATTAGCCTCTCCTTAAAGTCCAAATGTTTCACAAAACTACATGGAATAAACTGCGTATGTACCCAGAACGTGTGATCCTGGAGGTGCCAGGAACATCAAAATAATGATGATAGAGAAATTCCGATATCAGCTGCAATCATGCGTTGAAATAAATCCAGTAATGATACGAAGAGGTCGAAAAAATTAGCCAACCAGTTGCAATTCAAGTTGACCTAGGTTTCGATATTAATAAAAATATCTTCAGTAGGAATGGGTCACCAAAAATGTATACCAACGATTACAAAACGTTTTTACAAATACACCAGAATATTAGTAGTAGAAAAATGTTTGTGTGGTACGTGCAATCACTTGTTATATCACATGGTGGTAAATTATATTAGCCGAAGCCGAACGGTTCTTGTGATGTATAAAATTAATATAAAAACCAGAAACATTACATGCCGTGGCTTAAGACAGCAGCGAGATTACAATCAGAGAACGTCAGAATAAATCCACAAATGTATTCGCCCACTGGTAGACGTTCCTGTCTACATAAAATTGTAACAAGAGCTCAAAGAATAAAATATTAACATAATACTTATGCAATGCAAATATTTTATTCTTTGGACTCCTGATACAATTTTTTCATGGACAAGAGGCCTTCTGTCCAACAGAGTTAATGCATGTATTTAGACCAGCAGGGGGGGATGTGGCGCGACGTCATGCTAACAAGTAAGCTTGTAGTGCCAAGTACTTTGCATTTTTGGTCGATTTTGTAATTACTGCTGTAACATGACATACCCTTTCCGGACGTAAAGTTACGTTCAGTTTCCTCTTCTTCTTGTGGATGCTTCACTTCCTTTTATCAGGCAGTACGGTTTCAAACAAACACTTGGTTTTGTTATTTAGCAACTGGCTAATTTGCAAAGTCAGAAATGCTAGCTTTACATTGTTCTTATACGAACTACTCGATTCTGCAGTTATTTTCTTTTTCTAGAGATATTCGTCGAGAAGCATGTTGTAGTGTTCTCTCCGTTGTAGCAAGTGCAAATTTACTTCAGGAGGAGGTCGAGCGGTTACTACAACTCACGCAAAATATTAGTTCATTTTCCTATAAACCTTTAATACGAAATACGTAACTTGGATGCATTCCACATCCGCTTCCACAACAATAGATGTTTACTATTGTCGCAGAGTGCAGGAAACGATTTATAATGGAAAAGTACTGTAGGACAGACAATGTTTATGTATCTTTGCACTTTGGTACACAGTTCGGACTAATAATACAATCTCTTCCGGATCAGAGATATGTTGGTGCTGCTGTCTTAATTAACGATCAGATAGTGGGGCCAGCGAGCTGTTCTCCGATGTATGTAGTCCTTCAGCGTATGGAACTTCATGAGGGGTGTCTTCGCCAACGGACTGCTACGGTCGCAGGTTCGAATCCTGCCTCGGGCATGGATGTGTGTGATGTCCTTAGGTTAGTTAGGTTTAAGTAGTTCTAAGTTCTAGAGGACTTATGACCACAGATGTTGAGTCCCATAGTGCTCAGAGCCATTTGAACCATTTGAACCATCTTCGCCAACGGCTCTCATTCGTGACTGCGTTCGGCAGCGATTGTCTTTAGCTTGTGGTGCCGTTGTGAGGTATCAATGGTAACCTGAGACGCTACTCTTCCAATGACACCACACCGTGACCTCAACAACTTCAATGATAAAAGTTATACAGGTGTCTAGTCTAACTTCTGTATATAAACTCACTGACGAGTGTGTTGTATCGATTTCAAATGGTTCAAATGGCACTGAGCATTATGGGACTTAACATCTATGGTCATCAGTCCCCTAGAACTTAGAACTACTTAAACCTAACTAACCTAAGGACAGCACACAACACCCAGTCATCACGAGGCAGAGAAAATCCCTGACCCCGCCGGGAGTATCGATTTTTTATATCAAAATTAGCTGAGGAGTGTGTTCGAGTGAGTCCGAGGAATCTATTGCAATGAGTTTCAGATAGACTGAGGGGTCTAGTATAGTAATTTGCATAAGAAATTTCACTGGGGGATTTATTCTAGAGATTTCGATGAACAATTCCCCGAGAAGTGCGGTCTAGTGAATTCGGTGGGATTCAGTGTAGTCGGATGTGTGACGACAGTAGCGGTAGCGGCCGACAGCCTTTCATACGTTTGTTTGCGACGCGGTAATGGTTAATGCCTGCGGGGGCTACATGTGCGCGTGGGAGCAGGCGCCCCCCTAGGAGGTGCACTCAGTGTAATTCGTGCTCTGAGCGGCAGGCGGGCCGCTGGCGCTCGTTAATGTTGCACAGCGCCACGCCGCCGAGAGCGACGCGCCGCCACGACTCAGATAAACGGCCGCTTCTCTCACGCGGGGCCTTCCGTGGGCCGTGGCCCGTAGCGGAAGAACTCTTCATACTTCACCTTTCTTGCAAAAAAATATAAAAATACTGTGCCACGAGCGGGAGTGACACGAAAGGTAAACATACAAAGCTCGGAAAACATTACGTAGCTGCACTCATATCTGCAGGTCGTAACAAAACGATGGCGACAAACTCTAAAGTAGTGATCTCAGTTATCGCTGAAACAATCGGTTTTCAGGTATATAAGTTTTTTTTCACACGCATTTAACATCAAAATAACCGCTCAAAATGCCCGGTTTCTGAAGTAACCAATTTTCGGTTTTTTATCCCTGTTGCTGCTTTCGCGAGCGGAGAAGCTGCGTTGTAGACAGGCCTTGTCTCCTACGAGCGACATAACGGAGACGGGTTTCCCACTGCAGCTTATTTTTCTCCCATGTACCGAAAAATATTGTCGGAGACCTCCTCTGTGGATGGAAACCCGTGACCAAAACCCGTCATCCACCAAGGCAACATAGCATTTCATTCGTAGGACACAAGGCCTTTCTATGTGGTAGCCAGGCCTGCCCGGTTGGCCGTGCGGTCTAACGCACGGCTTTCCGGGCGGGAAGGAGCGCCTGGACCCCGACACGAATCCGCCCGGCGAATTGTGTCGCGATCTGGTGAGCTGGCCAGTCTGGGGATGGTTTTTAGGCGGTTTTCCATCTGCCTCGGCGAATGCCGGCTGGTTCCCCTTATTCCGCCTCAGTTAATGTGGGCGATTGCTGCACAAGTAAGTTCTCCACCTATGCGAACACCACCATTACTCTATCACACCATCATAGGGGTTACACTAGTCTGGTGTGAGACGTTCCCTGGGAGGAAACGCACAATAACCCTGGGTTCGGTGTGGGTGGCGAAGAGGTGAAGTGGACTGCGGTAGTCGTCGTGGGGTTGTGGACCGCTGCGGCTGCGGCGGGGACGGAGCCTCTCCGTCGTTTCTAGGTCCCCGATTAACATACAATGCAATACAATACAATGTGGTAGCTAGATCCATCTTCTCCACTAGCGATCGTTGGAATCTGTCACGAGCTCTGAATAACAAACAACATTGCGAGACTTTCCATCTACAGTCTGCCACCTTACAAAGTCACCTTCGCTCCAGAAGGTGTGGCCCACCAGCAGGTGTTCGCACATATAACTTCAACGCTCAGTAGCGTCGTCTGATCCCGTTTCCAGGCACATTCTTATCCTCGATTTGTTCCTCAAGACACCCTCGAAGTTTGTTGTAACGTTTCTGGGGCACTTATAACTCCCTAACTGTTTATCTCTAAAGACCGAGCGAGGGGGCGCAGTGGTTAGTACAATGGACCCGCATTCGGGAGGATGACGGTTAAAACCCCCGTCTGTCCATCCTCGTTTAGGTTTCCCGTGATTTCCCTAAATCGCTTCAGGCAAATGCCAGGATGATACCTTTGAAAGGGCACGGCCGATTTCCTTCCCCATCCTTCCCTAATCCGAGCTCCTGCTCCGTCTGTAATGACCTCGTTGTCGACGGGACGTTAAAAACTAATCTCCTCCTCCTCTTTTACTTACAAAGAGTGTAGAAAATACCATTTGTTCCCCAAAAACTTTGCTTTTGTTACCAGGACACTGAAATTTGGTAATTTTCTATTTCTGATATTTCTGCAGTGTATTTCTGATGCTATAATGATGCAATGTAACCTTACATTACTAGTGGTCTAGTGATAGTAATTTGCTCGGACGACGTAGATCTTGTGAATGATGTCTCGTGCAATCATCCAAGATACGATGGTCCACTGCAGGGCTTATGGTCTGGAGTGCCAAAAGATACAACTCTCGTTCACCTTTAGTGGTTCTGGAGGGGACGCTAACCAGATCTCCGGACGTGTTTCCAATCGAGCACATTTGGGATATAATGGGACGCGAAGTGGCCTGTACGACTTGTCAACCAATAACTATTACAGAACTACATGAACAAGTCGAGCAGGCATGGCATAACATACCCCAGCACAGTATTCGCCATCTGTACGATCTACTGGATGCCAGTCACCACCTGCGTTGCCCTGGAGACTACACCACGTGCTAAACTTGGTGTTTCAGCGTAGATCGATACCTGGTACCTCAGAATTGATCCGTAAATGTAATCATTTCATACATTGCATATGCACTGTTGCAACAGTAAATTTGAGTGAACTGGAAACCTCAAAGGGTGTGCTAATTTTTTTTATGGCAACTTCAAACTTCACTGTTTTGGGTTCTTGATTATGTTATCGTTTATCTGAAGATAACCGAACACAGGAAATCCCCGATATCTTCCGATAAACTCGATTACTGTTTATAGAAAGAAGCTTATTCTCACAACCCACTGATCTTTCTTTTTCGGAAACTAAGTATTTATCACTCGTCTTAGTATCGCCTTTCTTGTTATTTGCCCGTGAGGAAATTGATCCCTAATGAATTCGCCCACTGTTATGCATTAAACCTGTTAAGTTCAAAGTACTGCATGTCCCGACAAGAACAAAACAGTTCTATCACAGCCATAACACTGACGCTGTTGTTAAACCAAACTCTCTGTTAATCTATTCTCCGAGAGGTGCGAGCCTCATAACTTGGGACGAGAGCCCTCGTGGAGCTCGGGCGATATTGAGAGCAGCAAGCTCAAGTTTTAAGTGGGTGTGCTAAGCACCCTGCGGTGGCTCAAATCCCTCACCCCCTTCGCGAAATACAGGTGCCGGCTTTCATACCACGTTCCACAAACATAGTTCTGTAATATTAAAAAGAAAACTAACAAAGCGTTGGTCTGCAGACGTGAATGACGCCCATGTTTTCTTCGGAGTGCTTGTATACATTGTAATGTGCTTAGTTTCATAACTATATAAGTTCTTTATCTGTGAATAAGAGCTTCATTTATGAACAAAACTTTTCTAATGTATTAAATACAATGATCTTCAATTAATTGTAAATATTGGTCTCCCATTCTTGATAACTTATCTTAGAACGACACACAATATTATTAAATTATTCTGTCTGAAAATAATTTACTGACGTGCTCATGTTGTTCCTAGACATAAGATACATATGACGTGTACTACTGTCCACGATAACATGAATGTATAGTTACATATATTGCACACAATACACCATTAAATCACATGCTTCTCATACTACAACACTGTTCCTTCCTTGCTTTATCTTCTCCCATTTCTTTTATTTCTACCACTCCTTTCATCCTGTGTCATCTGTGAGAAGTTTTAAAGTAAAGGAAATAAATACAGATTCCAAATGGTATATCACCCAGGCACACCACTTTTCCGTTAGATAAGTCCACAGAAATAACGTGTTCAGAGCTATATCTGCTTACTTTTTTGCGAACTTAAAGCGGAAGCCCATTAAATTGTTTGAACTGCAGATTGGATTCGGAGCCCCAGCTGTAAACTGTAGGCTTTATATATTTGTCCTGTTAAATATAACTTCACTGTTTTGGGCTCATGATTATGTTATCGTTTGTCTGAAGATAAGCGAACACAGGAAATCCCCGATATGTTCCGATAAAATAACACCCGTAGGTTATCATCCGAAAATACTCCAAAATTACGAGGAGAAATTAAATTCGGAAATGTGAAACTATAGCACTACCAATGTGGAGCTTAAAGTATTGATTAGGCATTGATTTAGCCATGTGGTTAACTCCCACGCATACATTCATAATCTCTCTCTCTCTATCTATCTATCTCTCTCTCTCTCTCTCTCTCTCTCTCTCTCACACACACACACACACACACACACACACACACACACACAGACACGCGCGTGCGCACGAAGGAGTGCGGGAGTGCGTGTGCGTCATGTTGAAAGATATACAACATATACACCTCCTCGTAAATTTCCTTCTCGTGCCGTCCCTCCACACTTTATCTGTGTGTCTTTCTGTTTGTCACTTTCCTACCCTGTTCATCCTCTTTCTAACTTGACGTCATTGGATTACATTTTCTGAAGTTAAAATTAACAGGCAGCCCTAAACCACTTCGTGGTGGAGATTTTTAACTATCTTTTGAATATTCCTCGGAACAAATCCTGTTCCATTAGCATTTACGTCCAACATTAGTCGGAGCTGGGGCTTCAAGTCTCTATATCGCTTTTTAGCCATTACTCGACTTTCTCTCGGTATAATGTTTTCCAGACTACTAGTTTAATCCCTCGTACATTAGAAAAATTAAAATTCATGTCTTTTCTGCAGGTCGTAAGTTTCGTCTTTATTACAAGAAGTTAGTTACGAGTATGGTACTGCTGCTACTAGAGATGTCTTAGTACTGCCGCTTCTTTCATTTTTTTCCGAGCTACAAAAATGTCTGTTATTGATATCCTATAAAGTTGGGTGTGTCCGTTGCGTCAAGACTAACCAAAGTGTGGAACAGGTGACAGAGCGTAAATGAAATGAGCTGGTCGTATGATATCATTGTCCGAGATACCTGTCTCAAGTTGTTCGGTCGTCTGACGCAAGTTTTTCTATAAGATGCTTCTGCTGCGACTTGCGCGTCGTTTCGATGAAAGTGAGGCATAATACTGAGCGATTTTAAAAGGCGAGCGAATCAAGGTGCATCGGAGAGAGGTGGAGGGGATAGAGTCAGTTACTTTGGTGCGAAATAGCATTTAGTAATAATGGAGCGCTGGACCCCACAGCATCGTGCATACGCTGTCAAAGTATTTGATCAAAGCGGTAGTTCGTACCAGCTAGGATGTCGTGCATTCACCAACCATTTCAACTTTACTCGGAATCTGCTGGTGCCATATGCCTGTGCGATTAGAAAGTGCGTTGAGAACTTGGAGGGGACGGCGCTAACGACAAAGACGAAAACTGGGAGACCAAGAACTGCGCGCACACCTGAAAACATCAAACGTGTAAGAGATGCCATTGAGCGAAGCCCTCGTCAATCAGATCGCCTGCACTTGGGACTTCTAACATAACGGTAAGAAGAATTTTACACGAAGATTTGCACTTTCACCCCTATAAAGGGGTTCAGGCCGTTGAGGAAACAGATTACGTGCGCCGAAACCAGTTCTGCTTAGAATTTTTGGACATGATTAATCAAGACGAGGATATTGTATACCATTTGTGGATGAGTAATGAAGCTCACCTCCATACCTCCAGTTAAGTGAACAAACAGAAATTTCGATTTTGGAGTGACGTTAATCCTAGAGAGCTGCATCAGCAACCATTGTAATGTGTGTTGCACCATGTCTTCATTAGGGATCATAGAGCCATACTTTTCGAAGATTCGAAGATTGCCTTGGCAATGCTGTAACACTAGCTTCGCAGACATGCGCAGACATGTTGGAAAACGTTTTTACTCCACAGCTTGCACGCTAAGAACGATGAGACGCTTTTCCAGCAGGACGGAGCAACCGCCCACATTCTCGAGTAAGCACGAATATTGTCAATCGTTTGTTTCCAAATCATGTGATCTCCCGAAATAGGGATATTGCATGACCCTCTTCTTCACCGGACCTCACAACATGTGTTTCTCGTGGGGTTATCTGAAAAGCAAAGTTTACTAAGCTAACCCCCCCTCTAAGAATTGAAGCCCTGAAAGAGCGGATCCGACAGGAAGTTGTTCAAATCCCACTGGCAATGCTGCGCAATGTGATGGGTCACTTCAAGGTCCGGCTGGAGGAATGTGTGCGACTAAACGGACGCCATCTTACTGGAGTCATCTTCAAAAAATAACCGATATTTGTGAGTTTATAGTTGCATGAGTACGACTAAAATTAATAATGTTAACACCAATCATGCATACGTATCCTCTAAACTGATTCGTTCCACATTATTTCGATAGAAGAATCGTTCTATTGACGTGTGTAGCATACAGTTGAGCTCCCGATGCCGTAGTTTTGGTACAGACATAAATGACGTAGTAAATGGTAGGATTATCGGTAGTGGGGAAAGAACCATAGATTAATGTGTGAGAGAGAAACTGTTCGTTTGGTTTGCACATAATTAGAGCTGCACATCGTTCAGTGTTAGTCCGTTGTATATTTTATATCCTTACAAAACATAAACTGCATTTTATACGTAAACAACTAGCTGCTGGCGTAACTTCTTCGCTTTTATGTACTCAAAGCAATGACTTGTAATGCAAGTACAACTGAAATGCAGCAACACAAAAAATCAAATTATTGTTGTCATTTTGTATTCAATAGAAGGCTCATTTTCATAATTAAAGGCAAAGAGTGTCTTGTTAGAACAGTTTAAGAACGAAAATTGTGTAGAAACAACTGGAACATGTTTTCTATAAGCCCGACGAAGTGTCGAACTGATGTTTCATATGTTACCGTTTTGAATTTTTTTTAAATCTTCGTATTTCTTGAGGAAGCCATGTTTTCTAGTGCTATGTAACAAATCACTTTTTTCTTTTTCTTTATTACTACAACAATCACCTGTTTTACGCTACAAATCAACAGTTTTTGAATAAAACTAGAATTAAACAACGACAGTTTCAATTTTGCTACAAAAACTGTTTATTTTTAAGTAACAGACAGGAGGATAACTACGCAGAGCGATGTAGGCTACCTACATGGCCCATTTATATATCCACACTGAGTTTCTAGACAGCTCACAGCTTCTGGTTTCTAGGGTAATCTAGTAAGATACTGATCACAAACGCAAACAAAGCTACCGAAATGACGTAACGCCCGATAGGTATGCAATACACATACATACTGATAACGTAATTACGATCTTAACTGAGCAAAGGTACTGGGAAAACTAATATTGTCCACACATACGTACAATAGTTTACAGTAGTCTTATAACTCTAATGGAACATGTAACTAACTAAATGATTGGGATAACACAAATAATCAGTCTACAAGTGATCGAACCAGGAACACCGTGATCTATAGACAGCGGCGCTAACCACTAGGCGATAACTACAACTGAAACCATTAGAACATAGATGAAAATTTGTATAAACATACTCATAATAAAAGTGTAGAAGAAAGGGCAACACTTGGTCCCTGATCTTCTTTCTCGTCTGTAGCAACCTGACTATGCGAGTGCAAGTGATGGCATGATAAACACCGCCAGAACATCAGAGAACTACATTTGGTCTGAGCTACACCCTCCACACATCGCGAGTCAAATGCTCATTTGGCTGTGACGGTACTTGATACTTTGCTTCCTTTAGAAAGATACGAAATCATGACTCGCTGGACGACACTACTCGCCTCCAGCGCATCTGTTGTCCAGTTATGTGATGTTTGTCCCACTGAAGACAGGTAGCTTATACGTCGCTGTGAAAAATTACAAAAAATGATTCAAGTGGCTCTGAGCACCATGGGACTTAACATCGGTGGTCATAAGTCCCCTACAACTTAGAACTACTTAAACCTAACTAACCTAAGGACATCACACACATCCATGCCCGAGGCAGGATTCGAACCTGTGACCGTAGCGGTCACGCGGTTCCAGACTGAAGCGCCTAGAACCGCACGGCCACACCGGCCGGCTGAAAAATTAAATTTCGCAAAATACCGATTTGGGTGATGGATGAAGCATTATAGTTCGCTTTGCAGTGTTCGCTCGGAAAGTGACTGGCATGGACCTAAAGTCGGTGACAGCAGCAATTCGTATCAGGATTGTAATCGACAGTCATTGATAAGGAGTAAAATTCATCTCCAGTCCCTGTCGGTTTGATAAGAGTTGTAAAGCTACCAGAGGCTACCAGAGGTATTCCCTAGTGGCCTTGACCAGTTAAGATCGGAGTCACGTTACATGTACGTCAGCTGTGTTGCATACCTATCGAACGGTACGTCTTTTCGGTCGCTTTTGTTTGCGTATGTGGTCAGTATCTTACTGGATTCTCCTAGAAAGCGGAAGTGCTGAAGCATCTAGAAAATGAGGCTATATAAAGGGCAGCGTAACTTAAGTAACATTTTTGTTCTACATAGTTATCCTCCTGTCTGTTACTTCAGAATAAACACTGTTTACAGCAAAACTTAAATTGTCAGTGTTTAATTCACACTTTATTCGAAAATTGTTGATTTGTAACGTGAAACTGAGGGAAGTTGTAGTACAAATTAAAAAAAAAAAAAAATTATCGCAGATTTATCATGTGGAGCTAGCCAGGAATTTTCTAAGAAAAGGTAAAAACATGCAAAGATAAACGTATCAAACTTTTCTTCTCAAGATTATATAAAACATATTTCCCTTATTAATAAAGAACTTTCATATTTATCGATCATCATTTTCTTTGGGCTTTTGTCCCACTTCAACGTGGGGTCGGCCTTGCTACTATGGATTTGGCGATGTAAGTGTCAAAGGCTGGCCTGATGCCCTTCCTATCGCCACCCCGAACAAATTCAGCGAACAATATACAACAAAACGAGATAAAAAAAAATATGGATCGAGCGTCTGCCATGTAAGTAGGAGATCCCGGGTTCGAGTCCCGGTCGGGGCACACATTTGCAACATGTCCCCAATGATATGAACGCCCGTTTGCAGCTAGGGTTTCGATTTAATTATCATTTCATGTTGGAGATATGTTAACGTTCGGTGAGAAAGGTAAATCTGCCTGTATCACTTGACGTTGCGCCACCAGAACCCCCTTTTCGGTGGTGTTATTAAAACAGACAACATCAGTAGACGTCTTACATAACACAAGTGGACCTGACAGAAAAAATTCGTATCAGGTACGTATAGTAATTCAGCTTGACCATACCATACATGTTTTCCAGAGGGGACACCGTAACGAGTTCGGATTAATTCAAATGAGTTGGTGAAACGAACTTTCTGCGAGCTAGAAAGTAGAGAGAGGCGAAAATACAATCACTTGACTAACACCACATTCCTAAAAGTTACGTGCCTTCTAAAAATTTGACATTCGGGGTATTATCTCTGCTCTTGCCTTTAAATGTCACTAACTGGTTCACTTAGTACAGCAATAACTATAGTAATTTCAGCAAAACTCATTCATGAAGAAAACTCAATCTTTTTTTAATGAAATCAGATTCAAAAGTAAACAACACGCAAACGTTCTCTTCGACTTTTCCTGGCAGGTAAATAGATGACTTAGTCATCCTGGGTAACTTTTCCCAATCATGGTATATGTGTATCACTTACCACTTTTGCTTCAAGTGATTGCTGCTCCATCTAATACAAATATTTTGTAGTAAAAGTAACAGTTTTATTACCCCTGTAATTTCGAGTTAGTATTTCAGCTGTTTTTCCAACTTCCTACAAGCTCTCAGGCCAACAGCCTTGCTGCAGTACTAACATCGTTTCCCGTCAGATCGTCGAGCGTCGTAAGCGTTGTCGGACTTGGCTAACACTTTGATGAATCGTCGTCCGGGTCTGCCGAGTGCTGTTGGCAAGCGAGGTGCACTCACCCCTCTTAAGGCCAATTGAGGAGCTACTTGACTGAGAAGTAGCGGTACCGGTCACGAAAACAACGCCGAGAGAGCGGTGTGCTGACCACATGCCCCTCCGTATCTGCATCCCGGAACGCCTAAGAGTTGAGGATGACACGGTGTCTGGTCGGCACCGTTGGGCCATCGCGGCCTGTTCAGGCTCTTAGGTAAATTTATATTCTTTAATTACGATGGCTGGGAAGAGAGCTTCTGGTGACAGTGATGATGATGATGATAATGATGATGATGATGGTGATGATGTTTGGTTTGTGGGGCGCTCAACTGCGCGGTCATCAGCGCCCGGCATGATTTAAGATGAACAACTCGAAGTCGATACAAATTTACTCTTTTCAGCGGTTCGACGGCCCTGTGGCCTCCATTCTACTTCGCATCCGCTGGTCAGCCTAACTTATTGTCAACAGGCCCGCGCCTGGCTGTAACTTGCGCACTCAGAAATGTTGCACCGAATCTAACTTTCCTATCTTAAACTGTGGTGCTGCGACAGTATTGAAAGGTTAGAAGCGTGCTAAAATGGTTTAAGCGGCATTATAGTGAATTCACATTGATGTCTTGCCCAGCAAATGTTCCTGATCCGTATCCACTGGAACGCATATCGGCGCCAGCTGCGTACCCCTAGATGTCCATCCCGTAATTTGAGAAAATTGCTCGGCTTGTGTGTAGACATCTGTTTCCACATACGTCTGGAGTCCTGTCAAAGAGTTGCAGAACCCATGCCAAGCAGAATCTCTGTTATACTGTGTTTGAAAATTGGAACAACACGCTATTAAACAGGTAGTCATAATGTTTTCTACATCTACGTGATTACTCTGCTATTCACAATAAAGTGTGTCTCTCTACCGTTCCACTCTCGAACGGCACGCAGGAAAAACGAGCACGTAAATTTTTCTGTGCGAGGCCTGATTTCTATTATTTTATCGTGATGATCATTTCTCCCTTTGTAGGTGGGTGCCAACAGAACGTTTTCGTAACCGGAGGAGAAAACTGGTGATTGAAATTTCATGAGAAGATCCCGTCGCAACGAAAAATGCCTTTGTTTTAATGACTGAAACTCAAATTCATGTATCATATATATGACACTATCTTCCCTATTTCGCGACAATACACTACTGGCCATTAAAATTGCTACACTAGGAAGAAATGCAGATGATAAACGGGTATTCATCGGACAAATATATTATACTAGAACTGACATGTGATTACATTTTCACGCAGTTTGGGTGCACAGATCCTGAGAAATAAGTACCCAGAACAAAAACCTCTGGCCGTAATAGTGGCCTTGATACGCCTGGTCATTGATTCAGAGTTTGGATGTCGTGTACAGGTACAGCTGCCCATGAAGCTTCAACACGATACCACAGTTCATCAAGAGTAGTGACTGGCGTATTGTGTCGAGTCAATTGCTCGGCCAACATTGACCAGACGTTATCAATTGGTGAGAGATCTGGAGAATGTGCTGGCCAGGGCAGCAGTCGAACATTTCCTGCATCTAGAGAGGCCCGTACAGGACCTGCAACGTGCGGTTCTGCATTATCCTGCTGAAATTTAGGGTTTCGCAGGGATTGAATGAAGGGTAGGGCCACGGGTCGAAACACATCTGAAATGTAACGTCCACTGTTCAAAGTGCCGTCGATGCGAACAAGAGGTGACGGAGACGCGTAACCAATGGCATTCCATACCGTTACGCCGGGTGATACGCCAATATGGCGATGACGAATACACGCTTCCAACGTGCGTTCACCGCGATATCACCAAACACGGATTCGACCATCATGATGCTGTAAATAGAACCTGGATTCATCTGAAAAATTGTTTTGCCATTCGTGCACCCAGGTTCATCGTTGAGTACACCATCGCAGGCGCTACTGTCTGTGATGCAGCGTCAAGG
Source organism: Schistocerca serialis cubense (assembly GCF_023864345.2). NCBI lineage: Eukaryota > Metazoa > Arthropoda > Insecta > Orthoptera > Acrididae > Schistocerca > Schistocerca serialis. Next base: position 281,281,646 of record NC_064638.1, on the reverse strand, counting down.
GTAGCCGCAGCCATGGTCTACGACCTGATAGTCCATGCTGCTACAATCGTCGTCGAACTGTTCGTGCAGATGTTTGTTGTCTTGCAAACATCCCCATGTGTTGACTCAGGGATAGAGACGTGGCTGCACGATCCGTTACAGCCATGCGGATAAGATGCCTGTCATCTCGACTGCTAGTGATACGAGGCCGTTGGGATCCAGCACAGCGTTCCGTATTACCCTCCTGAACCCATCGATTCCATATTCTGCTAACAGTCATTGGATCTCGACCAACGCGAGCATCAATGTCTCGATACGATAAACCGCAATCGCGATAGGCTACAATCCGACCTTTATCAAAGTCGGAAACGTGATGGTACGCATTTCTCCTCCTTACACGAGGCATCACAACAACGTCTCACCAGGCAACGCCGGTCAACTGTCGTTTGTATATGAGAAATCGGTTGGAAACTCTTCTCGTGTCAGCACGTCGCCACCGGTGCCAACCTTGTGTGAATGCTCTGAAAAGCTAATCATTAGCATATCACAGCATCTTCTTCCTTCCGGTTAAATTTTGCGTCTGTAGCACGTCATCTTCGTGGTGTAGCAATTTTAATGGCCAGTAGTGTACAAAACGAGCCGCCCTTCTTTGCACTGTTTCGATGTCATCCGTCAGTCCCGCCTGATGCGGATCCCACACCGCACAGCAATACTCCAAGCGTGATCAGTGTGTGTTTATCTGGTAACTGAGCGGTAGAAGACATGGTGTAACTGTCTTGATACCTGGTAACATAAGAACGTCCGCGAAAGCGTTAGGTTCACGTACTACGTGTGTGTGTGTGTGTGTGTGTGTGTGTGTGTGTGTGCTGGAGGAACAGCGGACGTCCGCTCCTGCCGCCAATGCCTACCACTCCACTCGACGGCACGCGTGCCGCACGTCCGGGCCGTGACCTGGCGGTGTTCCGCCGCGCATCGATCGCATTCCTCCGCCAGCTCGGCCGCAGTCGCTCACGGTTTGCCCTCGTCTTCCGCCGCCGCCAGCAGCTATGTGCGCCACACCGGGCTCCGGTCGGACGGCGTCCGGCGGGCGCGTGCGGAATGTAAAGCTCCGAGCCGCCGGCACGCATGCTGCCTCCGCGGGAGGCGAAAGGAAAGCGAGGAGCCCCACGCAGTGTGTCTTTAGAGCGCGAGTCTGCACGCATACCGCCGTCGGGGCCTTCTCCATCACCGCGTCGAGTCTCTGTTTGCCTTTGTACCGCCCCACGTAGCAGCTCAGTACAGAGAAGATGGCAGCGGATTTTGCTCGTCCTATCGTGGCATGCAGCCAGTAGGTCGCATTCCGTAATATGTAAATGGTAAGGGAAGATCGGGTACTATCGGACAGCAGACTGCATCGGACGAGAGCTGTTTCTAAACACTAAAGTGCGCGTCATTTATGTCGGCGGCCGAGTTTAGGTTCGTTCTGCGCATCTGAGGTCACAAAACTCAGTCAGCCAATGAACAGAGAACGACGTTGCCAGAGCTCGACTGCAGTACAGAGCACGGACGAGTGTCCTCAGTTTTAGAAACGTTCAGTCATAAATAAAGTAACTGAACGAAAGCAATGTCTTGATAGCAGAATTTGTTTTATATAAAGTTTGGAATAAGCATTCTTTATACCAATTGCTTCATATTCTACTAATTAATTAAACCAAACAAGCAATAAGCCTCCTTATTCAGGCGATAGCAAGGAAAGGTGTTTGCATCATTCTCACTAACCGCATTTCTGCAATAGAGAACAGTGGTAATTGTTTATTTCTTACTGTACTTAGACGAAATGTGAATAATTCACAGTCATACCAACAGTGTTTGTCGGTATTTTGCGTCCTACTTTAAAGTCCTTGAGGAAGTCCGTTGAATGACGAGCTGCGTTAGTGTAATGGTTAAAGTATTCGGCTACTAAGCGAAAGGTTCTGAATTCAAACCTTGTTTTGTGCTTAATGTTTTATTTGTTTAAAAACAATATCGAAGTGTCTTACTTCATGAATTTTATTCATTTGAATGTAATTTTTTTGAAATTTCTCGCAATTCTGTCAGAGACAGCAAAGGACTTGGAAGAGCAGTTGAATGGAATGGACAGTGTCTTGAGAGGAGTATATAAGATGAACATCAACAAAAGCAAAACGAGGATAATGGAATGTAGTAGAATTAAGTCGGGTGATGCTGAGGGAATTAGATTAGGAAATGAGACACTTAAAGTAGTATAGGAGTTTTGCTATTTGGGGAGCAAAATAACCGATGATGGTCGAAGTAGAGAAGATATAAAATGTAGACTGGCAATGGTAAGGAAACCGTTTCTGAAGAAGATAAATTTTTTAACATCTAGATTTAAGTGTCAGGAAGTCGTTTCTGAAAGTATTTGTATGGAGTGTGGCCATGTATGGAAGTGAAACGTGGACGATGAACAGTTTGGACAAGAAGAGAATAGAAGCTTTCGAAATGTGGTGCTACAGAAGAATGCTGAAGATTATATGGGTAGACCACATCACTAATGAGGAGGCATTGAATAGAATTCTGGAGAAGAGAAATTTGTAGCACAACTTGACTAGAAGAAGGGATCGGTTGGTAGTACATGTTCTGAGGCATCAACGGATCACCAATTTAGTATTGGAGGGCTGCGTGGAGGGTAAAAATCGTAAAGGGAGACCAAGAGATGAATACACTAAGCAGTTGGTAGGACATGTTCTGAGGCATCAAGGGATCACCAATTTAGTATTGGAGGGCAGCGTGGTGGGTAAGAATCGTAAAGGGAGACCAATAGATGAATACACTAAGCAGATTGAGAAGGATGTAGGTTGCAGTAGGTACTGGAAGATGAAGAAGCTTGCACAGGATAGAGTAGCATGGAGAGCTGCATCAAACCAGTCGCAGGACTGAAGACCACAACAACAACAACAACAACAGTGCTGAACACTGTAAGACAAAAACAGCAACGCACCACGAAGCAATTATCCGAATGGGACGTAAATCTGAAGAATGGATGTACATGTACAGACAAACGAATGATTACAATTTTGGAAAAATTGGATGATTTATTCAAGAGAAAAAGATTCACAGATTGAGCAAGCGAATAACGCGTTATTCCAATCTGGCCTTTATGCAAGTCTTGGCACTGATTGATGGAGCTGTTGGATGTCCTCACGAGTGTTGCCATGCCAATTGGCACATCAAATCGTCGAAACCCAGAGCTAGCTGTAGAGCCCTGGTCACAATGCTCCAAACGTTCTCAACTGACGAGAGATCCGGCAACCTTATCGGCCGAGGTACGGTTTGGCAGGTACGAAGACAAGCAGTAGAAACTCTTGCCAGGTGCGTGCGGGAATTATCTTGCTGAAACTTAAGCGGAGGATGGCTTGGCACGAAGGGCAACAAAACGAGGTGTAGAACATTTTAGACGTACCGCTGTGACGACCGAAGGGGTTCTTGTATGAAATAAAATAGCACGACAGACCATAACTCCTAGTTGTTGGACCGTATGGTGGCGACATTCAGATCGGTTTCCCACAGTCGTCTGTGGTCTCAGACACACCTTCGCTGGCCATCGAGGCTCAGTTCGAAGCGAGACTCATCACTGAAGACTATTCCACTCTAGTCGAGGAGATTCCAGGCCGAACTATTACTGATTGCTTAATTCACTACATCATGCCTTTTCACACACATTTTAGTGGCAGTGGTGTTCAGAAACATTTGAAATAGCTAAAATTTAGCAATGCCCCAGGAACTAATAGAATCCCTATTACATTCTACAAACAATTTACATTTGAGTTAGCCCCTCTTTCAACCATAACCTATCGATGAGTCTGCCAACAGTTGAAAAAAAAAACGCACGTCACACAAGACTACAAGAAAGATAATGGAAGTGATCCATGTACGCAATTTGACATCCATCTGTTGTATAACCTTAAAACATATTCAGAAGTCAAACAGTATGAGATATCGTAAACCGGATATATTTTTGCCGATTTTCAGATTCAGATATGATTCACCAACTGTGCGACATAATCGCGTGTACAAACAGTGATCCAATATTGTAAAATGCTTTTTTATTCCAGTCTCTGATCACAAATGAATTCTTTAGACGATGACAGGTTTCAGTCTGTAATGACGATCTTCAGATCTTTTTTACACCATGTCCTAAAGTGATACGGCCATAATGGCATCGTCAAAACATATAAATATAATCAGCATAGCATCTACACCATATTTTAAATCTATGTGACGATCCTATGCTGATTATATATTTGACGATGCCATTGTGGCTGTATCACTTTAGGACATGGTGTAAAAAAGATCTGAAGATGGTCATTACAGACTGAAACCGGTCATCGTCTAAAGAATTCATTTGTGATCAGAGACTGGAATAAAAAAGCATTTTCAGATATGATTGTCATGACTGCTTTTTAAATTCTGTGATATTTATGTTAGTGAACATAGTGGCTTGGGTGAAAGGATTACATACTAAATGGCACAATACATTTCCTACAGTGCAGCGGAAGTAATGGAAAAAATTGTAGCTGGTCAAAGTTAGCATCGTTTTGGGATACATTGACCGGCCTATACTTCCACCACAATTGTTAACTATCATTCCGCCGGCCGTGGAGGCCGAGCGGTTCTAGGCGCTTCAGTCCGGAACTGCGCGACTGCTACGGTCGCAGGTTCGAATCCTGCCTCGGGCATGGATGTTTGTGATGTCTTCAGGTTAGTTAGGTTTAAGTAGTTCTAAATTCTAAGACTGATGAGCTCAGATGTTAAGTCCCATCGTGCTCAGAGCCATTTAACTATCATTCCATTTGTAGTCAATATTTCAAAAACACAAAGGACCTCTGACCGCCCAGAAATAAATATATCGATCTAAAGTTTTCTTAAGTGCTTCATTACGCCTCATAAATGAAAAACGCTAGTATGGCACATAAATCAAACAGTGTGATCCGTAATCAATATTATAGGATGGTGTACCACAAACGTAGCTTGAAGTTGAGTTGAGCTCAATACCTCTAATTTCATCCATCTTATACCTAAATCCTCGTTTCAAGACATCTGCTTCAGTTAGAAGTAGCGTTGTCTGTGCTTCATTTATTAAGTCAACATCTGGCACTTGTGGTCAAACAAACTTCATTCCTTGTTTCCATAGGTATTTGACATATGTTGCATCTAAATGACTGCCTAAAGCACAACAGCTAGCGATTTGAGCAATATATCGCTTAGTTTTTATTAGTTGTAGCCACATTAACAATTACAAATGAGCCTCTGCCTACATATTGGTCATTAATGTTTGTAATTTTTAGTTCCATACTGTCATTGGCATCAACACTTTTTGGTGAAGTGTGTATCTAAAATCCTGGGGCATCAATGACGAGTGGTCAAATTAACCAAGAATTAGAGAAATCATGCACATTACATCAGAAATCATAATAAACTGGCAGATATATACATGTGAATAACAAATTAATCGATCGTCTGTTTTGAGAATTTATCAAGTAACTCACAAGGTACAGTTGAAAACACCGACGGCTTTTCAGTTAAATGATATTGATGGTTTTTCACAACCAGATTTTAACACACTTTTTTGTATACAGTTATATGTCGCATCGGGTTGCGCCAGAAAATCAGCACTACATGGTACCATCTAGTGTATATTGATGGAACTTCACCATCAAACAGTATACTCTAAACACCCAACTGAGCGTCAGCTCTGATGCGCCAATTATTAATGGTACAAGTCAATTAGCAAATCCACCAATTGTAATAGATATTATTATAAAGAAAATTATTATAAATGTGTGGGCTGTAAAAATAACATTACAGAACTAATCATCTCCAATTAGGCATATAACCACAGCGGTCAAAGTACACCCGGTTTACGGTTCCTGAAACAGAATGATAGTCTCTATGTTAAACAGCGTGTATTCGCGTGTATTCGCGTTTTTCTCACATAACATCTTCGAAGACATCCATCAACGCAGTGTGGTAGATGCAATATTTTTTGACTTCACATAAGCACTTCATTCAGTACCGCTTCAGTTGTAATTAATAAAAACAGAGCCATATGTGGTATCAAAAGAAATTTCTTAGGAGAGAGACGCTGCATGATATCTTGCAGAGGGAAGCTAATAGATGTACGAGTATCTTGAGATGTGCCCAAATGAAGTGTGTTGGGTCCATTGCTGTTCATGTTATACATTACTAGCCTGGCAAGCAATGTTGGTTGCTATCCTAAACAACTTTTTTTCTTTAAATGTCGAGCTAATGGCTCTTATGAACCTTTTCTAGTGTATCACGGCACAATATATAAAACATTCTCGGTTTTCTTGCCGCGTCAATTCGGGATAAAATCTCAAGCTTTCGACGATAGCCTCCATCGTCATCGTGAGGAGCAACTGACTGTCTTCACTGCTGTCTTTTTATAGCCCGCGGATGACTTCTGATTGGGCGGCCTGTGACTGGTCGGCGATCACATACTGATGTCGCAGACGGTGTCAGTGTCTGCGCTGGTGGCGCCACCGCTTCCATTGGAACGTAAACCTTCGAAGGAATGTCTCTGCTGATTCTCTGGTTCTTCTCGCTCATTCTTATTTCAACAGCCTCCTTAATAACGGAATCCCAGTATGTGGAGGCTTGGGACAAAATTTATGTTTCATCGAACAGTATTGATGCGGCAAGGAAACCGACAATGTTTTACTTATGAGTGCCGTCGCGAAAGACTTGGTTCCAGATTACGGATCAAGCTTATTGGGAATGTCATAAGACAGTTTATTCGGAGAGACGGATTTCGTATCATCAAATGAACACCTTGAGGTAGTATTTTAGCGTGCGGAGATTGATAAGAAAATATTTTTAGCACTACACAGCCCACTCTTTTAGAATCCCTTCCCAAACAACGATGCTGCTTCATCTGTAAGAACCATGACGTCAAAAGGACGTGGAACTCCACCCTCCGTACCAGAACACATGTTCACGTAAACGTATTTTAGATGGTGTGCCCAAACTTTGAGAAAATCGGCACCTCAGACGCAAGTGTAAGAGGAATACGTCTTTCGCCCAAAGTTAAACGATTTCGGCGGAAATACGGGCAGCAGGGCCGCCGGCAGAAGGAAAAAGAGAGCGCGTGAGCGATCGGCCAAGTTGGCAGCACTGTGAGCGGTAATCTCCCGCCGGGAACTTTCCCCTCTTCGGGGCTGCCGTATACATACGCGGCGGCTCCGGCGGACGGAAACTTGGGGCGTTAAGTTCTCTGGCTGCCGGTTGCTAGCTACTGGGTGGCCGCGCAGGGTGCGGGCCCGGCGCGGGTTTTGTTGATGTTAGCAAGTTGGCAGCTGCGGAGTGTTTTGTCTCCGGCGGGCGTCATGCAGTGTACACATCGTTAGCCGCCGCGCGCGCAACAGACACGTCTCCTCTCCGCTCGATAGCCCCGACCTGGGCGCCGTACTCCCAGACAGCGCAAAGTGCTCCTTCCGCCCACCAGCTACAGGCCACCAGCACACTGCAGTGACTTCGCGCTCGTTACCACGACCAGGGTGCGAAGTTATCAAACACATCCTTATTTGATTGTTGGAAGGCACAACAAGAATAAGCAGAGGTCGCTAAGGGATTGCTGAAAGGGGCAGGGGATGGCGGGATAGACTGTTTACATATTGCTCTGCATAATGTTGAGGATTAATCTTTTAATTATCTTTTTTTTATTTTAGACGCCTAATTCCGTGCACTCTAAGTGAGGAGTAGATCTCCATGGACATGGCATGAGTCACTACATGAAATTAACATCACAAAGGTCATACACTACTGGCCATTAAAATTGCTACACCAATAAGAAATGCAGGTGATAAACGGGTATTCATTGGACAAATATATTATACTAGAGCCGGCCGGAGTGGCCGAGCGGTTCAAGGCGCTACAGTCTGGAACCGCGCGATCGCTTCGGTCGCAGGTTCGAATCCTGCCTCAGGCATGGATGTGTGTGATGTCCTTAGGTTAGTTAGGTTTAAGTAGTTCTAAGTTCTAGGATACTGATGATCTCAGAAGTTAAGTCCCATAGTGCTCAGAGCCATTTGAATCATTTTTGAACCTTTTTTTTTAACTCAGTAAACAGATTTTTATCTCTGCGACCGAATACAAGGAGAGACCCATGAGGAAATTCTTCGGTTTGGACTACTGTATGCCTCTCTGCTTAAAAGTCATGTAGATCAGATCCAAATGCGGATTGGATTTCTGCCTAGTGTTAACTCAGTGAAAGCTGATAGTTCGTGAGAATAATCTCATTCTGTTTACAAGAATCAACATTAAAGAAAATAAATATTGAGAGGCCAATGGCAGAATTCCCAGACTTATGAACATGGCTCGACACGAGGTTCGCGAGCTTACACTGCCCTTTTCTAGAGAAAAATACCATTCGTGAATGGGAAGAGTCTCCCTGGAGTATAATGCTGTATGTCATACATGAATAAAAATAAACCATGTAGTGTAATATATACTTACTTACTTATCGCGAATGGACCCAAAAGGATCACGCAAAGCTTTCTGACGTCGTTTCTTCCATACTTCTTTCATTCGTTCTCCATGTTTTCTTTTCCTTTCTTCTGTCCATTTTGTTCCTGGTCTCTTTAGTGCTTCCTTCTCCGACAATACAATCCCCTTTTCCACCTTATTTCTAAAAGTTTTTCTATCTTTGACATCTTTAAGTTCAATATTTGCTTTTTGTAAATCTAATTTTACTTGGCTAATCCATGGTGTTGTTGATTTGACTTTTTTCTATGTAAGTGAGAATTCTGTTGGTGAGTCGTGTGGGGGGAAGTCTAGTGACATGTCCATAAAATTTTAATCTTCGCCTTCTTATGTCTGCTGCCAGGTTTGATATAGTTTCTGTGGTTCTTCTTGATTGTATCCGGTATCCTTCTTCTGTTAATTTTGGACCTAAAATCTTTCTCATAATTTTGCGTTCTTCTTTTAGTATTTTTTCTAAATCACATTTTGTGTGGAGTGTGAGCGTTTCACTAGCATATAGTGCTGCTGGCTTAATTACTGCGCAGTAGTGTCTGATTTTTGTGTTCGAGGAGATGCATTTTTTATTGTATATTTCATGTGTCATACCATATGCTCTCTTCATTTTCTGTTGTCTGATCTTCTGTGCAACTTTCTCTCCTCCGGTTGGCTCCAAAATTTCACCTAGGTATTTAAAATGTTTTACTCTATTTATTTTTCCATATTTTGTGTTCAAACTGTGTATATGGAATTTCGTACAGAAAAATTCTGTCTTTTGAAACGAAATTTGTAAACCTACTTTATCCGCGCATTCCTTAAGGATCTCTATTTGTTTGGTGGCGATTTCTTCATCATCTGCAAGTATGGCCAAGTCGTCCGCGAATGCTAAACAAGATATCTCCACGTTGTCTTTGGTTCTACCAAGATGGATTGGTTTCCAGTAGGATTGATTTTTTAATTCTTTTTCCCATTGCTTAATGACTTTATCCAGGACTATATTAAACAGAAGTGGAGATAGCCCGTCACCTTGACGTACTCCAGTTTTTATGAGAAAAGGTTCAGAGATTTCTCCCCTGAATTTAACTTTAGATACAGTGTCTGTCAGTGGTTCTTTGATAAGCCTTAGTGTTTTGGAGTCAAGTCCAAGTTCCTCTAAAATGTTAAACAAAGATTGCCGGTCAATTGAGTCATAGGCTTTCTTAAAATCTACAAATGTACAAATTATGGGGGCATTTCTAATTGCTTTGTGTTTTAATATTGTCTTTAAATTAAATATTTGTTCTATGCATGAGCGACCGGGGCGGAAGCCTGCTTGATAATCACCAATTTGGCGTTCCAGCTGCTCTTGTGTTCTTTTCAGCAGGCATGTTGAGAGAATTTTGTAGGTGACTTGTAAAAGTGAGATTCCCCTGTAGTTATTGACATTTGTTCTGTCTCCTTTTTTATGTAACGGGTGAATAAGGGCACATTTCCAATCCTCTGGTAATTTTTCTGTTTCCCATATTTTTGTTATTATTTTTGTGAGCTCTTGCAACGTCTTTGGTCCTAGGTTTTTTAATAGCTCTGCAACAATGCCATCTTCGCCAGATGTTCTATTATTTTTTAAGTTTTTAATGTGACATTTGATTTCTTCCTGTGTTGGTGGTAATGAATCCGGTTGAGCGTTGGCACAGATTTCTTTGGGAAACCTTAAACTAGGTTCTGGGCAATTTAGTAGGTTAGAAAAATATTGAGCCAATACTTGACAGTTTTCCTGGTTTGTTAGGGCTAATTTGCCATCTGGTTTTCTGAAACATAAATTTTGAGGGATATATCCTCGTATTTTATCTGCGAACGTTCTGTAGAAGTCTCTTGTATTATAGTTTTGGAAATTTTCTTCTATGGCATCCAGTTGTGCCTTTGTGTACTTCCTTTTTGCTTGCCTAATAGATTTTGAAACCTGTTTTCTAACCTCGTTAAATAAATGTAGACTTTCTTGTGATTTTTTACTGTTATATTCTTGAAATGCCTTTTTTCTCCTTTCCAATGCATTTTCACAGTCTGAATCCCACCAAGGGTGTTTGAATATCTTTTTCAAGGGAATAGTTTCCTTAGCTATTCGCGTGATTTTAGAATGAAATTCTTCCCATGTGTTTGCCTTTTCCTTCTCCCATTCTTCTTTTACTTTAGATTCTTTAATCTTCTTGGTGTCATATTTCTGTATTTCTGTTTTCTTCTGATGACTTCTTCGTGCTGTAAACTTGATTTTAATTCGAGTTAGGTAATGGTCTGAATTAGAAAAATATTGAGCCAATACTTGACAGTTTTCCTGGTTTGTTAGGGCTAATTTGCCATCTGGTTTTCTGAAACATAAATTTTGAGGGATATATCTTCGTATTTTATCTGCGAACGTTCTGTAGAAGTCTCTTGTATTATAGTTTTGGAAATTTTCTTCTATGGCATCCAGTTGTGCCTTTGTGTACTTCCTTTTTGCTTGCCTAATAGATTTTGAAACCTGTTTTCCAACCTCGTTAAATAAATGTAGACTTTCTTGTGATTTTTTACTGTTATATTCTTGAAATGCCTTTTTTCTCCTTTCCAATGCATTTTCACAGTCTGAATCCCACCAAGGGTGTTTGAATATCTTTTTCAAGGGAATAGTTTCCTTAGCTATTCGCGTGATTTTAGAATGAAATTCTTCCCATGTGTTTGCCTTTTCCTTCTCCCATTCTTCTTTTACTTTAGATTCTTTAATCTTCTTGGTGTCATATTTCTGTATTTCTGTTTTCTTCTGATGACTTCTTCGTGCTGTAAACTTGATTTTAATTCGAGTTAGGTAATGGTCTGAATCAATGTTTGCTCCTCTGCGTACTTGGACGTCGTAAATTTCTTTTTGTACTGGGTATGAAATCGCCACATGATCTATTTGAAACTCGCCAATTTGTTGTATAGGTGATCTCCATGTCTTTTGTTTTCTTGGACATTTTCTTAGAGATGTTGACATTATCTTCAGGTTATTCTGCTTACATAGTTCGACGAGCCTTGTACCATTTTTATTGGTAAATTTATGTGCAGGATATTTGCCTACGGTTTTTTGGTGGATTTTCTCTCTACCAATTTGGGCATTAAAATCGCCGAGTAGAACTTTTGTATCATCTTTTGGAATCTTGGCCATTATATTCTCCAAATTTTCCCAGAACTTTTCTGTTTCTATGGGGTTTTTCTTGTTGTCTCCGTTTGTGGGAGCATGAACATTAACCATTGTGAATGTTTTGTTGGCACATTGTAAGCGCATCGTCATTATCCTATTATATACGGGAGTAACTTCCTTGATGGAGCTGAGGACGCTCTTGTGTATGATAAACGCCATCCCGAGATGGGGGGCTCGTGTAATATATATATATATATATATAAACAGTAGTTGTCCAAGCACTGACCACCTCCCACTTAACCATGCCTCAATAAGACGCCATCTCATAGCCGTTCTCGTCACTGACGAGAAGTCTTGCCATCTGTTGTTAAAGTATGAGAGGAACGAATTTCGAGCTACTCCTCTCATTCTATAAAAATGGCTCTGAGCACTATGGGACTTAACATCAGAGGTCATCAGTCCCCTAGAACTTAGAACTACTTAAACCTAACTAACCTAAGGACATCACACACATCCATGCCCGAGGCAGGATTGCAACCTGCGACCGTAGCGGTCTCGCGGTTCCAGACTGAAGCGCCTAGAACCGCTCGGCCACACCGGCCGGCCATTCTATAAAGGTGCAACTTCTGAAGTAATATTTTGCGATCAGCACAATCAAACGCCTTAGTTAAATCCCGCATTGTGTCTGATTTGCCATCTAAATGCAGCTCGTTAAGTTTCCACCTCTTCTCCCTGCATCTGCTCAGACAGCATGGCTGGCAGTGGGGGAAGGGTGCAGCCAAGCTGAGCGCTATGGCACCCAAGCCAGGGCGAAGCTTGCAAGCAGAATTCTTCCGGCTGTTCGGCCTACATGTTCTGACATACCTGACTTCTGGTGGTACAATCTGCAACTAACCGCAATGCATATTTCGAACAGAAACTTGGGGAGACACTTTGTAAACCGATACATGAGGTAGTTATAGATTACCCCATATTGTGAAAGCATTAAATATCTTAGCCACTATATGACAGGTCACATTTACGAGGGTGTTTCAATGCAGACCTTAAAAGTGCAATAATATTGTTATTGTGCCAATAAACAAAAGACTACATGTCATTTTTCGGCCTGGTATCCCTGATGTTCACTATTCGTATTGCACCACTTTGGAAGTGCATAGATATGACGATAAAAGAATTCTTTTGGTCATGTATGTAGCCAGTCGTACACCATGGATTTCACCTCTTTGTCTCTCTGCCTCCAATTGCTTCTTTGAGTGCACTGAACAGATGAAAGTCACCAGGAACGAGGTCTGTGAATAAGGAGGACATACCAGACACTCAGATTTAATTTCCTGAGTAGTCCCAACTATCTTACCTCCTGTATGCGATCGGGCGCTGTCGCGGTGTAGTTGTACTCCTGAAGTTAGAAGTTCTCATCCTTTACTCCTGTCTGCAGGGCAAAGTTTATTCTTCAGCATGTGTCGTTAAGAAGTACTGGTTACCCTCATTCCCCTACCCATGTGACGCTCCAGAGTTACTCCATTTGAATACCAGAAGAAAATGCCCATGACTTTTCCAGCAGACTGTTGAATGCGGAATACACAAAAGTCTCCGGAGACCCAAAAAACATACGTTTTTCATATTGGCTGCATTGTGCTGCCACCTACTCCCAGTTACTGTATATCAACCACCTTAGTAGTCATTAGACATCGTGAGAGAGCAGAATGGGGCACTCCGCGGAACTCACGGAGTGTACGCGAGATTTCCACACTCTGAATCATCCCTAGGTCCACTATTTCCGATGTGACAGTGAAGTGGAAACGTGAAAGGGCACGTACAGCACAAAAGCGTACAGGCCGACCTCGTCTGTTGACTGGCAGAGACCACCGACACTTGAAGGGGATCGTAATGTGTGATAGGTAGACATGTATCTAGACCATCACACAGGAATTCCAGACTGCATCAGGATCCACTGCAAGTACTATGACAGTTAGGCGGGAGGTGAAAAAACTTGAATTTTATGGCCGAGCGGTTGCTCATAAGCCACACATCTTTCTTTCACTTACGACTTTATCCCACGGATTCTCAGGATCGGCATGGATAGGATCGTAATTGACAATGTTAATCGTAAGGGGTGGCTGGATGCTCTTCCTGCCACACCCCTACCCCTGCCTCCCCCCCCCCCCCCCCCCCCCCCGTTCCTCCGGGACGGAATTAGTGTACCACAGCCGTCTGCGTCTGGTGTAATCCGTGGAATAGTGCGAACGTGTTCAGATGTCTGCGTGTCGCGTAACTGACGCGGGACATAGGGACCAGCCCGGTATTCACGTAGTGGGATGTGTAAAACCGCCTAAAAACAACATCCAGTCTGGCTGGCACACCAGCCCTCGCCGTTAATCTTCCTGGCGGATTCGATCCGGGGCCGGAGCTGCCACCTGAGTCCAGGAAGCAGCGCATTAGCGTTCTCGGCTAACCTGGCGGATCTCATAAACCACACATCACGCCGGTAAATGCCAAATGACGCCTCGCTTCGAACAAGGAGCGTAAAAATTGTATGATTGAACAGAAGAAAAATGTTTTGTGGAGTGACGAATAACAGTACACAATGTGGCGATCCGATGGCAGGCTGTGGGTATGACGAAAGCCAGGTGAACGTCATCTGCCAGCGTGTGTAGTGCCAACAGTAAAATTCGGAGGCGGTGATGTTATGCTGTCGTCGTGTTTTTGATGGAGGGCGCTTGCACCCTTGTTGTTTTGCGTGGCAGTATAGGCCTATGTCTTAAGCTCCTTCTTGCTTCCCACTGTTGAAGAGCAATTCGGGGACGGCGATTACATCTTTCAACACGAGTGGCACCTGTTCATAATGCACGGCCTATGATGGAGTGGTTACACGACAACAGCGTCCTTGTAATGGACTATCCTGCACAGAGTCCTGACCTGAATCTTATAGAACACCTTTGGGTTGTTTTGGAACACCTGAAAGGTCTCTGTTGGATTCCCTTCATGTTAATCTCTTAAATATGTTGTCATTTACGGCATAAATTCCTCTTCTAAATTTACTGTGGTGTTTCTGACTATCTGGGAGGAGACTGAGCAGTGAAACGTGTTACTTTTACACATAAACAAGAACGATCTGTCACACTACTACACTTTAAAACACAGTTTATATGTAATTCATGTCACACAGTCTCATACGGAACGTACATCCGCTTTCTTTTATATACTGTATATGATAAGATACTGTCATCCCCTTACCCTTGTGTGTGAGAGGATGAATGAGCAAATGTATTTCTAGTTGCATGCTGGATGGTAGCAGACAAGCCTATCTGCTAGAGAACAGTAGGACCAACGTCGGAACAGGTAGCTACGCTTTCTAAAAGCAAAGAGGTTTCTATCCTTAGTATGGTCCTTGTCATGTTGGTATAGGAAGCTGCCCCTCTGGTCACTTCCGTTTTGTATACGGAAGCACGCTCGGTAACGGCCCAGGGCAGTCGGTCCGCGGCGAGCGTCTGAAGTGGTAAGATCTCTGGCTACGCGCGTGTCGGCTAAGTCCGTAGGACAATGGATTTCTTAAGTTCAGCCTAACTGAAAATTTAATCACCTTTATTTCAGGTTTAGCTCTAAAATATCTAATGTTATCTTAAATTGCAACGCAGTGTGATTCGAGTGTACAGTTCAGAATATATTCCGGTAGTTGCTTTGTCACTACTTTGTGAGTAAACTGGAACCACGTGTTGATCAGTAACTCTAAAATGCGAATGCTCGTGTGATTATAACGTCTCGTCTTGACAATATTTTATTAATATAGCAACTTTTCTTTATGTTAAACCCACTTGGGGTGTACTTTATGAGACCAGTACCACGTGCTTATACAACTGTTTGACCCATCAGGTTAATAGTAAGACGATAGTAACCAGTTCGAGGTTTTTCTTTAGTAAATTGCGTTTCGATGTAATTTATTTTAATTATCAAAATTTTGTGGAGTTACACTCTTTGTGTAAACCAAGTTGACCACGTGAAGCATGTGGTGAAAGCATCAAAGTAGCCCTCAGCTATTCTTTACTGGAAGATTTCACAGAGAGTTAGTATGAATTTAGTATACCAGTGTGTGGTAATTACATGACGGTCAGGATTGCGCTACGAACGTAACTTCTTTGGGTGAAAATTGAATCGGTTGGTTGTGGTTAATTTCCTCTTGCATATGTTTCAAGGTTCTTTGTGTGTTATTTTATGAATGCAGTGTATGTAGTCTCCCAATCTTGGCTCCCTATTTGATGTGTTTCGTAAGGTTACAAACTCACATTTTCACAGTCCTAAATAAGGCACCAGCTTAGTTATGACTCAAGTTTAATATGCTGAAATTTCAATGATCATTGTTAAAATAAATTTCCAAATATAAACTGATTTATTTCTTTTTATTTAAATTCTCTTGTTTATATATATATATATCACCGGTTGTCGCATGACGATTAAAAGATTATAATTAATGTTAGTCTGGTTGGGAATTTGGTAAGCTAGACTGGATACCTGGTGAAACAGTTGCTCAGTAATGCAAGGTTAACTTCCCCAGACAACTCACAGCTTTAACCCGCTTTTATTGTCTATCAGTACCGCTTTCATAGCAAATTAAAGCAACAACGTTACACACCGACTTCGTGCCAGGCCTCAACGACCGACCTCGACACTTCTCCTCAGTGCAGCACTCCGTGAAGAATGGGCTGCCATTCCCCAAGAAACCTTCCAGCACCTGATTGAGCGTATGCCTGCGAGAGTGGAAGCTTTCATTGAGGCTAAGGGTGGGCCAACACCATATTGAATTCCAACCTCACCGATGGAGGGCGCCACGAACCTCTAAGTCATTTTCGGCCAGGTGTCCGGATACCTTTGATCACATAGTGTATTTTTGGTTTCGGCGATGCGCTGCGGCATCACCCCTATCTTCATCGTTTCCTTTTTGGGTGGTGATAGCGAAGACAAGTTTCACCTGTAGCTATGCGTCGCCTTCGACGCGGAAACGATCCATAAGTTCTTCACGAAGATCGACGTGGCGGTCTTTCAATTTGGCAGTCAACTGACGTGCCACCAATTTTGCAGTGCATTACTTTGTGAACAATATTCTGCCCTGAACCAATACTAATCTTTACACTTCTGGCTATTTCGTTCCGAGTTACCCATCTGTTCTCCTTTACAAGCTCCTCGACTAACACAATGTTGTCGTCCGTCACTAATCTGTGAGGCTGCCCTGGTCCTGCGGCATCCTCCACAGAAATTACACTGATTGTACACTTCCCTCACCACTCGTACACTTGCTGCAACGACAAACATCAATCACCGTACCGCGCTGCCATTCTGCGATGAATTTCGACTGGTTTGGTACGTTCACTACACTAAAAATGCATCACAGGCAGCCATCTTGATGAGGACGCTGCTGCGTTTCCCTGCACTGTAACATCACTCTGCCACCTGTCGGTCCCTTTCTGAACTGCAAGGAACCATATTACCACCTACCAACTCAGTCACATAACTTTTCTAAGTTCTATACAACTTTTAAAAGTTTTCATTTGAATCACTGTCGTGAATACACGGAGCTGTAATTTTGATGATCAACAGTGTGTTTCCCAGGATAATAAGTTCCGTCCGTGTGGCGATTCCGTGCCTTCTAGAGATAGTGGCTCGGTCAGCTGGAGCCTCCACAGGCCTCCCGTAGGCTTGTGGCCGGTCCATTCGTCTGGAAGGCCGGAGCGCGTTGCCATGGTGACGGCGCTGTCCCGCGCCCTCTGCGCAGTCTGCGAGGAAGGAAGTCGTTACCATAAACGAGACGAGACGAGGCCGTGCAGCAAGGGGGTGGTTAGGGGGAGGGGGAGGAGAAGGTCTGCTGGCAGTGACTCCTCGGGCACGACAATTACTGGGCCCGCGCCTTTCGCCTCGGCTTTGTCCAATCCCGCGCCCTTGTAGCTCTGGCCTGCTTTCGGCCCCTCTTTAATTAAATAACGCTCTATGAATTCAGAGCCCGGCCAGCAACCAGATGTCGGGCCCGCGGCTCGGTAATCGGCTGCGACTCCTTTCTCCTCGCGGTAATCTCGTCGCCGAGTTTCCCTCGCTGCAACCCTTCTCCTCTACACGCCGAAAAATATGGTGGCGCCTGCAGACACTTCACCATTGCTCTCTCCGAGGGTAACTCCGCAGTCACTTCTCACCTCCTGTAGTTGAATCACTCCATTGTTCGCCTATTGTTAACACTCGCCCTTTCACCTGTTGCCCCTTACGTCTTTATTACAAGACGTATAACCATCTACGATTCGTGCTTCGTAGTGCACAGTCCAAGTTGTCGGTAGCCCGTCTAACGACTTCGAGGGGCAACGAAAATTTGATTTTTAACATTTTATATGATCTTGTAAATAATAGATTTCAGCTATCAGTCGTCCTTTGGAATTTTTATTGGCAGATCTAAATTTCAGCTAGAAACTAGCCATCCTCAATGCACTATCATTTTTGATTAGTGCATGTAATGCCTGTTGGTCGGGCTTCATCCACAGTTGATTGAACCCGACCAACAGGCATTACATGCATTGATCGAAAATGATAGTGCATTGAGAAAGGCTAGTTTCTAGCTGAAATCTAGATCTGTCAATAAAAATTCCAATGGACGACTGATAGCTGAAATCTATTATTTACAAAATAACACTCGCTGCGTGCAACAGCCAACCTCTGAATGGAGGGTGACCTGATTTTATATGATTATTGACTGATTTTAAAAATTTACTGTGATGTACATAATTACAATACCAGATGGGAAAATGACGTTCATTATTCCACATTAAGATTGTCTTTATCACAAAAAAGGGTACACAAGGCTACAACAAAAATATTTTATCGCTTACCCAGTGATATAAAATGTCTGACAGACAGCAAAGAGCCGGCTGTTGTCGCCGAGCGGTTCTAGGCGCTTCAGTCCGGACCCGGGCTGTTGCTACGGTCGCAGGTTCGAATCCTGCGTCGGGCATGGATGTTTGTGATGTCCTTAGGTTAGTTAAGTTTAAGTAGTTCTATGTCTAGGGGACTGATGACTTCCGATATTAAGTCCCATAGTGCTTAGAGCCATTTGCACCATTTTTTGACAGCAAAGTAAAATTTGAAAATAAACCGAAAAGTTTTCTCCTTGACAACGCCTTCTATTTTGTAGGAGGATTTCTACTATTGTCACGTGTAAAAGGTGGTGGTTAATAAGTGCTAACTCACATCCGTATATTACAAACAGAGAATTTTAAATGTCCTTGCAAATCTAAATTTGCAAATTACCACTTCAGCGTCTTTCTGCATATTCACCTGTAAGAACGTATGGTGACATGAACTGCCTCGAGTCTGTTGCATTGTAACGAAAACGCACTGAAGATGGCGGTTTATAGCCGAAATCTAGATTTTTGAGAATAATACAAACTAATGGGATTGCGAGTGACTGCTGTGTGATTCCCTTATAGTCTACGGTGCACAACCCTTCGTGACGGAATCAAAGCTGGTTATAAATGTCCAGCATGTAGGCGTGTTTACAAAACGATCTGCGTTGTGAATGTAAAATGGCTTGTCCAATTTATAGTCCAAAATGAGCCACGGAACAAGAAACTAACTAACAGTGTTGTCATGGTGTACTCATTAAGAGGTACAATCTTATGTTAAAGGTTCAACATAGTAAGACAGGTATTACAGTCAGAAACTTTGTATATGTCCAGAAGCAGCGCAAATCACTGCACGCCAGTTGCCCACACTATATTCACGCAGAGCAGTTAGCGTCTTGCAATAAACTTTACGCATAATTTCAGAGATGTCAAACTTTACCTCCCTGACAGCCCTCCACCCCACCCCCCACCCCAAATAAAAAAGACAGCAAAAAAGTTTATCGCTACTACATTTCCCTGTTCATGCAATAAAACTGCCGCATCATGCATAGAGTTTTAGATTACTATTTACTATAGGGGTTGGATAAAAATGTGGAAACACAGCGAGAAGTTCATGCCTGAACATACACTACTGGCCATTAAAATTGTTACACCACGAAGATGACGTGCTACAGACGCGAAATTTAACCAACAGGAAGAAGATGCTGTGATACGCAAAAATGATCAGCTTTTCAGAGCATTCACACAAGGTTGGCACCGGTTGCGAAACCTACAACGTCCTGACATGAGGAACGTTTCCAACCGATTTCTCACACACAAACAGCAGTTTACCGGCGCTCCCGGGTGAAACGTTGTTATGATGCCTCGTGTAACGAGGAGAAATGCGTACCATCACGTTTCCGACTTTGATAAAGGTCGGATTGTAGCCTATCGCGATTGCGGTTTATCGTATCGCTACATTGCTGCTCGCGTTGGTCGAGGTCCAATGACTAAAATATGGAATCGGTGGGTTCAGGAGGGTAATACGGAACGCCGTGCTGGATCCCAACGGCCTCGTATCACTAGCAGTCGAGATGACAGACATCTTACCCGCATGGCTGTAACGGATCGTGCAGCCACGTCTCGATTCCTGAGTCAACAGTTTGGGACGTTTGCAAGACAACAACCTGGGTGCACGAATGGCAAAACGTCATTATTTCGGATGAATCCAGGTTCTGTTTACAGCATCACGATGGTCGCATCCGTGTTTGATGATATCGCTGTGAACGCACATTGGAAGCGTGTATTCGTCATCGCCATACTGGCGTACCACCCGGCGTGATGGCACGGGGTGCCATTGGTTACACGTCTCGGTCACATCTTGTTCGCATCGACGGCACTTTGAACATTGGACGTTACATTTCAGATGTGTTACGCCCCGTGACTCTACCCTTCATTCGATCCCTGCGAAACCCTACATTTCAGCAGGATAATGGACGACGGCATGTTGGAGGTCCTGTACGGGCCTTTCTGGATACAGAAAATGTTCGACTGTTGCCCTGGCCAGCACATTCTCCAGATCTCTCACCAACTGAAAACGTCTGGTCAATGGTGGCCGAGCAACTGGTTCGTCACAATACGCCAGTCACTACTCTTGATGAACTGTGGCATCGTATTGAAGCTGCACGGGCACTTGTACCTAGGCCGTTATTACGGCCAGAGGTGGTTGTTCTGGGTACTGATTTCTCTGGATCTGTGCATCTAAATTGCGTGGAAATGTAATCACATGTCAGTTCTAGTATAATATACTTGTCCAATGAATACCTGTTTATCATCTGCATTTCTTCTTGGTGTAGCAATTTTAATGGCCAGCAGTGTAAATACAGATGCCAGCCAACCCCGCTGGTTGCGCGTTTTTACTCGACCACGAACGGAAGTTCTGCAATGTCCTCAGTACAAGTGTCAAGACAGTGTTCTCTGTAGTTGCGAACGCATTATGTGGGATGAACCAAGAGAATTCGAACGTGTGTAAATTTTTGGTGCTCGTATGGTTGGTCTTTCCGTAAACAGTTCAGGTTTTATGTCTTCGACACCTTGTTTTCCTGTTACGTGTATTTGCATATCTGACCATTTTTTTTTTTTAATTCCAGCTCGCCGTGCAATTCTCTAGTTATGGAGATCCCTTCGAGAGTCACCATAAGGAATGTTTACACAGCATACAGGGAAATGAGATAAACATCATTCGCTGTATCACAACCCAGACGAAAATGTGTGTTGAGTGATAGTGACAGACGGTCATTGAAGAGGATTGTGACGGCTGCAGAAGTAAGTACAGAGCTGAAAGTCGCACTCGTGGACCCTGTCAGCAAGAAACAACACGAAGGGAGCCCCATAAGCAGAGAGTTTCACAGCGAGCTGGAATACCAAAAAGAAACCTCAGTTATGCAAATGCCCGTAAAATGAAAACGCAGTGCCAAAGCCATAATGCCTGACCTGTGGAGAAATTCATTTGGTTGGATGACACTTGTTGCTCACTGTTTCCAACTTCTGGCCGAGTTTGCCACATAAGAGTGAAACACGGCGGCGGGTTCGTGATGCCATATCGTGGTATTCCAAGAATCTCATGGTTACGCTGGAAGATTGCGTTACTACAAGGATTATGTGACTATTTTGGCTGGTGAGGTCCCTCTCATGGTACGGTGCTTGTTCCCCAATGAGGATGCTGTGTTCTAAAACGACACGGCCTTTGTCCACACAGCTCGTATGACCCAGAATTAGTTTTGTTTGCTCGAGGATGAATTGTCGCATCGTCTCTTTCTAGAGGAGGCTGAGCCATCGCTCTCCGTCACCATCGTCGCCACCTGAACATGCAACTGTTTTGCGACAACAGTCGTAAAAGAATTCCGTGATAACCATACGGGACCTGTAGCTATCCATTACGAGATGACTGGAAGCTGTTTTAAATACCACCTGTTATCCTACACCATATTAGTCGTGGTAATGTGTTGCGTTTGTGCATTTTAGTCCACCCCCTGTGCTAAGTCTATCCGCAGCTCATTTTGCAGACAGTATCCATAAAAGCCAGTGAATGTATCTGCAAAGGTATATCATTGTACGACACATACCTCAGGACATATGACATCATAAACACGGAGATGCCTTAAAAACTAGCTTCTTCCTAAAACGGAGCGCTAATCACCCAGAATGTAGCCATTCAGTGTTTGTCACTCAGAGCACTTAACGACTACAAGCTTTAAACGTAATTTTAAGCCTTTTCTAAGCCTTTTGTCACTTACATACTCAACGACAAACATTGAACTCCTTAACTCATTTGTTAAGCATAAGTATGCAGCTGTTTTGAGCACGAGAGGTTGATTTTTTAAAGTAGCATACTCCAGTATCAGTTAATTAAAATTTCCATTGGTCAAAAAAAAAAAAATAGAATGAACGTAAAAATTAAATAGCTACTAGCAAGATTCGAATCGAGAACTTCACACTTACTAACCTTGTATCCCCTGTAGTCAAGTACTGGTGACAACCTTAATACACTAGAAAAGTTTTTACTTGACAGCTTTTAAAATTTCCAGTTCTTCAAAGTTGACATTTTCGAGTTTTTTTGAGAATTCCATCGTTCTGATGTGGGAAGCTGATGTCAGGCACAGAAACTATAAATAAGTAAATAGCAGTCTGGACTCTTTTGAGAGAGTTTTAATAATCAGTGATGTCTGACTGTTGTTTCCTCAACAAAACGTCTAAAATTATTATTCATTTTTGGGTACTAGCAGTTGCACTGTATTTGGAGAGCACAAATTGTAATCTCTTCTCTTAATGATACGGGCGCATGCTCAGAACTCAACAGCACCGCTTTACGTCATTTGGAGCCATCATCCGAATCATTGTTTAATCGTTCTTCATTCGACCTGCATCCATTGATTAAATGTCCTCGAGCTTTGGGACTTCTCGACCACTGTCGAGTGGTGAATCATCACTTGACTATGGACAAGGAACATTTGTCAGAAAGTTTGAGGACATTTATCCACTTGACACAGCTAGGAGCTCGAGAAAAATTTATGATTTTATTCACCCGCCCCGATAGCTGAGTGGCCAGCGTGACGGATTGCCGTCCTACGGGCCCGGATTCGATTCCCGGCTGGGTCGGAGACTTTCTCCGCTCAGGGACTGTGTGTTGTGTTGCCCTCATCATCATTTCATTCCCATTCGGCGCGCAGGTCGCCCAATGTGGAGTCGAATGTAATAAGACCTGCACCAAGGTGGCCGGGTCTGCCCTGTAAGGGGCCTCCCGACCATTTCATTTCACAGCCATGATACCGCGCGTCCTTTCATCATGTCGATATATATCTGTATATCATCAGCAGCTAATTTACACGAAACAGATGCATATAATTGGCGATTTGGATTACTAGGAGCACCGTGGAGCATGTGCTGAAACCATCTCAAGCCCATTCCAGCCGCCTCCTGTACCGCCGCCACCACCGACTCCACCGCCTCCACGGCCGCCTCCGCCAGCGCCGCCCCACTTTTATGCTCGCCATTAGCGGAACAACACATTATGCCCGCGGGCCGCGCCTCTCTGCAGGCAAAATCCATAAAACGCCGGGCCGCATTAAATTTTTTAGCCCAGTAATATTGGGCCGCAGTCGTGTTCGAGTTAACGAGCACGCAGCCCTCTGACGTCGACGCTCTCCTCGCCTCCTCACCGGCACAGCACACCTCCCTCGCTGCGTGGAACAGAACACGCATCCTCTCCCTCAGGTTTGGAGACCGCAGTGGCCTGAAGTAAATCGCTACGGTAGAGTGAAATATTCTGCTTTTTAGTACACGATCTGAGTTACTCTGCATCTGGGATATGCCCAATACTCTATCTTGTGTAATGGTGTATGGGCATCATTACATTCTACACTAGAGTTGTAAAACTACCAGAGGCTGTTAGACTATCATAAATACGAGTACACTACGGTATTTTTCCTAACGCCTTATGCCAGTTAAGATCGACACACCATACCAAATTGTTAGGTGGGTTGCATACCTATTTGGCGTTTTAACGCCTGCTTTTTCTATGTACGCAATCGGTGTCTTACGAGATGCACCTAAAAACCAGAAATGGTGAACAGACTAGAAACCAAGGAAGCACAGGAAGGAAGGTTAGCCTTTAATGGACCGTCCACATACAGATCATTTGAGATGGAGCACAGGTTCGGATTGCTACAAAGATGGGGAAGGAAATCAGCCATGCCCTTTCAAAGGAACCATAATGAAATAGGGAAATTACGGGAAACCCAAATCAGGATGGCCGGACGCTGATTTGAACCATTGTCCTCCCGAATGCGAGTCCAGAGTGCTAACAACTGTGCCGCCTTGCTCTCTAGAAACCGAGTGATGATACGAGGGTGAGTCAAATGAAAACCTTAAATATTTTTTTTAAATATTATTTATTGTGCAGAAGAGGTACAAAGCTGTATCACTTTTCAACATAATCTCCCCCAACGCTCAATTCAAGTCCTCCAGCGCTTACAAAGTGCATAAATTCCTTTAGAAAAAAATCCTTTGGTAGTCCGCGCAGCCACTCACGCACCGCGTGGCGTACCTCTTCATCAGAACGGGAGTTCTTTCCTCCCATTGCGTCTTTGAGTGGTCCAAACATATGGAAATCACTTGGGGCAAGGTCTGGTGAGTATGGTGGATGAGGAAGACACTCAAAATGCAAGTCTGTGGTTGTTGCAACTATTGTACGGGCAATGTGGGGCCTTGTATTGTCATGTTGCAGAAGAACACCTGCTGACGGCAGTCCACGTCGCTTTGATTTGATTGCAGGCCGCAGATGATTTTTTAGGAGATCTGTGTTTGATGCACTGGTGACAGTGGTCCCTCTAGGCATGTAATGCCCCAAAATGACGCCTTTTTCGTCCCAAAAGAGAGTCAGCATAACCTTACCTGCTGATGGTTCTGTTCGAAACTTCTTTGGTTTTGGTGATGAGGAATGGCGATATTTCTTGCTCGCTCTCTTCGTTTCCGGTTGGTGGAAGTGAACCCAGGTTTCGTTCTCAGTAACGATTCTTGCAAGGAAGCCATCACCTTCTCGTTCAAAGCGCCGAAGAAGTTCTTCACAAGCATCAACACATCGTTCTCTCATTTCAGGATTCAGCTGCCGTGGCACCTATCTTGCAGACATTTTGTGAAACTGGAGCACATCATGCACAATATGGTGTGCTGACCCATGAATAATCTGTAAACATGCTGCAATGTCATTCAGTGTCACTCGGTGTTTTTTTTTTTCACTGTGGCTTCAACTGCTGCAATGTTAGGTGGAGTCACAACTCGTTGTGCCCGAGCTGGACGAGGAGCATCTTCCACTGAAGTCAAAATGGTTCAAATGGCTCTGAGCACTATGGGACTTAACATCTGTGGTCATCAGTCACCTAGAACTTAGAACTACTTAAACCTAACTAACCTAAGGACATCACACACATCCATGCCCGAGGCAGGATTCGAACCTGCGACCGTAGCAGTCGGGCGGTTCCGGACTGCGCGCCTAGAACCGCGAGACCACCGCGGCCGGCCACCGAAGTCACACCATTTGCGAACTTCCTACTCCATTCGTAGACTTGCTGCTGTGACAAACATGAATCACCGTATTGAACCTTCATTCGTCGATGAATTTCAATAGATTTCAAACCTTCACTACGCAAAAACCGAATAACAGAACGCTTTTCTGCCCTGGTGCAAGTCGCAAGTGAGGCGGCCATCTTTATACTGATACTGTGACGGTATGTGTGCATCTGCACTATGCTGCCACTTACAGATCATTCTGCACGCTGTTTGCAGCACACTTACCAACTTACAGGAAAACGACGCGAGATTTCGATTTGTTATTACAAATTTAAGGTTTCATTTGACTCACCCTCGTCCAGGTAATCTATAGAATATTTTAGTTCTACATAGTTATCCTCATGCCTGTTACAGAAAGGTGCAGAATATTTATAGCAAAATTAATATTTTCGATATTTAATTCAGGTTTTATTCTGCAATTGTTGATTTATAACGTGAAACAGAGGTATGTTGTAGTAAAAATAAAGAAAACAATACAATTTATCATATAGCTATAGAAAATGCAATTTTAACGACATAAACGTAAAATTAAAAAAAACTGCGAAACAAAAATACGTCAAACATCGCTTCAATACTTCGTCAAACTTATGTAAAAAAAATTTCCGATATTCACAAACAACTTTTTCATTTATCAGTAATAACAAGAAACTCTTACCTTTGATAGTGATGAAGAACGTTCCATTGATTTCAGAATAACAATAATTATACATATCTTTATGTTTGTGGATGTAAACTGAACTTTCATCAAAAGTAATTGCTTTGGTTACATAAAAGCGCAGAAGTTTCGCGATCAACTAACTTGTATTACTATTCATTCATTCATGTTCCTTTCGCTACCAATGCTACCAGTACTACCAGTAATCTTACCACGTACTACGTTATTTGTGTATTGAACCAAAACTATAGAACCTTAGTTTAGGTATGGTGCAACTTTAGTCTTTTCTATTTTACTCATTTTAACAGAAATTGCTTTGAAGACGGTTGTATAACCCGAACGTCAAACAACGATCATGTGAAACGCAGCCCATTCTGTTAGTCGATGAGACCCCGAAGACAGTGTACAATAGTGCTCAGGTTTATCTGGTACACGTTTGATATAGTTCGACACTGTTGCCTAATTAACTAAATAGGCATGCGCAAAATTCAGATCAGCTTCATGACTAGATCGAAGGAACTGAACTCAGCACGTCATTCGTAACGAAGATAAATTTACATACGTAAAAGTAATTTCAGAAGTTCCCAATATATATTCTAGAAAAATACAGTGAAGAGTAATGAAATTTCGGGAATGCATTTGTCTAGTAACGTATTTCAGTGATAAAAGGTGCAAAATCAATGTTTAATGTACGAACGAGAAAAGCCATTGCAAATGTGAAATGCTGGTACATTTATAACCGGTGTAACCGCCAGAATGTTGACTGCAAGCATGCAAACGTGCGTGCATTTTGTCGCACTGGACCCAGTTTGTAGGATGGAGAACCATCCCTGTTCCATTTGGTCGGTCAATATAGGGAGGTTGGTGCAGGTTGTAGATGACACTGGAATTGTCGTTCGATGATGTCCCATATCTGCTCTGATGATCTAGCAGGCGAAGGCAATATCTCAACACTGTGTAGGTTGGGTTACAAAAGCGGTGTGTGGGCGAGAGTTGTCTGTTGGAAAACGCCCCCTAGAATGCTGTTCATACATGGCAACACCCTATGCGAAATAACCGTATTGACGGATAGTTTTGAGCAGTAAGGGCGCGTGGGATAAACACGAGAGCGCTCCTACTGTCATAGAAAATCGCACCCCAGACCATACTACCAGGTGTAGGTCCAATGTGTCCCTCAAGCAGGGAAGTTGGCTGGAGGCCATCAAATGGCCTCGTTCTAGCCAACACACGGCCATCGCTGGCACTGAGACGGAACCAGCTTTCATCAGAAAACACAACAGATCACACTGCCCTCCAATGAGCTATCGCTTGACACTACTGAAGTCGCAAACAGCGGTGGTTTGTGGTCAGTGGAGTGCATGTTACAGTGCGTCTGCCTCAGAGCTGTACTTGAAGTAACCGATTCGTAACAGCTCGTTGCCTCACAGTGGTGCCAACTGATTCTCGAATTGCTGTTGCAAATGCGATAAGATGCGCCACAGCTGTACGTCGGACACGACGGTTTTCCCTCCCTGTAGTTCCACGTGGCCGTCCAGGGTCCGGTCTTGTTATTATCGTACTTTACCGAGACCATCGCTGCCATCAATCATGTACAGTGACTACACTCCTGCCAAGTCTTTCTGCACTGTGACGGATAGAACATCCAGAATTAGACGACCTCGTTGAGATTCAGTAACCTGTTCATAATGGCATCTTTGGCGCTTAAAGGCATTCTTGGCTATCATAAACACATCACGTCCAATGCCAAAGCTAACTAACTCTCACAAAAGTAACAGCCTGTACTTAAAGCAAACCTGATTTGCATCGTCATAGTGGCACTATTAGCGTCACTCTTATGCGACTGGTGTGATATTTGAATGGAGGTTCTAACAATACCAACACTTGCAAAGTAGCTTAGAAATCAGATTAATAATGTTGCTCACGCAGCATATGTTCGCTTTATCGGGCAACAACAAAGTTATTGACTGTGGATGGTATCGTCAGAATGAAAATAATGAAGTCACTGTAAAAAGTCATTAATTTTGGCACTTATCTTGAATGGATTCCCACGTAGATTTCGTCGAAGTTGTTATGGCTCATCTTGTTGATTCTAGGGTGATTCCACTTTTACTGCTAGAAGGTCCAGATCTGTATTTTAGCAGTATTTGAAGACCTAACAAATACGTTTTTCAGGAAATTCTTAATGATCAAACAATCCCAGATCAGAACAATGCTATGGTATAAATAATTTTTGACTTGGTGTACACGATCCACATTTTTATTAAACTTCTTGTAAATTCACATATACTTCTTCTTAATTGTCACAT
Organism: Schistocerca serialis cubense; assembly: GCF_023864345.2. Lineage (NCBI taxonomy): Eukaryota > Metazoa > Arthropoda > Insecta > Orthoptera > Acrididae > Schistocerca > Schistocerca serialis. The sequence goes on along the minus strand of NC_064638.1, from coordinate 281,253,083 downwards.
CATCAAGAAAACAGTTCTGCATCAATCTTCATGTATTTAATTTCCACTTTAACGGAACACAAGACTTGAATGTTCTTTTACCAAGCGAAATAACAACTTTTGCAAAGTGAAACTGCTCTGTGCGCATTCGCGCCAAAACGGTTACAAGTAAGTCAAAGATTATGACAGTCTTACAGGAATGAATACACACAAGAACCATATCACTGTAATATATCGATACATCGCAGTACCTATACATTAATAAAACCAAATGTGAATATTGTCACAAAAATATGTCTGTTACTTCGCAGAAAAGTAGTACGATATTACTGGTGTTGAGAACTGGGGTTGGAGTGCCGTAATGGTCACGTAAATAAATAACCATTACAAGGTCATCTTTCAGATGCAGAAATACAGCAACTTGCTGTCGTTTATCTCACACAACTCGTTCTTGATGGGTTTTTTTCCAGTGTAAATTGTCTTACTGAACCGCACGTTGCGAAAATTGTAAAGTGAATTAATCGATAGCGTGTAGCGAAAAAAGTGAAAAGACCTATACCGCGTGGAATGGGATCTTGTACCTCTGAAACCATTACATCCAGTATTGTCCATCCAATGTGTACTGAGGCGGTAAGAGACAGACAATTCGTCGTGCTGGTATACCGCCGCTACGCCTCGCCTTTGCCCTGTGCCCACTTCGGCACTCCTCCTCACTTTTGTGTTTCGTTTGGCGCCTCTTCGAGATGGAGTCGCTGACTCGGCTGTCGATTAGGAATTCGGGCGCCGTCCGCCTCTCGGCGGCACGTGATTTCTGCGCGACACCCGGCCACCGGGGTCCGGGATAATCTCGTCCGCCGCTACGTGACGTCCCCGAAGCCAGCAGGCGCATTCTGGCTGCCCAAAGAAAGCTCCCCCCGGATGGCACATTCAAGATACCTCGCAAAACCACCGTCTGCCGGTTTAGCGGCCACCCTTAATGCCCTTAACGATGACTGCGACGAATTCGGACAGCGGTGAAAGCCAGGCTCGTCGAAGAACATGGAATTTCCTGCCTGTTTTTATTAAAGTTCAGCGACTCTGCTCTGGATTTTAGGCACGTCCTTTTTTCCCTAATTATGTGCCTGTAATCCCATTGGCCATGACGTGGCAGTTACCTTTCTTTAAAGGAGAACCTCATATGCTGAGGTGACAAAAGTTACGGAATAGCGATATGCACGTCTACAGATGGCGGTATGAAAGGGCAATGCATTGGTGGCGCTGTCATTTGTACTCAAAAAACTGGTTCAAATGGATCTGAGCGCTATGGGACTTAACATCTGAGGTCATCAGTCCCCGAGACTTAGAACTACTTAAACCTAACTAACCTAAGGACATCACACACATCCATGCCCGATGCAGGATTCGAACCTGCGACCGTAGCAGTAGCGCGGTTCCGGACTGAAGAGCCTAGAACCACTCGGCCACAGCGGCCGCCTCATTTGTACTCAGGTGATTCAGTGTGAAAACGTTTGTTACGTGATTATCACCGCACGACGGGAATTCAGTATCCCGAGATCCACAGTGTCAACAGTCTGGCGTGAATATAAAATTTCAAGCATTACCTGTCACCATGGACAACGCAGTGGCCTACGGCCTTCATTTCACGACAGAGAACAGCGGCGTTTGCGTAGAGCTGTCAGCGTTAACAGCAACAACACTGCGAGGAATAACCGCAGAAATCAATGTGGGGCGTACGACGAACGTATCCATTAGGACAGTGCGGCAAAATGTGGCGTTGATGGGCTATGGTAGGTAACAGCACATCTCTAGTGTCCGCCCCGATAGCTGAATGGTAAACGTGACGGACTGCATTCCTAAGGGGCCAAGGTTCGATTCCCGGCTGGGTTGGGGATTTTCTCCGCTCAGGAACTGGGTGTTGTGTTGTCTTCATCGTCATTTCATCCCCATCCGGCGCGCGGGTCGCCCAATGTGACGTCGAATGTAATAAAGCCTACACCAAGGCGGCCGGACCTGCCTCGCAAAGGGCCTCCCGGCCAATGACGCCAAACACTCATTTCCATTTCATCACCTGTAGCGTCCGCCCCGATAGCTGAGTGGTCAGCGTGACGGATTGCCGTCCTACGGGCCCGGGTTCGATTCCCGGCTGGGTCGGACATTTTCTCCGCTCAGGAACTGGGTGTTGTGTTGTCTTCATCATTATTTCATCCCCATCCGGCGCGCAGGTCGCCCAATGTGACGCCCAATGTAATAAGACCTACACCTAGGCGGCCAGACCCGCCCCGCAAGGGGCCTCGCGGACAATGACACCAAACACTAATTTCCATAATCTGTAGCGCCTTGCTCAGGCTCGTGACCATATCGGTTGGACTCTAGACGGCTGGACACCCGTGGCCTGGTCAGATGAGCCCCGATTTCAGATGGTAAGATCTGATGGTAGTGTTCGAGTATGACGCAGATCCCACCAAGTAGTGGACCCAATTGGTCAACATGGCACCGTGCAAAATTGTGCTGGCTCCATGATGCTCTGAGATGTTTGTTCATGGAATGGGCTGAATCCTCTGATCCACTGAAGCAATCGTTGACTGTAAATGATTATGTTCGGTGACCTGAAGACCACTTTTAGCCATTCATGGACTTCATTTTTATGCATGAGAATAAGCCATGTCACCGGGCCACTAACTGGATCGCCGATATGTCTACTGATGGAACATAATCTGGAGGTCGGCTCGTGCACAAAATCCTGCACAGGCAACGCTTTAGCAAATATGGATGGCTATAGAGCAGCATGGCTCAGAACTTATTCAGAGGACTTCCAACTACTTGTTGAGTCCATGATACGTTGAGTTGCTGCACTATTCCGGGCAAAAGAAGGACCGACACGACTGTTATCACCTCAGTATAAAAATCTCTCCAGATGTTTATGTTACCAGTATAAAACCATAACAGGGTTGAAACGTGGCAGTTAAGGGAAGGCAGGATGCGGTTACGATTGTGGACGGGGCCGTAATCAGTTACAGTTGGTTGCCTTTTACAGTCACACACAATTTATTTTAAACCAGCATTTCCACACTCAACAATAAATAAAAATACCACACGTTATTAATGAAGGAATAAACAACTGTGTAAATAATAGTGTTGTCAGTGAGTTACAATTTAGCAAATCACCATTAAATACAGATACAGCAGATAATGTTTTAAAAGCAAGCCACTGTGGTCTGGGCAGAAGGCTTACACACCAGAAATGGCAATAAATTAAGAATTGTTAATAACTCACTTCAACTTACAGCTATTGAAATATTAAAGGCAAGTCGACACAAACACAGCAGAAGGCATCAGACGCCAGGAATGGCAGTAAATAAGGTTTTAAGACTTACTGCTAAAATACAAATACCAAATTAGAATTATAAGGCAAATGAACACAATCACGGCTGAAGGCGTTACATTCCAGGAGCGGCAATAATATTAAAAGTTTAGAAACCTGCTGTACAACAGCAAATACAATAACAAAGCAACTGATCACCAAACGGGTAAAACAAGATGATGGTAGACCTTGTAACACAACCATTAACATCCACTGAACGCTACACTGCTAACATTTATTCCAAAAGGCGACCAGAACTATTAACTTGACATATATAACCTTTAATGTAGGCATTACAAGGTTTTGTAATACGTAATACAATAATAAAACACAAGGACCAGTACATAAGACAGACGGTGCTCCAGGAATCGACCTCTGAGAAGATAGGCAACAAACACTTTCGCGAGTTATCAGATAGGCAGCCAAGAGTTGCATTCTCTTCACAAGATGGTAACTCAGACTAGTGGCAGTCTAACCTGACGTCCGGTAAACAAAATGGAATGACGGAAAAATACGCCAAAGCCGGAACCGGCGGTCTGCACTACATCCCCAGAATATTGTGGTTAGAGCGCTCGGAACGAGAAAGGAATCACTGCCACCAGAGGAGAAGAATCACCAACCGGCCTACAATCAAGAAAGCTGTCAAAAGTACGCTCCTTACTGGACAGCAGCCGCAAGGAAAGAAAACGTACACTGCCGTTACTTACACTAGCCCCCCAGGGCGTTAGCGGCCACCAGGCAAGAAAAATTAGCGCTGGTAGAACAATAAATTGTAACAAGTGAACGTAGTAAACAGTAATAAGAAGTCCAGGAAAGCTAATCAGATCCGCCTTCCCGAAGCACTCCACTCGCTGCTCTTCGCCTCGGCCACACTACGAGCAGCAACAAGAACCCAAGTCACTGCGGAATCGCGAGATCTCACAATAATGGAGGTTTCTCTACTTGGATTGAAGTGCACTCACGTTAAAGCTTGCTTGATCAGGTTTACGACGAGGTCATACACCCTCGTGACCACAGCCCTTCCATCCGGCAGTCCATGCGTGCCGCCAGCGGTCCCGGCGTCACTGCGCGAACCTGGCTCCTTCTGAGTCCCCCAATCGAACTGGCCCACTCATGCGGCCCGGAGAAACAACGACGTCGCCCCAAAGATAGGGCAACAGGTACTACATATCGATAACCGCCGCGGCTGCCACTAGCGGACAGGCAACGCTTGCTAAACGAGTGGCGCCAGTCAAAATGAGAAGAAGAGAAACAACCGCAACCATGCCAACTAAACGATACCGTCTGGCCTGCAACACAGGGCGGATACCCACAAACAGCACCAACGCGAGCCGTACGGCTCAAGGGCCCTCAGTATAGGTGTACCGAAAATGTTCCTTCGCTCTAGCGCCTCTACCTAAACAGATGAATGGAAACTGACAGTTTCATTAAGTATTTATGCAAGTGTGTAAGCCCTCATAGAAGGTAAAATATTGCAGTCAGTTAGGCTACGTCATGGCCGTCTTCTTTTTGTTCTTACTCCATCAATATTTCGACCCCTCTGCCTCGATCTTATTCAGGATACGTTGGTGTCCCCGGTAGGCTGAACTAGCTGGGGACACCAGAGCAGAGGAGAACGATCGAGACGTTGATGGTGTAAGAAGAAACACAAGAGGAATGTGATGTGGCCCCACTGTGTAAAATGTTTTACCTTTTACGGAATAATTCCTCATTTTAGCATCATGCGGCGATTTAAGAACTGCCACTAAGCAAAAATTGCTAAAAGTGAAAAGAGCACATTCAAATTTCACTTTGTTCTTAAATTAAACCGCTCGTCACAGAGGATAGAATTTTCTATGGAGGAAAATGTTGTATCCTGCTATACTATTCAGATTTTTGCCTCTAGCCAACATTGTAATGTAAATTTAGTATATTTTGTTATTCCATTCTTGAACGACCGCGTCTACGTTTGATGTACTGCAGTCATTTTCAGAAATTACAAAAATCACTCCGAAGAAGTAAGGTTTCAGTGTGAAAACCTGTCTCAAGGACAGCTTGGTCGTGTACCTAGGAACAAAAATTCTTCTGAAATTTAGAAGCATTGTCCTTATTACTACTCTGCAACCCACCAATAATCAACCGGTGAAATCAAATTAACCAGAAGTATCATCAAAAACCAGTTACAAGTTTAAAACCTTTTGAAACGGAAGCTATTTGAAACCAAAATGCCAGTATGGCGATGACGAATACACGCTTCCAATGTGCGTTCACCGCGATGTCGCCAAACACGGATGCGACCATCATGATGCTGTAAACAGAACCTGGATTCATCCGAAACAATGACGTTTTGCCATTCGTGCACCCAGGTTCGTCGTTGAGTACACCATCGCAGGCGCTCCTGTCTGTGATGCTGCGTCAAGGGTAACTGCAGCCATGGTCTCTGAGCTGATAGTCCATGCTGATGCAAATGTCGTCGAACTATTCGTGCAGATGGTTGTTGTCTTGCAAATGTCCCATCTGTTGACTCAGGAATCGAGACGTGGTTGCACGATCCGTTACAGCCATGCGGATAAGACGCCTGTCATCTCAACTGCTAGTGATACGAGGCCGTTGTGATCCAGCACGGCGTTTCGTGTTACCCTCCTGAACCCACCGATCCCATATTCTGCTAACAGTCATTGGATCTCTACCAACGCGAGCAGCAGTGTCGCGATACGATAAACTGCAATCGGGATATGTTACAATCCGACCTTTATCAAAGTCGTAAACGTGATGGTATGCATTTCTCCTCCTTACAAGAGGAATCACAACAACGTTTCACCAGGCAACGCCGGTCAACTTCTGTTTGTGTATGAGAAATCGGTTGGAAACTTTCCTCATGTCAGCACGTTCTAGGTGTCGCCACCAGCGCCAACCTTGTGTGAATGGTCTGAAAGGCTAATCATTTGCATATCACAGCATCTTTTTCCTATCGGTTAAATTTCCCGTCTGTAGCACGTCATCTTCGTGGTGTAGCAATTTTAATGGCCAGTAGTGTATATACGAGGGCCATTCAGAAAGTAACCTCCGGTTGATTTAAAAAAATACACCAAGTTAAATAAAAATATTTTAATATATACATCTTACAACTACATCTTTGCACTATTTTTCTACATAGTCTCCATAGCGATTGAGGCACTTATCGTATCTCTTCACAAGCTTCGAAATTCCTTCTGTATAAAAATCACCCGCTTGTGCCTGGAGCCAGCCTGTGACCGCATCTTTGAGCTCTTCGTCGTCATCAAACCGCTGTGACCCGAGCCATTTCTTCAAATGCATGAAGAGGTGATAATCACTTGGCGCCAGGTCTGGGCTGTAAGGTGGATGGTTGATAACGTCCCACTTGAAGGACTCAAGAAGGGCCGTTGTTCTGCAAGCAGAGTGAGGAGGGCGTTATCGTGCAAAAAAGCGATACCGGAAGTCAGCATACCACGGCGTTTGTTCTGTATAGCTCGTCGTAACTTTTTTATTGTTTCACAGTACACGTCTTGATTAATGGTCGTACCACGTTCCATGAATTCAACCAACAACACCCCTTTGGCATCCCAAAACACCGTTGCCATCAGTTTTCTGGCAGAAAAATCTTGCGAGGCTTTTCTTGGTTTGGTAGGCGAATTTGAATGTGCCCACATCTTTGATTGTTCTTTTGTCTCAGGGTTCACGTACTTAATCCAGGTTTCGTCACCGGTCACGATTCTGTTTAACAATGGTTCTCCTTCGTCCTCATAACATGACAGAAAGTCTAATGCAGAGGCCATTCTTTGAGTTTTGTGGTGGTCGGTAAGAATTTTGAGCACCCATTGTGCACAGAACTTACGGTAACCCAATCTTGCTGTCACTATCTCGTACAAGAGAGTCTTAGAAATCTGTGGAAAACCAGTAGACAACTCCGACATTGAGAAACGTCGATTTTCACGAACTTTTGCATCAACTGTCTGAACGAGTTCGTCAGTCACCAATGATGGTCTACCACTCCTCTCTTCATCATGAACGTTTTCTCGTCCACTTTTAAATAAACGTACCCATTCATGGACAACTTCTTCACTCATAACTCTTGGTCCGTACATGGCACAAAGCTCACGATGAATAGCTGCTGCAGAATATCCTTTGGCTGTAAAAAACCTTATGACAGCACGCACTTCACATTTGGCGGGGTTTTCTATTGCAGCACACATTTCAAACTGCCACAAAAACTAAACTAGCGCAGGTACGACGTTCACTCGACCACGGCTTGATGCCGACTGACCTGTTGAGTGCGTGAACGCACAGATGGCGTCGCTACTCCCCCCACAACCCGCACTGTGACCAATCGGAGGTTACTTTCTGAACCGCCCTCGTATATGTATATCTGCACTTGTTAGCTCCGCATACGTTTTCTTTTATTTGTTAAGTCTCGAATGTACGACTGGTAAAGGAGCCTGTGACCACTGAAGAGTACTTGTGTTCACTTTTACTCTTCATGTATGTAGTCAAAACATTCACTTAACTTTCAGCGCTATAATAAAATTTTTTTGCCTGCTGCTGCCGGAAAGTGCCACAAGTTACCAAGAGGCGCGCATACAATATGCGGCTTATTACTGGCATCAATCAACCCAGTGCCTAGAGTATAATATTGTGAATGGCGTAGTGGGCAGCTTAATATGCGGCAATTTAATATGACTATAGTGACTGCGTACGACTATATTTCAAACATAGCGATACGTCGATAAGATTTACGCAGACTGCACACGATAGGTAAATTTTTTTACGCACTTTACTGGTGTTCTACCCGTATTCACTCCCGTTGGATGCAAGGACATCATCTGTGTGATAACCTGTTTTTCGCCACAAATTCTGCAACATGGGTGAAGTCGCTGATAGGTACGCTCTTTGAGTAATGGAATTGTTTTCGGCAGGATCTTCCACATGATCCCATGTCGGGTCCGGAGATCTAGTTGTTCATATGCAGAACACAACATCGCCATGTCCAGTGTCACTTTAAAACTGAGGAAAAGTTTACAGGCATATAAATGTGCTACATTGTATCGTTGACGAAATTTCTGCAGTGTGGTGACAGGACGACAATTGTTAAACTACACCTGTAAGGCCTTCCTTACGGGATCCACAAATTTCAGTTATGACAGCGACTTTTTTACATATGCATCACCTCAAATGCGGGCTACTTCGTCGCGTACTCAACAATCGAAATTTTAAAATTTCTTTTATATCCTTTAAGATTCGTATCGATATATCGCTATGCACTATACTGTTATAGGCTTTTATAATCTTTACATTTAGTTTGAATCGCTCTGTATAATAAATTGTGTCCGGCCACAGGAATTCGCATTTTAGGCTGACATTCATAAGTCACGTTCAGGACTAACCGAAAATGTTCGCATTTAAAAATCCGCAGAATTACTTGGCACACGACATATCTGTTCCATTTGGGAAAACGTGCCTCCCAAGATAAGAACGATGGAAATGTTCAGTACTCCAGTACTCTATCCGAGCTAAAACGCGGGGGCCTCTGCTCGCCTATCGGTCATGTAAATCAGACGCCTGTAATAATCTGCCAGCCTTCCAAATATTTGCCCGAAAAATTTGATATCGCCGCTGTCGGCTCGGGGGGTATCAATCTTCTTGGCACGGTACCAATATATAGAAGTTGGCTGCAGCGCCATGGCTACATCAGAATCCACTCTCGAAAAATTAATCACGGTTGTCGATACGACACCTTCGCCGACTTGGGCTCGGTTTGCTGTGTCGCCGCCAACAGCTCTCACGACTGCGGTGCCGTTTCCACGCCGGTGAGAACATGCGGCCGCAGCGGAGCCCTGGGACAGCTGGTAGCATTGGCGAACTAACAGCCAGTATCTGGCGGGTACGCTACGGCGATGCTTCTCAAAGACTGAGCATAACCGATTCCAATTCCGGTCGTTTCTACAGGGTGTTCAAAAATTCCCGTTATAAACTTCTGGGACTTGCAGAGGAGAGTGAGTACATAATATTTGCAATAGGAACCCATATATGGAAACGTACCGTTTCCGTTCTACGACGGTTTCAGTTCAGATGTTTAATTCCTGCACTATTAATTGAGAAATTGATTTAGGTTAACGCAGTACAACTATTGGGTAACAATTCGAAAGGAAACATCACGAAACATCCATTTATCACTTATGAACATTTGTTTGTATTAACTCTTAAACATTGCGCGTTTATACTATTCCGAAACAAAAAAAAAAGCATACTGTAGTACAGAACAGCACTGAAGCGTTACGACAGCGGCTCGATGTGGTGACAACCGACGTTGTTACAGACATTGTGCCGCGCGGAAGGCCGCGCGGTTTGAGGCGCCATGTCACGGATTGCGCGGCTCCTCCCGCCGGAGGTTTGAGTCGTCCCTCGGGCATGCGTGTGCGTGTGCGTTGTTCGCATCATAAGTTACTTTAATTAGTGTGTAAGTCTACGGATCGATGACGTCAGCTGTTTGAGCCATTAGGAATTCACACACATTTGACCAGACATTGTGGCTTCGAAGAATGTTCTGGTCGACACTCTACAACATACGTAGTGTTCCTTCAGATTCTAGTGAATCAGTCAGAACTCGCGCCAGCAGATGGATCTCTGTCTATACAGGAGTCTACTTTGCATAAGGCCGCACGAGAATGAGTCCACGTCATCCAGTCTACACTGATGCATACCAGGACAAGCAACTATGAGCCTTTTTTCTTTGTCTCACCAGACGTGGAAGCGTTACACATCAGAACTGAAACAGTCCGGAAAAGGTACATTTCTGGACATGTGTTCCTATACAAAATACACTGAAGCGCCAAAGAAACTAGTATAGCCAAGCGTATTCAAATACAGGGATATGTAAACAGGCAGAATACGACGCTGCAGTTGGCAACGCCTATATAAGGCATCAAGTGTCACTTGTGTCATACGACTGTATGTGAGGTTTACATACTCCTAAACATTCCTAGGTCCACTGTTTCCGATGTGATAGCGAAGTGGAAACATGAAGGGACCCGTACAGCAAAAAAGCGTACAGGCCGGCCTCGTCTGTTGACTGACAGAGACCACCAACAGTTGTAGAGGGTCTTGATGTGTAGTGTGTTGTAGTCGGCGCACTAACGATGGGACACAGCATCTGCGAGGTAGCGATGAAATGAGGCTTTTGCCGTACGACCATTTCACGAGTGTACCGTGAATATCCGGAATCCGGCAAAACATCAAATCTCCGACATCACTGCGGCCGAGAAAAGATCCGGTAGGAACGGGACCAACTACCACTGAAGAGAATCCTTCAGCTTGGCAGAAGTGCAACCTTTCCGCAAATTGCTGCAGATTTCAATGCTGTGTCGTCAACAAGTGTCAGCGTGCGAACCATTCAACGGAACATCATCGATAAGGGCTTTTGGAGCAGAAGGTCTACTCGTGTACCCTTGATGACTGCAAGACACAAAGCTCTACACCTCGCCTGGGTCCGACAACAACGGTTCAAATGGCTCTGAGCACTATGGGACTTAACAGCTGTGGTCATCAGTCCCCTAGAACTTAGAACAACTTAAACCTAACTAACCTAAGGACATCACACACATCCATGCCCGAGGCAGGATTCGAACCTGCGACCGTAACAGTCGCACGGTTCCGGACTGCGCGACTAGAACCGCCGACAACATCGACGTTGGACTGTCGATGAGTGGAAACATGTTGCCGGGTCGGACGAGTCTCGTTTGAAATTGTATCGATCAGATGGACGTGTGAGGATACGGATCCTGCATGTCACTGGGGGACTGCTCAAGCGGGTTGGGGCTCTGTAATGGTGTGGGGCGTGTGCAGACGGAGTGATGTGGGACCCCCGATACGTCTAGATACGTCTGACAGGTAACACGTATGCAGGCATCGCCTGCATCCTTTCATGTCCATTGTGCATTTCGACGGACTTGGGCAATTCCAGCAGGACCATGCGACACCGCACACTTCCAGAATTGCTACAGAGTGGTTCCACGAACACTCTTCTGAGTTTAACCACTTCCGCTGGCCGCCAAACTCCTTAGACATGAACATTATTGAGCGTATCTGAGATACCTTGCAAAGTGCTGTTCAGAAGAGAACATAGTCTTACGGATTTACGGACAGCTCTGCAGGATTAATTGTGTTAATTCGCTTCAGCACTACTTCAGACATTAGTCGAGTCCATGGCACGTCGTGTTGTGGCATTTCTGCGCGCTCATGGGGGTCCTACACGATATTTGGCACGTGTATCAGATTCTTTGGCTCTTCAGTGTGTTAGTACTCAATCCCCTCTGCATGTCCTACAAGTTTATAAAGAGAATTTCCGAACACCCAGTATACAGCATCCACCTCGTTTACTGAACTCCTAGAGCAGAGTTTACACCTGTGCGCTTTTTGGTTAGTCGCCGTACGGCTGAAGTTGCCCCACGTACATGTAGAGGTACATGTCTAGGTGCATCCCTCTTCCTCAGCATGTTCGTGCGAGTGACTCCATACTCACCTGTGTTCACCCTGAGTGCCTCTAGTTCCGCGTGTGCCAAGCTACAGCCGCACGGCGATGACGCGTAAGAGGCACAGGTGTAATTCGACCTTGTTGGCATGATCATACAGGAACAGATGCAAAGTGATTGATCAAGGGCGGAAGGCGGTAACACAACTCCGCTGAAATGACAGTCGACTACAGACTGTTTTAAGCAGGTATAATCTGAAAAGCAATAAAGTACCATAGTTACATCACAGCGGAATTCAGACAAGATAAAGAGCTACTGAAATCAGTGGCAATGGTGCCTTGGTGCAAGATAGAGATTACAGGACCAAGATACTCGAGAAAAACTGTGCACATAAATGATAAAAGGAGCCTTCACAAAAGGGAGAAACAGAACACATAACTGAGGGCGAGCTAGAGAGATACGGTCTAATGATGGGACACGGCACTAGAGCGAAGTACTTTGCTTTAGTGGCTGCATGGACGCGTTGATTATTCGGCAGCTATTACAGTTACAAGTGGCCATCGTAATTTCCGACGGTTAGATACACTCCTGGAAATTGAAATAAGAACACCGTGAATTCATTGTCCCAGGAAGGGGAAACTATATTGACACATTCCTGGGGTCAGATACATCACATGATCATACTGACAGAACCACAGGCACATAGACACAGGCAACAGAGCATGCACAATGTCGGCACTAGTACAGTGTATATCCACCTTTCGCAGCAATGCAGGCTGCTATTCTCCCATGGAGACGATCGTAGAGATGCTGGATGTAGTCCTGTGGAACGGCTTGCCATGCCATTTCCACCTGGCGCCTCAGTTGGACCAGCGTTCGTGCTGGACGTGCAGACCGCGTGAGACGACGCTTCATCCAGTCCCAAACATGCTCAATGGGGGACAGATCCGGAGATCTTGCTGGCCAGGGTAGTTGACTTACACCTTCTAGAGCACGTTGGGTGGCACGGGATACATGCGGACGTGCATTGTCCTGTTGGAACAGCAAGTTCCCTTGCCGGTCTAGGAATGGTAGAACGATGGGTTCGATGACGGTTTGGATGTACCGTGCACTATTCAGTGTCCCCTCGACGATCACCAGTGGTGTACGGCCATTGTAGGAGATCGCTGCCCACACCATGATGCCAGGTGTTGGCCCCGTGTGCCTCGGTCGTATGCAGTCCTGACTGTGGCGCTCACCTGCACGGCGCCAAACACGCAGACGACCATCATTGGCACCAAGGCAGAAGCGACTCTCATCGCTGAAGACGACACGTCTCCAGTCGTCCCTCCATTCACGCCTGTCGCGACACCACTGGAGGCGGGCTGCACGATGTTGGGGCGTGAGCGGAAGACGGCCTAACGGTGTGCGGGACCGTAGCCCAGCTTCATGGAGACGGTTGCGAATGGTCCTCGCCGATACCCCAGGAGCAACAGTGTCCCTAATTTGCTGGGAAGTGGCGGTGCGGTCCCCTACGGCACTGCGTAGGATCCTACGGTCTTGGCGTGCATCCGTGCGTCGCTGCGGTCCGGTCCCAGGTCGACGGGCACGTGCACCTTCCGCCGACCACTGGCGACAACATCGATGTACTGTGGAGACCTCACGCCCCACGTGTTGAGCAATTCGGCGGTACGTCCACCCGGCCTCCCGCATGCCCACTATACGCCCTCGCTCAAAGTCCGTCAACTGCACATACGGTTCACGTCCACGCTGTCGCGGCATGCTACCAGTGTTAAAGACTGCGATGGAGCTCCGTATGCCACGGCAAACTGGCTGACACTGACGGCGGCGGTGCACAAATGCTGCGCAGCTAGCGCCATTCGACGGCCAACACCGCGGTTCCTGGTGTGTCCGCTGTGCCGTGCGTGTGATCATTGCTTGTACAGCCCTCTCGCAGTGTCCGGAGCAAGTATGGTGGGTCTGACACACCGGTGTCAATGTGTTCTTTTTTCCATTTCCAGGAGTGTAGTTGCATCTGGCGAGTAACTAGACAATGGACTGATTTTCCGACAAACCGGTAACATTACAACGATCTGCACGTGCCCGTGCGCTCAGTTAACGTCTCCACGTGACACGTGAACTGTGGGACAATGTAGTTTGGACTGATTGTGCTAGCGACGGAAATACGTCAAGACTGCAGAATAAGTCCGGTCAGAATGACTCACTATGCGAAATTGCTTGTTGTCGAAGTGAAATTTTGCGTGGGCTGGACTTGCATTATGGTATAGTGTTGCTGTAAAACCTCATTAAACATTACAGTGTTTAGTTCCGTCTTTATTCGAAAATTATTGATTTGTAACGTGAAACGGAGGGATATAGTAGCAAATTAAAAAAAAAATAAACAATATAGATTTATCATGCAGCACTAGAAAATACAATTTCCTCAAAACACAAAACAAAAAAATATCAAACATCGCTCCAAAACTTCACGGAGCTTGTACAAAATATGTTTCCCTAATTCATAAGCAATTTCCGCACTTATCGATAATACCATGATCTGTGTTGTATCGTTTCGTACGGAACTTGATACGTAGAAACGACGGAGAGGCATCGTCCCCGCTGTAGCCGGCAGTGGCTCAAAACCCCACAACAGGCTACAGCAGTCCACTCACCCCACCCCCGCCCCGCACCGAACCCCGGGTTATTGTGTGGTTCGGCCCCCACTGGACACTGCAGAGCCAAAGGAACTGGTACACCTGCCTAATATTATGTAGGGCCTCAGGGGCGCTCTGAAGTGCCGTAACGCGACGTGGCATGGACTCGACTAGTGTCTGAAGCAGTGCTGGAGGGAACAGACACCATGAATTCAGCAGGGCTGTCCATAAATCCGTAAGCGTAAGAGGGTTGGAGATCTCTTCTAAGCAGCATGCTGCAAGACGTCCCAGATATGCTCTATAATGTTCATGTCTGTGGAGTTTGGCGGCCAGTGGAACTGTTTAAACCCTGAATAGTGTTCCTGGAACCACTCTGTAGCAATTCTGGACGTGTGGCGTGTCGCAGTGTCTTGCTGGAATTGCCCAAGCCCGTCGGAATGCACAATGGACACGCAGGTGACCAGACAGGATGCTTACGAATGTGCCACCTGTCAGAGACGTATCTAGACGTATGACGGGTACCGCATCACTCCAACTGCACACGTCCCACACCATTGCAAAGCATCCGCCAGCTTGAACAGTCCCCTGCTTACATGCAGGATCCATGAACTCATGAGGCTGTCTCCATACCCGTACATTACCATCCTCTCAATACAATTTGAAACGAGACTCGTCATACCAGGCAAAATGTCTGCAGTCATCAACAGTCGAATGTCCTTGTTGACGGGCCCAGGCGAAACTTTGCAAATTTGTGGTAGTTCCTATGGGACCAAACTGCTGAAGTCATAGGCTTACACACAACTTAATCTAACTTAAACTAACTACACACACATCCATAACCGAAGAGGTGGACTCGAACAGCCGACGGGGGGTAGTGGAGGGGGGGGGGGGGGAGGGGTAATGGCGCTACCCAGGCAAGACGGTGAAGATTTGTGTCGTGCAGTCATCAAGGGTACGTGAGTGGGTCTTCGATTATGTTTCTTTGAATAGTTCGCACGCTGACACTTGTTGACGGCCCAGCATTGAAATCTGCAGCAATTTGCGGTAGGGTTGAACAACGATTCAGATTGGATACCTTCTTACTGGTACCTGGCGCTGGAACGGAGCCAAAAGTGCCAGAAATATTCAACAAATCTTTATAGACCAGCATACGTCTGCGACGGCGATATCCAAAACAGCGACCCATTCTAGAATGATGCTATTCATATAATGAATGCGCGAGGTTGCATCAGCAGCTATTTATAGCTCATGATCCAAGCGCACGCTGACGTCATGCCGCCAGCCTATACAACTCCGCGGCAATGCCAATCGAATCCTTATGTAAACAAACGCGCTTGTTAACACAGCGCTCGCCGGCCTGTGTTATCTCCATGTTATAAGCCCCATGTAAACTCCGCGGCACGGTCCTAGTAATTTTAAGGACGGTGCTGGTGTTTCGGGATGAGCTGTTCAACGCATCTACAAGCAATGGTGTAACACATGTGGGCACGAAACACAACGTCGAAACTGTGATCGGAAAAAGGATCCTGACTGAGGGGGGCAGGCTTGTGAATCAAAATCGCTTCGAAACCAGAGAATAACTGCTGCAGGCGGTTAATGAAGGTCCATCCCAACCTGTTAGCTAGCGAACAATGAGATGGGAACTGCACGCAACGACCACTTGGAGACGGTCGTTTAACAAGATGCCATTACTCACACAGGTACATAAAGATGACAATATCAAAGTTCATCGAAGTGGAAGAAAATGTGACTGGGGTTGGGTTGTTTGGGGGAAGAGGCCAAACAGCGAGATCATCGATCATGCGAATTAGGGAAGGACGGGGAAGGAAGTCGGCCGTGCCCTTTCAAAGGAACCATCCCAGCATTTGCCTGGAGCGATGTAGGGAAATCACGGAAAACCTAAATGTGACTGGTTTTCGGTACACTCGTCCACCGCATTACGTCTCGACTAGCTTGCAAAATCACATCACTCGAACGGCACAGAAAATCTGTGGGACATATTGAAATAGCGGGTAAAACGCCGACATCAGCCTCCCAGAAATTTGGTGGAATTGCACGATGAAATCGTCAACGAATGGATTAATCTGGATGCGACGTACCTGCACTGCCTTGTGGACTCACTTCCTAACCGAATCCAGGCGATTACCAAGTCCAGGGTCGAAATTAAAAGGTATTAAATGATGATTGTAACGATTTTTCTTAGGGGTGATTAACATTTTGTCCATTGAGCTTACTACACCTACAAGGGAATCTTTCCCAAATTTCTGCGTAAACTACGGATAATTTTCGTCCTTCTTTTGTTTTTGGCAACGGTTCAGTCAATAATTAACGGCAAACAATATTCGGAAACTGACTGTGTCCACAACAGGAAGAAACAGTTGTGCACAAGACTTTGAGAATAGAAGGCAGATACGTGCAAGGAAAATTACGAGGGTTGGAATTTTAATAGCGGCAGCTATTTATTTACAGCTCGTGCAATATAGATACGTTTATCAAAGTTTTACTGACTTTCAAAGTAGTGACCAGCATTGTGTATAACCCGTTGTCAGGGATGTGGAAGTATTAGGATACTCTTAGGAGTGCCAGTTGTGTTGACAGTTCGAGTGGCGCGGTCTATTGCCCGACGAATTTGTAGCAGTTCTGAAGCGAATGCTGTGAAGTTTTCCTTCAGTTTAGAAATCGAGTTGAACTTACGACGACTTAAGTCAGGGAAGTGCTGTAGGTGGTATAGCACTTAGCAGCCCCATCAGTCAAACCAATGAGTAACAGCTTGCACTATACGTGAGCATTGTGCTGCAAAATGATGGTTAGGTCCTGCAGAAAGTGTCATCACTTCTGTCTCTGTGCTGCTCATTTTTGGAACACGACCTACGACCAGCTTAAAGCGAGACTTTACCAACACAGTAATTCATAATTTTCCAAAGGGGACGTTACAAGCTGACTTCCAGCTTGTCTGCCAATGAGT
This sequence comes from Schistocerca serialis cubense, assembly GCF_023864345.2. NCBI lineage: Eukaryota > Metazoa > Arthropoda > Insecta > Orthoptera > Acrididae > Schistocerca > Schistocerca serialis. The sequence continues at coordinate 281,235,680 of NC_064638.1, read as the reverse complement.
TCCAATGAGTTGTCTTCCAATGAGCGACCGAAGTCGCAAATGGTGGTGGTTTCGGGTCATCGTTTGGCTCGGAGATGTTCTTTAAGTAACCGACTTGTAACAATTCGTTATGTCACTGTGGTGCCAACTGGTGCTCAAATTGCTGCTGCAGATGCCATGCGCCGAACATGATGTTCTTCCCCTTTGGTAGTGGCACGTGGCCGTCCCGAACCCGATCTTCTTGCGAGCGTACATTCTCGTGATCATCGCTACCAGAAATCATGTACTGTGGTTACATTCCTGCCACGTCTTTCTGCTTTACTGCAGAAGGCACATCCAATTTCTCGTAGCCCTATTGCACGACGTGTTCAGACTCAATGAGGTATTGATAAAGGCGTCTTTGTCGCCCTTAAAGCATTCCTGACTAATATCTACTTGTTTTTGTTGTGGTCTTCAGTCCTGAGACTGGTTTGATGCAGCTCTCCATGCTACTCTATCCTGTGCAAGCTTCATCGTCTCCCAGTATCTACTGCAGCCTACATCCTTCTCAATCTGCTTAGTGTATTCATCTCCTGGTCTGCCTCTACGATTTTTACCCTCCACGCTGCACTCCAGTACTTGTTCCTCTTGCCACCGAACTTCACTAATTCCCACTATATCTAATTTTAACCTATCCATTTCCCTTTTTAAATTTTCTAACCAACCTGCCCGATTAAGGGATCTGACATTCCACGCTCCGATCCGTAGAACGCCAGTTTTTTTCTCCTGATAACGACGTCCTCTGGAGTAGTCCCCGCCCGGAGATGCGAATGGGGCACTATTTTACCTCCGGAATATTTTACCCAAGAGGATGCCATCATCATTTAATCATACAGTGAAGCTGCATGCCCTCGGGAAAAATTTCGGCTGTAGTTTCCTCTTGCTTTCAGCCGTTCGTAGTACCACAACAGCAAGGGCGTTTTGGTTAGTGTTACAAGGCCAGAGAAGTCTACTAACATCAAATACCGGCCTTAATTTGAGGAAGAAATTTCTGAGGATGTACGTCTGGAGTACAGCATTGTATGGTAGTGAAACATGGACTGTGGGAAAACCGGAACAGAAGAGAATCGAAGCATTTGAGATGTGGTGCTACAGACGAATGATGAAAATTAGGTGGACTGATAAGGTAAGGAATGAGGAGGTTCTACGTAGAATCGGAGAGGAAGGGAATATTTGGAAAACACTGATAAGGAGACGGGACAGGATGATAGGACATCTGCTAAGACATGAGGGAGTGACTTCCATGGTACTAGAGGGAGCTGTAGAGGGCAAAAACTGTAGAGGAAGACAGAGATTGGAATACGTCAAGCAAATAATTGAGGACTGAGATGAAGAGGTTAGCATAGGAAAGGAATTCGTGGCGGGCCGCATCAAACCAGTCAGTGGACTGATGACCAAAAAAAAAAAAAACAAGGCCAGATCAGTCAATCATGCACACTGTTGCCCCTGCAACTGCTGAAAAGGCTGCTGCCCCTCTTCAGGAACCACACGTTTGTCTGGCCTCTCAACAGATAACTCTCCGTTGTGGTTGCACCTACGGTACGGCTATCTGTATCGTTGAGGCACGCAAGCCTCCCCCACCAACGGCAAGTTCCATGATTCATGGTACCACGTCCAATCTCAGAAGCAGCTAACGTTCACGACCGCCATTATTATGCGATCTGCGCGAAATCTGAATAGACATCGCCTTTCAGATGTAGAAACATGCCTACCAGCGTTCGTTTATGTCGGACAACTCCTTTTTGGTGCTCCCATCTCTTTTCCGACAGTGTATTTGGCTAACGAAGTTCCCGTGTTCTGACGTAATAAGCAACAACATTTTACAGTAACATAACACCATAATGCAGGTCCAGCCCTCGCAAAATTTCTGATACCAGCCGGACAGAGAGAGTACTGTACCGCCCCATATCGCGTTCCCTGGCGTGCAGTGGATTCACGGAGGGTGCCGACAGACTGGCGGTAAATGGCGACAGCGTTCCGGTGAGGCTGCAGCAGCAGACAGCAGCAATCGGCGCTCGCGTGGGCGTGGCGGAGTGGTGACGGGGGCGGGGGTGGACGTGTCGGCAGCGGCAGCGCTGCGACGCGCGGGGGTGTTTGCGTCGCGCAAACAGGACGGCCGCGCCCACGGCCACGGCCAGCGGGTGGCCAGGTTTAATCTGAGCCGGGCCCGCAGCATCCGTCGCGCCGCTCCGCGCTCTCATTTTAATTAAACACCCAAAGCGGCGCGAGCCAGCACCGCCAGCGCCACCGCCCGGTCGCAGCTGCGTCCCAGATGTGGCGCCACAATCTCATCTCTCCGCCTACTACCCGGCCCTGCGAATGGCACGGCGCGATAAGAAGTTTGCCAAAGTCTCCCTCCAGCCGGCGACGGCCCGCTGTCGTCACCCTCTTCGTCCATCCTACATTAGATTACACTTGCTCCGAGAGCTGCTGCGTTTTACAACGACCAGCTGGAGCGTTACGACCAGGTACCCGGAAGCCTTGTACAATTTACTTAAAGAAAAACGTGGCACGAAGTCGCGGAGCAGGAACTATCCCGTGCTTGTTGTAGTACTTGTGTCACGTTACACTCTTCTGGGGCATAAACTGAACTCTGTTTCACAGAGGAAGACCGCACTGCAGTTCCTTCTCTAAATCCTCGCACAAACGAAAAAATGGCTGACATCGAAATAAGTGTCCAAGGAATAGAAAAGCAACTGGAATCACTCAATAAAGGAAAGTCCACTGGACCTGACGGGATACCAATTCGATTCTACACAGAGTACGCGAAAGAACTTGCCCCCCTTCTAACAGCCGTGTACCGCAAGTCTCTAGAGGAACGGAGGGTTCCAAATGATTGGAAAAGAGCACAGATAGTCCCAGTCTCCAAGATGGGTCGTCGAGCAGATGCGCAAAACTATAGACCTATATCTCTTACGTCGATCTCTTGTAGAATTTTAGAACATGTTTTTTGCTCGCGTATCATGTCATTTCTGGAAACCCAGAATCTACTATGTAGGAATCAACATGGATTCCGGAAACAGCGATCGTGTGAGACCCAACTCGCCTTATTTGTTCATGAGACCCAGAAAATATTAGATACAGGCTCCCAGGTAGATGCTATTTTTCTTGACTTCCGGAAGGCGTTCGATACAGTTCCGCACTGTCGCCTGATAAACAAAGTAAGAGCCTACGGAATATCAGACCAGCTGTGTGGCTGGATTGAAGAGTTTTTAGCAAACAGAACACAGCATGTTGTTATCAATGGAGAGACGTCTACAGACGTTAAAGTAACCTCTGGCGTGCCACAGGGGAGTGTTATGGGACCATTGCTTTTCACAATATATATATAAATGACCTAGTAGATAGTGTCGGAAGTTCCATGCGGCTTTTCGCGGATGATGCTGTAGTATACAGAGAAGTTGCTGCATTAGAAAATTGTAGCGAAATACAGGAAGATCTGCAGCGGATAGGCACTTGGTGCAGGGAGTGGCAACTGACCCTTAACATAGACAAATGTATTGTATTGCGAATACATAGAAAGAAGGATCCTTTATTGTATGATTATATGATAGCGGGACAAACACTGGTAGCAGTTACTTCTGTAAAATATCTGGGAGTGTGCGTACGGAACGATTTGAAGTGGAATGATCATATAAAATTAATTGTTGGTAAGGCGGGTACCAGGTTGAGATTCATTGGGAGAGTGCTTAGAAAATGTAGTCCATCAACAAAGGAGGTGGCTTACAAAACACTCGTTCGACCTATACTTGAGTATTGCTCATCAGTGTGGGATCCGTACCAGGTCGGGTTGACGGAGGAGATAGAGAAGATCCAAAGAAGAGCGGCGCGTTTTGTCACCGGGTTATTTGGTAACCGTGATAGCGTTACGGAGATGTTTAATAAACTCAAGTGGCAGACTCTGCAAGAGAGGCGCTCTGCATCGCGGTGTAGCTTGCTCGCCAGGTTTCGAGAGGGTGCGTTTCTGGATGAGGTATCGAATATATTGCTTCCCCCTACTTATACCTCCCGAGGAGATCACGAATGTAAAATTAGAGAGATTAGAGCGCGCACGGAGGCTTTCAGACAGTCGTTCTTCCCGCGAACCATACGCGACTGGAACAGGAAAGGGAGGTAATGACAGTGGCACGTAAAGTGCCCTCCGCCACACACCGTTGGGTGGCTTGCGGAGTATCAATGTAGATGTAGATGTAGATAAACTGCACTTTAGCGCCAACGAAACTAGGATAGCCACATGTATTCGGAGATATGTAACCAGACAGAATATGGCGCTGCGGTTGGCAACGCCTATGTAAGACAAGTGTCTGGCGCTGCTATTAGATCGGTTAGTGCTGCTACAATGGCAGGTTATCAAGATATAATTGCGTTTGAACGTGGTGTTATAATCGGCGCACGAGCGATGAGACACAGCATCTCCGACGCAGCGATGAAGTAAGGATTTTCCCGTACGTCCATTTCACGAGTGCACCGTGAATATCAGGAATCCGGCAAAACATTAAATAAAAATATGGCATTTCAGTCTTTGATCGCTATTTTTTTATTTTCAATGAACAGTTTCAGGCTGACTGCCCATTTCAGATCATATATTGCAGTTACAGTGCAACTTGCCAGTGCAGAACTATCGGTTCGCTGTCATTACAGCGAGTTACAGAGTAACTTGTCAGTGCAGAACTATCGGTTCGCTGTCATAACAGCGAACCGATAGTTCTGCACTGACAAGTTACTCTGTAACTGCAATATATGATCTGAAGATGGGCAGCTAGCCTGAAACCGGTCATTGAAAATAAAAAAATAGCGATCACAGACTGAAATGCCATATTTTTATTTAATGAACAATCGCGGAAATCCTATTAAGACAATCATGTGCAGTTTTGAAAATATCAAATCTCCGACATCGCCGGGCCGCATAAAGATCCTGCAAGAAAGGGACCAACGACGACTGAAGGGAATCGTTGATAAGTATGGAAGTGTGATTACACATGTCAATCACATCGCGATTACGAGCAGCATGGGGTTCACGCCTGAGCCGCAGGACGTCCGCTAGCAGCGCATGTCGGGTGTTTCAAGCGTCAGCTTCGCGTCTTAATATCTCGGGATATAATGGGAATATTGCGATGCAATCAACGCCATTCTGTATGTACTTTGTCATGTTATGGATTGCTGAAGAAAAAATGTAGGAGGTCCATTTAAAAAAACGTAAGTTTGTGTTAAAAAACACATATGCTTTCGTTTTAGAATGTTTCCAATTATGTACATTCATGGGCCCCAGCCCTACATTGATACCGGCGGTGAAAGTCGTTTTCCAATAGCTGTTATTGTTCCAGAGATATTTTGGGTGGACAAGATAGCTGGGACACCCTATATATATATATATATATATATATATATATATATATATATATATATATATATATATATATATACTCCTGGAAATGGAAAAAAGAACACATTGACACCGGTGTGTCAGACCCACCATACTTGCTCCGGACACTGCGAGAGGGCTGTACAAGCAATGATCACACGCACGACACAGCGGACACACCAGGAACCGCGGTGTTGGCCGTCGAATGGCGCTAGCTGCGCAGCATTTGTGCACCGCCGCCGTCAGTGTCAGCCAGTTTGCCGTGGCATACGGAGCTCCATCGCAGTCTTTAACACTGGTAGCATGCCGCGACAGCGTGGACGTGAACCGTATGTGCAGTTGACGGACTTTGAGCGAGGGCATATAGTGGGCATGCGGGAGGCCGGGTGGACGTACCGCCGAATTGCTCAACACTTGGGGCGTGAGGTCTCCACAGTACATCGATGTTGTCGCCAGTGGTCGGCGGAAGGTGCACGTGCCCGTCGACCTGGGACCGGACCGCAGCGACGCACGGATGCACGCCAAGACCGTAGGATCCTACGCAGTGCCGTAGGGGACCGCACCGCCACTTCCCAGCAAATTAGGGACACTGTTGCTCCTGGGGTATCGGCGAGGACCATTCGCAACCGTCTCCATGAAGCTGGGCTACGGTCCCGCACACCGTTAGGCCGTCTTCCGCTCACGCCCCAACATCGTGCAGCCCGCCTCCAGTGGTGTCGCGACAGGCGTGAATGGAGGGACGAATGGAGACGTGTCGTCTTCAGCGATGAGAGTCGCTTCTGCCTTGGTGCCAATGATGGTCGTATGCGTGTTTGGCGCCATGCAGGTGAGCGCCACAATCAGGACTGCATACGACCGAGGCACACAGGGCCAACACCCGGCATCATGGTGTGGGGAGCGATCTCCTACACTGGCCGTACACCACTGGTGATCGTCGAGGGGACACTGAATAGTGCACGGTACATCCAAACCGTCATCGAACCTATCGTTCTACCATTCCTAGACCGGCAAGGGAACTTGCTGTTCCAACAGGACAATGCACGTCCGCATGTATCCCGTGCCACCCAACGTGCTCTAGAAGGTGTAAATCAACTACCCTGGCCAGCAAGATCTCCGGATCTGTCCCCCATTGAGCATGTTTGGGACTGGATGAAGCGTCGTCTCACGCGGTCTGCACGTCCAACACGAACGCTGGTCCAACTGAGGCGCCAGGTGGAAATGGCATGGCAAGCCGTTCCACAGGACTATATCCAGCATCTCTACGATCGTCTCCATGGGAGAATAGCAGCCTGCATTGCTGCGAAAGGTGGATATACACTGTACTAGTGCCGACATTGTGCATGCTCTGTTGCCTGTGTCTATGTGCCTGTGGTTCTGTCAGTGTGATCATGTGATGTATCTGACCCCAGGAATGTGTCAATAAAGTTTCCCCTTCCTGGGACAATGAATTCACGGTGTTCTTATTTCAATTTCCAGGAGTGTATATATATATATATATATATATATATATATATATATATATATATATATAATCTGAAGATGGGCAGCTAGCCCGAAACCGGTCATTGAAAATAAAAAATAGCGATCAAAGACTGAAATGCCATATTTTTATTTAATGAACGATCGCGGAATTCCCATTAAGACAATCATGTCTAGTTTTGATAAACGTCCTTACATTTCCCCATGTTTGCGTACAATGTCCGCTTGAAACATAAACTGAGGTAACAAAAGCCATAGGATAGCGATGTGCGCATATACGCATGACGGTAGTACGACGTACACAAGGCAACAAGCCGCGTGGTTTAAGGGGCCTTGCCACAGATCGCGCGGCTCAACCCGTCAGAGGTTCGAATTCTCCCTCGGACATGAGTGTGTGTGCTGTCCTTAGCGTAAGCTAGTTTAAGTCAGATTAAGTAGTATGTAAGCCTAGGGACTGATGACCTCAGCAGTCTGGTCCCATAGAAACTTACCACCAGCACAAGGTAAAAAGTGCACTGTTGCAGTTGCAGTTGCAGTTGTACTCAGGCGATCATGTGAAGAATTTTCCGACGTGATCGTGGTCACACTACGGGAATTAATAGACTCTTAGCGCGGGTTGCTAGTTTCATGGGACATTCCACTTCGGAAATCGTTAAGGAAGTCAATACTCCAAGATCCACAGTGTCAAGAGTGCGCCGAGAATATCAAATTTCAGACATTGTCTCTCACCACGGACAACGGAGTAGCCGAGGGCCTTCACTTTACAACCGAGAGCAGCGGCGTGTGCGTTGGGTGGTCAGTGCCAACAGACAGGGAAAACTGCTTGAAGTAACCGCAGCAGCCATGACAGTGCGGCGAAATTTGGCGTTAATAGACTGCGGCAGCAGACGTCCGACGCGAGTGCCTTTGCTAGCAGGACGGTAGCAGCTGCAGCGCCTCTCTTGGGCTCGTGGCCATAACGGTTGGGTCCTAGACGCCTGAAAACTGTAGCCTGGTCAGATAAGTCCCGATATGAACTGATGGTAGGGTTCGTGGGTGGCGCAGATCTCACAAAGCCATAGGCCCAAGCTGTCATCAAGGCACAGTCCATATGCAATGAACTGGGTCCTCTGTCCAACTGAACCGATCATTGGTTGGAAATGGTCATGTTCAGCTACTTGGTGACCATTTGCAGCCTTTCATGTTCCCAAAGAACGACTGAGCTTTTATGGATAACTATGCAACATGTCACGATGCCACAACTGTTTGCGATTTGTTCGAAGAACATTTTGGATCCGGCCGCTGTGGACGAGCTGCTCTAGGCGCTTCAGTTCCGAACCGCGCTGCTGCTACGGTCGCAGGTTCGAATCCTGCCTCGGGCATGGATGTGTGTGATGCCGTTAGGTTTAAGTAGTTCTACGTCTAGGGGAGTGATGACCTCAGATGTTAAGTCCCGTAGTGATCAGAGTCATTTGAGCCATTTTTGAGCCAACATTTTGGAAAATTCGAGCCAATGATCTGGCATATCATTCAACATTTACAGGACGTAATCGAGAGGTCAATTCGTGCCCTAAGTCCTGCACCAGCAACACTTTCGCAATTATGGAAAGCTATAGTGGCAGTAAGGTTGAATATTTATGCGGTGGACTTCCAACGCAGCTTGTTGAGTCAATGGCACGTCGAGTCGCTGCACTAAGCCCTGGAAAAAGAATATCAATAATTTAAAAACAATCTTAATCACATTTATTATTATTATTATTATTATTATTATTATACCACCAACTGGTTTCAGCCCGACGTTGGGGTCATCTTCTGGGCGTTTACACCATTGGTCGACTGCTAGTGGTGTCACTCCTGTCTACATAACGGCAGGAAACTATCTAGACACCTATCCCATGACTTTCATCACCCCAGTGCCTGCGCACCACTGCTACTGCTGCCACCAGGCCTCTGTGGGTTATTATTGCAAGTTGACGTCGAACATATCGGCACATTGATGTGACAGGAGCGTTTATTACAGATGCAGCTGGTAGTAATGTGTTCTCAACAGTTTGTCCTCTAACAGAGACAATAAAGAGGGCTTTTTGAAAATAATTTCCGCTTTACATCCGCATTTTGACGACCAATGTCCAAGACCGACCGCTTGATCCATTTCTAATGACCTCATCATCAACAAGATGTTAAACACAAGTAATTCTATTCCTTGCATTGACATTTTAAAAGCATCTTCTTGTTGTTAGGTTGTTCACTGGTGAGTTGATTTGGGGAGGGACCCAGACAATGAAGTCATCGGTCGCATCAGATTAGGTAAGGATGTAGAAGGAAGTTGGCCGTACCCTTTCAAAGGAACCGTCCCGCATTTGTAGAATGAAATTTGCACTCTACAGCGGAGTGTGCGCTGATATGAAACTTCCTGGCAGATTAAAACTGTATGCCGGAGCGAGACTCGAACTCGGGACCTTTGCCTTTCGCGGGCAAGTGCTCTACCAACTGAGCTATCCAAGCACGACTCACGCACTTGCCTTGCGAAAGGCAAAGGTCCCGAGTTCGAGTCTCGGTCCGGCACACAGTTTTAATCTGTCAGGAAGTTTCACTAATGCTTAATGCTCGTCGGGAGGAAGTGTGCGGGCAGATGAGCAGGTGATCGATTCCTAGGCCATGTGTTACGGCTTAACGATTTGTCTGTGTGTGCGCACCGGGATGACGAATTTTTTGTCCGTTTGCCTTAATAGTGGAGCTTGGGTGGATATCTAGGACAAAAATGCAGATTCTGATTCTGCTCGGCGCTCGGGGGCGTATCAAAAGCCGTAGGAGTTCGACAGTCACGCGGGGGAGTAATGCATATTAGATGGTGTGCGCGGCGCGCCGTATGCTAATTTGGGCAGAGTAGAGGGTGCATGGTCCCAGGGTGCTGACCAGGCAGGCCCTCGCGCGGTCCCTCGGCGGTTTGCGGTGCCTCCTCGAGCACGTGCCAGCCGCTCTCCCGCTAATTAGTCGAGGTGACGTCAGCTCCTAATAAGCCCACAGCTCCGCCAGCCCTGCCCGAGGCCCGCCTTCCTCACACCCGATGCCGCTGGGACGGCACCTACCTCGCGCCGCGTGCTGTAGTGCTAAAACGCTCGTTCCCCGTCTCAGGACGCGAAAGTATGCACTGCTGAACGGCTAGAAACAAAGCACACAACCTAACTACCGAGCGAGATGGCGCAGTGGCTTGGCACACTGGTTTTGCATTCGTCGAAAAAGACGATCGTGTGAAACACAGCTCATGCAATTCGTCCATGAGACTCAGAGGGCTATAGACACGGGTTGCCAGGTAGATGCCGTGTTTCTTGACTTCCGCAAGGTGTTCGATACGGTTCCCCACAGACGTTTAACGAACAAAGTAAGAGCATATGGACTACCAGACCAATTGTGTCATTGGATTGAAGAGTTCCTAGATAGCAGAACGCAGCATGTCATTCTCAATGGAGAGAAGTCTTCCGAAGTAAGAGTGATTTCGGGTGTGCCGCAGGGGAGTGTCGTAGGTCCGTTGCTGTTCACAATATAAATAAATGACCTTGTGGATGACATTGGAAGTTCACTGAGGCTTTTTGCGGATGATGCTGTAGTATATCGAAAGGTTGTAACAAACGCATGGTGCAGGGAATGGCAATTAAATCTCAATGTAGACAAGTGTAATGTGCTGCGAATACACAGAAAGGAATATCCCTTATCATTTAGCTGCAATATAGCAGGTCAGCAACTGGAAGCAGTTAATTCCATAAATTATCTGGGAGTACGCATTAGGAGTGATTTAAAATGGAATGATCATATAAAGTTGATCGTCGGTAAAGCAGATGCCAGACTGACATTCATTGGAAGAATCCTAAGGAAATGCAATCCGAAAACAAAGGAAGTAGGTTACACTACGCTTGTTCGCCCACTGCTTGAATACTGCTCAGCAATGTGGGATCCGTACCAGATAGGGTTGATAGAAGAGATAGAGAGGATCCAACGGAGAGCGGCGTGCTTCGTTAGAGGATCATTTAGTAATCTCGTACATATGGTATAAAAGGGCAGTGCGTTGTCAGAGCTGTCATTGGTAATCAGATGAGTCATATGAAAAGGTCTCCGACGTTATTACGGCCACACGATGGAAACTAACAGGTTTGGAATGGTATCTGGTATCTGGTACCAGACGTGACCTGATCAGATGAGTCCCGATGTCAGTTGATGAGAGTCGATTGTGGGGATCGAATGTTGCGCACAGCCCGTGAAACAATGGATCCTAGTTATCAACAATCCACTGTGCAAGCTGGTGGTGGCCGCACAATGGTGTGGGGTTTGTTTACATGGCTCGGATTGGATCCTCTGTTCTATTCACAGTACACTTTAACCACGAAAGCAGGCGAACTCTTTACGAACGTACACATTTCGGAAATACTTCCACTTTCGGCCCGAAAGCCGAAGCCTTTTTGGACGTCAGATAGATCGCTCCGTTTCCACAGCACGACAACGACTACAGTGTTACACTTCCCCCCCCCCCCCCCTCCCCCGCCTGCCCGCCACCCCTCTCGCCGCGACATGATTTATAACTGACATGGCAAAGTTTTTGGGATAGCTCCTAATATCGTGTCGGACGTCATTTTGCCCGGCGTGGTACAGCTGTAGTTCGACGTGGCATGGATTCAACAAGGGGTTGGAGGTCACCTGGGGAAATACTGTGCCATGTTCCCTCTATAGCCGTCCATAATTGCCGTAGTTGTGAAAGTGTTGCCGGCGCAGGATTTTGAGTAGGAACTGACCTATTATCTCCTATAAAGGTTCTATGGGATTCATGTCGGACGATCTTGTTGGACAAACCATTCTCTCAAATTCTCCTAAATGTTTTTTTCCAAACCCAACGCGAACAACTTTAGCCCAGTGACATTCATAAAAATTCCTTCGTTGTCTGGAATCATGAAGCCCATGAAAGGCTGCAATTGGTCTCCAAGTAGACGAACATAATGATTTCTGGGCAGTGATCGGTTCAACTGGAACAGAGGATCCGCCGGCCAGAGTGGCCGAGTGGTTCTAGGCACTACAGTCCGGAACCGCGAGACCGCTACTGTCGCAGGTTCGAATCCTGCCTCGGGCATGGATGTGTGTGATATCCTTAGGTTAGTTAGGTTTAAGTAGTTCTAAGTTCTAGGGGACTGATGACCTAAGATGTTGAGTCCCATAGTGCTCAGAGCCATTTGAACCATTTAGTTGCTGGTGATATTGGTGCGGAAAGCACTTGCTGATGATGATCGATGCATAGAAACAGTTGTCATCAGCATTTGCCGTAGACAAATAGTCAAAATAGTGGAACCAGTTTCGTTGTCTAGGCAACTTGCCATGCCGGCAATGTATGAATAAACATGAGAAGTATTGTCAAAATCATTTTCACGCTATGGAGCACACAGAAACCGTCACTAGCAGCATTATACATATATATATATATATATATATATATATATATATATATATATATATATATATATATATATATGTTGCGACTTCCCTATATAGTCTTTGTTAGAGACAGGTTTAGACTAAAGTGGGGGTTGTCGAGTAAAGTTCTTCTGTAAAATTGCTGTATAACACACGCATTCTTGGTACGTGAGGATTCAGTGTAATAATATGAAAGACCTTTTATCCATACGGAATGTTTTTCAGGGTATCAATAAATTATCTCACTGAATGTCTTTTTCTTGCTAAGTAATATCCAAATGAATATAGAATTAGATGATATGAGATATGCTGTTCTGTTTCTAGAAACATGTAAGTGATACATAAGAGTTAAGTAGCTTACATCTATGTTATTTTGTCAAACACTGAAATTATTGGAAAACCGTGGCTGCAATATGATACTGAGAACGTCTTGCAGCTAACAGATACGATCTGATTTTGGTTAACTTCATTGAAAAAGCTCATTATCGGTTTAGAACATAAGAATATACCCTTTCATCGTAGGATAGCTTCTACATTAAAAAAAAAAAAAAAAAAAAAAAAAAAGACACGTGGTGCATTAGTTCACATTGAGTTGTCCAAGGACAACAGAAATTAACATTTTCAAAAGCGTGACGGTAATGTTTGCTCTGAAAACTCAAGGTAGAATTTAGCTTGAGTGAATCATTTGATTGTCTCGAGAAAGACGGTGAAATAGAATGTTCAAGGCGATCCCTTCTTCTAAGTTTCACTCTGACATGGCCGTGTAGCCTATTACTACCATATTGCAGAAACTGTAAATTTCTATTTATGCTTGCAACTTCCATGCAAATTAAAGTATCATGAGTTTTGGTAAAAGCATGCAAGTGGTCTGACGGTGAACGGGTAAATTCGAAATTGGTAAAAATGCTTCTCCAATAAAGTTAAACAAAATCAAATTGTGGCTGTTCTCTACTGCACGCAGAAAACGTTCACAAACCGAAATTCTTCTCTATGGTTGTTGATGCATTCGGTTTAAAATTCAGTGACACTGCCAGGAAAAGTTCATTCGCAATCTACTACTCTCGCTTTTTCACACTGAAGTTATCCGCATTGGCATTACACAGCTAAGGAATCAAGAATTAGCAGAAAGACTACAACAAACAACTTTCACCGCTAGCGCGATTCAGAAGTGTTGAAACGATTAAGCTTCATGTAAAATGGAAAAACAATTATTCCGTGACAGAGTTAATTTATCATTGACAAGTGGCGCTGTAGTGATCAGTATTTGCTGACCTGTTTGTTGTCCAGGGAAAAAAATGGCCATGTGCTAGTAGGATTCGCTCACTGAACATTCTGTACCAACTTAATTATGTGTACAGACAGTTCATCCATTCCGGGAGTAAAGAATCTCAACTTTTGCCTGTTATCGACGATGATGCTAGTAAGATATCGGCCCGAAGGATTCAAAGAATTTCGAGAATGTTTTAATACCAAGTTTGATGTCGGATAACAAACAACAAAAGAAATATTTTTTCTTGTGGTATAATTGAAAATCAATAATTTTCTGATTTTTCGCTTTACTTGTACCGTGAAACCTTGATTCTTGCTAACGCATGATTCTACATCAACGCCAAGTGCCTTATAGGTTTCAATGAGTTCGGGAGTGTGAAAATATGTAGAAATTCTTCCAATCCATATGTAGCACACAGCAAACCAGTGCTTAACAGTAATGGTTAAAAACAGTCTTGGTTGCAATTTTAGTTTTTTATTTTTCAACTACGCGTTTCGCCTAATTTAGGCATCTTCAGGTTATCTTAATTTGGTATTTCTTAGAAGGATCCTTTACTCAGTTTAACCAAAGGGCATCGTCGAATATATCAGGCCAACATCGCCTTCGTTAAACTCAGTAAAAGATAACCTGAAGATGCCTAAATAAGGCGAAACGCGTAGTTGAAAAATAAAAAACTAAAATTTCAGCCAAGACTGTTTTTAACCAATAGTGAAAATACGTGACATAAGCGGCAGTATCTTTTGATCACATCGACTTAAAATCTTAACTTTTTATGCCACCAAAGGACCGTAGATCTATGTATGTGGCACAAATTTCAACTTGATGCGTCCCCCTGTTCTTGATCAAAAGTGGTCTTAACAGACAGACAGAGGGTCAGTCTGATAACAAATGACAATTTTTTTCGTGTGATATAATTGCAAATTAACAATTTTTGGATTTTTCCTTTACCTGTGCTTTGCTACCTCACTCCTTGCCAAATTTCAAGATTCTACTTCAACGAGAAGTACCTCACAGTTTTTTTCTGAGTGAGTTTGGGAGTATAAAATATTTGATAGAACTGGCAGTATCTTTTGGTTGCATTGTTTTAAGCTAATTGTTTAATATGCAGCCAAGGGACCATAGATGTTAGTATGTGACATAAATTTCAACTTGATGCGTTTATTCGTTCCTGAGAAAAAAAATTATTAACAGTCGGACAAACCGGAAGACAGACGGACGGACGGACAGCATAGTGATTGCAGCGAAATGCAGGAAGATCTGCAGCGGATAGGCACTTGGTGCAGGGAGTGGCAACTGGCCCTTCACATAGACAAATGAAATGTATTGCGAATACATAGAAAGAAGGATCCTTTATTGTATGATTATATGGTAGAGGAACAAACACTGGTAGCAGTTACTTCTGTAAAATATCTGGGAGTATGCGTACGGAACGATTTGAAGTGGAATGATCATATAAAATTAATCGTTGATAAGGCGGGTGCCAGGTTGAGATTCATTGGGAGTGTCCGTAGAAAATGTAGTCCATCAACAAAGAAGGTGGCTTACAAAACACTCGTTCGACCTATACTTGAGTATTTCTCGTCAGTGTGGGATCCGTACCAGGTCGGGTTGACGGAGGAGATAGAGAAGATCCAAAGAAGAGCGGCGCGTTTCGTCACAGGGTTATTTGGTAACCGTGATAGCGTTACGGAAATGTTTAGCAAACTCAAGTGGCAGACTCTGCAAGAGAGGCGCTCTGCATCGCGGTGTACCTTGCTGTCCAGGTTTCGAGAGGGTGCGTTTCTGGATGAGGTATCGAATATATTGCTTCCCCCTACTTATACCTCCCGAGGAGATCACGAATGTAAAATTAGATTCGAGCGCGCAGGGAGGCTATCCGGCAGTCATTCTTCCCGCGAACCATACGCGACTGGAACAGGAAAGGCAGGTAAAGTGATCTCCGCTACACACCGTTGAGTGGCTTGTGGAGTATAAATGTAGATGTAGATCCTGTAAAGTGTTCGGCATTTACCGACTGAGGTCCAGAACACCAGAACCCTAAAAATGACTGCCTCAGTGTTAAACATAGTGTTCAAAGACGAGGCGTAAGTTTCGCTTCTCCGCAATGTAAATGAACCAAGTGACCCACCACATTAAATACAGGACTCAACTACAGCGCCACCTGTCGATGAAAAAATATAATTAATACAACAGTAATTAATTTCCATTACTAAATTAAATTACGCAACCTTTTTGCCTATCTGTGAATGCCTTGCTGTAATATTGCATTTGGGACCATCGATTTGGGACTACACACTTTTTCTGTTCCGTTTTTGCCGATCATCTGCCACAATTTAATCTTTCGCAGGAGCTCTAACACCGTTGCTGCGGCAAATTTCAGACCTGCTCCTTCGCCGATCGTACCGCGGGGCGCGCGACCGGAAATCGCCCTGAAACAAATTCCAGATTTCATTACGAGGGTGGGGTAGCAGGGGGCTTTATCTGCTAATTAATAATGCGCCCTCTCCCCCCCCCCCCCCAACCTCCACTCTCCGACCCGCTCCAGCCAGCCCGATTGAATTGTTGGGATTTTTGATTTAATTAACGTAGCATTATTCATTTTAATTAAAGTTAAAACTTTAATTGTCCGTGTGCTCAATTATTGACACCAGCCGGCGTCGGCTGGATGGCGTGAGGGCGACGCGCAGTGCGCTCTTCAGCTGTCAGCCATCGACCGGCCGGTCACCACCACCAGCACGACCCACGACCCCACTGGGAAATCACCGATCGCCGATCGGTAGCCAGCGGGCAGCGCCCTGTGCAGCATTAACACCTGCCAGCGGCGAGTCACGCCCACGTTACGTCACAAGGCCCACATCTGGCCCCGGATTACATACCTTTCTATCTATCGTGGGCGAACGTTGATTGGAGTTGACCTCTGAGATGTGAATGCGACAGTGTATCGCTTCTCTAAGTAACTTGTAATGCATACATTTCATTTCTTAATAAAATTATGAACAGCCGCCCAGTTGCAATGGATAAAGAATTCTTTACCTAGGTTTCAACAAATTTAAATTTGTCTTCTTCAGAAGGTGGCAGTTTTTTATTTGTAAGGACTAATGTACTATCGCCGTTTTTACAAATGTCGGCGTAAATCCATTTGTCAAAATTAAAATATAGCCCTATAAATAGGGTTTGTCACGTAAATATAAATTTATATTGGAACCGTTGCTGTTGTGCAGCTATGTTTAAAATATTTTCATTTCTGTTGATATTCATTAACATACAGCGACCAACCTGCTCAAGTATGATTAATGTCTCTGCCATGCGAATAATAGCTCCTACATTTCCTTCCGAATTCTTGCGACTAAATCTGTCATCAGCATAAGTGAGTATCTGATTTACGAAAAATCGTTCCCCAGATCAACAAGTTTCCTTCCGTCATGTCATCCTTCAAGACAACATTAAAAATTAGACAAATGCTCATTTTATTGCCTTACACCATCTTGTACACCCAGTGGATCAGGTACCACTCCTGCCGTTCGTATAATACTCTGTACCTCACTCATTGTCATTCTCACCAACCATATCAGTTTCCTAGCATTTTCTAGTTCAGTGGAGGCACATTGTACGAGGGTGAGTCAAATGAAAACTTTAAATATTTATTAAAATATTATTTATTATGTAGAAGTGGTACAAATCTGTATCACTTTTCAACATAATCTCCCCCTCGCTCAATTCAAGTCCTCCAGCTCTTAGAAAGTGCATAAATTCCTTTACAAAAAAAAATTCTTTTGGTAGTCCGCGCAGCCACTCATGCACCGCATGGCTCACCTCTTCATCAGAACGGAACTTCTTTCCTCCCATTGCGTCTTTGAGTGGTCCAAACAAATGGAAATCACTTGGGGCAAGGTCTGGTGAGTATGGTGGATGAGGAAGATACTCAGATTGTTGCCACTGTTGTATGGGCAGTGTGGGGCCTTGCATTTTCATGTTGCAAAAGGACACCTGCTGACAGCAATCCACGTCGCTTTGATTTGATTGCAGGACGCAGATGATTTTTTAGGGGATCTGCGCATGATGCACTGGTGACAGTGCAATGAACAGTGTCAAAAGTATGCTTTGCATTTCGTGCCTCAAAGGAGGTGTTAGACGGCGATCATTTTGGCTTTAGGAAAGCTAAAGACACGAGGCAGGCAGCTCTGTCGTTGAGGTCGATAATGGCAGCAAGACCAAAAAAAAAATCAAGACACGATTATAGGATATGTCGACCTGGAAAAGCGTTCGACAATGTCAAATGGTGCAGATGTTCGAAATTCTGAGAAAACTAGGGGTAAGCTATAGGGAAAGGCGCTTAATATACAGTATCTACAAGAGCAACATCTAAATTCAGATAGCAGCAGTGGACTAAAAATAAAAAATGACAATCGATAAACAACCCCATTGTATTGTTATGTTAACCGGGGACCTAGAAACGATAGAGAGGCTCCGTCCCCGCCGCAGCCACAGTGGTCCACAACCCCACGACGACTACCGCAATCCACTTCACCCCTCCGCCGCCCCACACCGAACCCAGGGTTATTGTGCGGTTCGACCCCCGGTGGACCCCCCAGGGAACGTCTCACACCAGACGAGTGTAACCCCTATGTTTGAGTGGTAGAGTAATGGTGGTGTACGAGTACGTGGAGAACTTGTTTGCGCAGCAATCGCCGACATAGTGTAACTGAGGCGGAATAAGGGGAACCAGCCCGCATTTGCCAAATCAGATGGAAAACCACCTAAAAACCATCCACAAACTGGCCGGTCACCGGACCTCGACACAAATCTGCCGGGCGGTTTCGTGCCGGGGACCAGGCGCTCCTTCCCGCTCGGAAAGCCGTGCGTTAGACCGCACGGCCAACCGGGCGGGCCAAATAACCCCATACTAACCGGAATACCAAACAAAAACGCTACGAACTTGTACGCTAACCTGTTATGATGAAAACTGACTGCTAGCATCGGAGCCTACAACCAACCGTCGTGGGAGCTTAAAGCTATTTCGAAACTAACATGAGACATCGCCCCCCCACCCCACTCCCCCACCCCAACTCACCGCTCGCCACTCACCATCCCCCAACCACACCCATACTCCCGCCCTAGATCCTGAGTGCGCTCTTCTTGTTTGCGGTTAATAACCGTGTACTCAGGAGAGTCCTGTTCTGTAATTTCACAAGATCGTATGTGTCTATATTTTACCTACACTACCGGCCATTAAAATTGGGTATTCATTGGATGCATATACACTCCTGGAAATGGAAAAAAGAACACATTGACACCGGTGTGTCAGACCCACCATACTTGCTCCGGACACTGCGAGAGGGCTGTACAAGCAATGATCACACGCACGGCACAGCGGACACACCAGGAACCGCGGTGTTGGCCGTCGAATGGCGCTAGCTGCGCAGCATTTGTGCACCGCCGCCGTCAGTGTCAGCCAGTTTGCCGTGGCATACGGAGCTCCATCGCAGTCTTTAACACTGGTAGCATGCCGCGACAGCGTGGACGTGAACCGTATGTGCAATTGACGGGAGCGAGGGCGTATAGTGGGCATGCGGGAGGCCGGGTGGACGTACCGCCGAATTGCTCAACACGTGGGGCGTGAGGTCTCCACAGTACATCGATGTTGTCGCCAGTGGTCGGCGGAAAGTGCACGTGCCCGTCGACCTGGGACCGGACCGCAGCGACGCACGGATGCACGCCAAGACCGTAGGATTCTACGCAGTGCCGTAGGGGACCGCACCGCCACTTCCCAGCAAATTAGGGACACTGTTGCTCCAGGGGTATCGGCGAGGACCATTCGCAACCGTCTCCATGAAGCTGGGCTACGGTCCCGCACACCGTTAGGCCGTCTTCCGCTCACGCCCCAACATCGTGCAGCCCGCCTCCAGTGGTGTCGCGACAGGCGTGAATGGAGGGACGAATGGAGACGTGTCGTCTTCAGCGATGAGAGTCGCTTCTGCCTTGGTGCCAATGATGGTCGTATGCGTGTTTGGCGCCGTGCAGGTGAGCGCCACAATCAGGACTGCATACGACCGAGGCACACAGGGCCAACACCCGGCATCATGGTGTGGGGAGCGATCTCCTACACTGGCCGTACACCACTGGTGATCGTCGAGGGGACACTGAATAGTGCACGGTACATCCAAACCGTCATCGAACCCATCGTTCTACCATTCCTAGACCGGCAAGGGAACTTGTTGTTCCAACAGGACAATGCACGTCCGCATGTATCCTGTGCCACCCAACGTGCTCTAGAAGGTGTAAGTCAACTACCCTGGCCAGCAAGATCTCCGGATCTGTCCCCCATTGAGCATGTTTGGGACTGGATGAAGCGTCGTCTCACGCGGTCTGCACGTCCAGCACGAACGCTGGTCCAACTGAGACGCCAGGTGGAAATGGCATGGCAAGCCGTTCCACAGGACTACATCCAGCATCTCTACGATTGTCTCCATGAGAGAATAGCAGCCTGCATTGCTGCGAAAGGTGGATATACACTGTACTAGTGCCGACATTGTGCATGCTCTGTTGCCTGTGTCTATGTGCCTGTGGTTCTGTCAGTGTGATCATGTGATGTATCTGACCCCAGGAATGTGTCAATAAAGTTTCCCCTTCCTGGGACAATGAATTCACGGTGTTCTTATTTCAATTTCCAGGAGTGTATTATACTAGAACTGACATGTGACTACATTTACACGCAATTTGGGTGCGTAGATCCTGAGAAATCAGTACACATAACAACCACCTCTGGCCGTAATAACGGCCTTGATACACCTGGGCATTGAGTCAAATAGAGCTTGGATGGCGTGTACAGGTACAGTTGCCCATGCAGCTTCAACACGATACCACAGTTCATCAGTAGTAGTAACTGGCGTATTGTGACGTGCCAGTTGCTCGGCCACCATTGACCAGATGTTTTCTATTGGTGAGAGATCTGGAGAATGTGCTGGCCATGGCAGCAGTCGAACATTTTCTGTATCCAGAAAGGCCCGTACAGGACTGCAACATGCGGTCATGCATTATTCTGCTGAAATGTAGGGTTTCGCAGGGATCGAATGAAGGGTAGACCCACGGGTCGTAACACATCTGAAATGTAACGTCCACTGTTCAAAATGCCGTCAATGCGAACAAGAGGTGACCGAAACGTGTAACCAATGGCACCCCATACCATCGCACCGGGTGATACGCCAGTAAGGCGATGACGAATACACGCTTCCAATGTGCGTTCACCGCGATGTCGCCAAACACGGATGAGACCTTCATAATGCTGTAAACAGAACCTGGATTCATCCGGAAAAATGACGTTTTGCCATTCGTGCACCCAGGTTCGTCGTTGAGTACACCATCGCAGGCGCTCTTGTCTGTGATGCAGCGTCAAGGGTCACCGCTGCCATGGTCTCCGAGCTGATAGTCCACGCTGCTGCAAACGTCGTCGTAATGTTCGTGCCGCTCTGAAAAGCTAATCATTTGCATATCACAGCATCTTTTTCCTGTCGGTTAAATTTTGCGTCTGTAGCACGTCATGTTCGTGGTGTAGCAATTTTAATTGCCAGAAGTGTATCTTTAACAGATGTGTCACTTACAATCGGCAAATAAATGTACTACAAAATTAAATTATCCCTAGCGGACGGATCGGGGTGTGAAGGAAGTGAAAGAGAAAAATAATGGAAAGATAGGTTTCGATTTTTCTGAGCTGACTGCTGACAGTCCCGATGACATTTAATCTTCCGGGTTTGGGATAATGGCAGCAGAGGTGACATGGGAAGCATAGCTCTGGAACGTTTGGAGCAATTTCAGCCAAACAAACATAAACACATTTTGCCATAAGTAGGAATTACTATCTGGAAGAAATGTACTGTGCGACTGGGATATCCCTTTCATTCCCAGAGAGAAAAGCTACGGGATGACTTACAAACATACTTTCGGAATGTGTGATGAAACCTCGACCAAACCTTGTACACATATGACTTACGACCTAAGAAAATGTTCAAATGAGTGTGAAATATTATGGGACTTAACTGCTAAGGAAACGCACACACACACACACACACACACACACACACACACACACATGCCCGATGGAGGACTCGGAACATCCGCCGGGACCAGCCGCACAGTCCGTGACTGCAGCGCCTTAGACCGCTCGGCTACGATCTAAGAACGAATGTGTATGTACATCTGAAAAACATCGCCTTCAGAATTTCCTTACTGGACATTCGTATTAAACAATAGATAATTCGGCAAGACACCTGTAGGGTAAACTGAAAGTACCATAGACAATCAATTTTTTAAAGTAATAGTACGAAATTTGGTAAAAGATTTTATTTTGTAATCTGTACATTGTATTTAAATTCTTAAAAGATGAAAAAAGCTGTTTGTAAATACACTATAGACGATTTCATTCGTCTTCATATCAAATATCACACTGAAATAAATAAACAACAGGCCCACGCCAGGTAATCCGTTTCACCTATATAAGTTAACGGTTTAAGAATAGTTTCCAGTCAAATTGTGAATCGTACTCCGAGAGGGAGACTGACGTGATTCTCTTTTCCCTGACCTCCGGGATGGATGTGAACAATTTTTAGTCATTATCGTATGTAATTCACTCCCCTTCCATTAACGCATCCTCCAGTTTTGCAAATGGACCGCATCACTAAACATGGGTTAAAATGTATTCTCCAACATACTCTTTGTGCGGCTCCTCCAATTGTTAAGAGGGAGATTTTGTCATACCAATGCGCATTTCTGCCCGTGTTCGCCAGAAGGCAAATTTTAGGAAAGTTAATTGAATTCGGGATTGGCACACATCATCTTTTCATCCACATCCACTACAAATCAGCCTAGGACAATATAGACAGGGGGCAACTACATTGTGACTCTACTGAACTAGGAAATCCTAGAAAAGTTTTGTGAGAATGACAATGAACGAGGTACGGAGCATTGTACTAACGGCAGGAGTGGTACCTGATCCGCTGCGTGTACAAGATGGTGTAAGGCAAGAAAATGTCTAATTTTTAATGTTATCTTGAAGGATGTCATGACGGAAGGAAACTTGTTGATCTGGGGAACGATTTTTCGTAAATCAGTGCAGATACTCACTTATACTGATGGCATAAATATAGTCTCAAGAATTCGGAAGGCAATGAAGGAGATATTCATCGCGTGGCAGAGACATTAATCATACTTGAGCAGACTGGTCGCTACATGTTAATGAGTATCAACAAACAGGCAAGAAAATGTATGCTTGCTAGAAAAGCACGCAAGCAACACACGCCATCTTCTGTAACAGTGGGCAGCTATACTTCTGAGAGAGTTCAGTAGTTAAAGTGTTAGGGACCGATAGTTATCCCATAAAATGACAACTCTAATGAAATTGCACATACATAGCCGGCCGGTGTGGCCGAGCGGTTCTAGGCGCTTCAGTCTGGGACCGCGCGACCGCTACGGTTGGAGGTTCGAACCCTGCCTCGGGCATGGATGGGTGTGATGTCCTTATGTTAGTTAGGTTTAAGTAGTTCTAAGTTCTAGTGGACTTATGACCTCAGATGTTAAGTCCCATAGCGCTTAGAGCCATTTGAACCATTTGTGCACATAAATAAAGGGCGTATTTTTACATTAAAAATCTTTTTTCTCCAACGGTCTTCACTGTTATCATAAAATTAACGATTCATATAACATATAAGGCTGAAGGATGTCAGATGGAATGCCAGGAGGTTAAAGAGCGGGAGACTGAGCGAGAACCGCCGGCCGGAGTGGCCGTGCGGTTCTAGTCGCTACAGTATGGAGCCGAGCGACCGCTACGGTCGCAGGTTCGAATCCTGCCTCGGGCATGGATGTGTGTGATGTCCTTAGCTTAGTTAGGTTTAATTAGTTCTAAGTTCTAGGCGACTGAGGACCTCAGAAGTTAAGTCGCATAGTGCTCAGAGCCATTTGAACCATTTGAGCGAGAACCTGCAGGACCTGCAGTAAATGGGCTGCACAGGATGGAAAGCTCGAGCGTTGGATCGCGATAACTTACTGAGAATTGTTGAAGAGGCCAAGTTTCACCGTGGACTGTAGAGCCATAAAAGAAGAAAAACAACAAGCAGAAGCTAGGTCTGTAATTAGGAAAGGTATGCCACCATGTCCGCTCTGGTAATTGGCCAAATAGACTCTTCCACTAGGGTTCCAAATGATTGGCTCCGAGACGAGTACCTATGCAAAAGTTAGCATTAGCGACCTCAGATATGGAGGTCTTTCGTCGGAGCACAAACACTGTAGGGCTTCACCGCTCAGAACGCGAGAGGGATGCGTTCCGCAAAAAGGAGTTTGCCTGCGCAAGGTGTCACGCGATACGCGCTGGAGTGTTGGCAGCCCTGGTGGGAAGCCCCGCTCGGCTGTTGTTGCCGCCGCAACCCGACACTGGCTGCCTCCGGGTCTTCCCCGCGGCGCTCGCGTCCAGCGGGAGCGGCGTTGGCTGCAGCCTCAGGAAATTGAGTCGGAGCCGGCGGGGGCCGCCCCCGCTAGCCAGATACCCAATCTCGCGCCATCCGGGCCCGCGGCGATGGCGGTGCCCGGGCACGCCGCGTCTCCAGGGGACGATCGCGACCGCGCAGATAAATCTCCCTGCGCGACGCCGCCAAGGCGGCCGGACCGGAGGAAGTGCGCCCCACTGCCTCACCCTAAGCCCTTGGCGTACGGCTCCGTTATTCAATTTCTCCTCCTGGTACGACGAATCCATCGACTCACTAAATCGGCGCTCGATTCTCTAAAATAATCAGCTACACAGTTTCAATATCAGGCTGTCTTCACGTCTGAGGTAGCGGTGAACATACCCAAGAACCACCCTAAACCTTTTACTAACAATTGTTTTTCATAGTAAAAAATTATTATTGTACACAGAAGTAACAAGAAGAAAAAAATTTTCCTGTCTCTACGTTCTCCGACGCAGAGAAGGTTGAGACATACATGTGCAAGATACCTCGTGTGGGAAGGAGAAAGAGGTGTGAATTTTATTTAGATTCTATAAATGAAATGCAAGGAGTGCTGTACAACATATAAGTGGTTTATTCGGTGAAACTGCATTAAACTGTATATGCAATAATTGTTGAAATTTTATCAAATTCATTAAACATTCCCTCACAAATTGTTCAAATAATGATAAACAAAAATAAAAAAATTTGGGTCACCAGATACTGTTGAAAGCATAAAAAAACAAGTAGAATTGAATTGACACCAAGAACTCACAACAAGAGAGTTACATAAGGTGCCTGCCCTGGTATTTGCCTTTTAACATAAACATTGTATGACTTCATTCTAATTTAACATATAAATAAATTACACGAAACGGGTTGACCGGGTATAATAAATGAGGAAGAAATTAAGAAAAACAGCTGAACATATGACTCTCTTAGCGGCAAACGGTGAATACTGTACCTTGCGTCTTTGTGAGCATATAACACATTGCAAAGAAATTGAAGAGAGCGAAAGAAGAATGCGCAGCTAGGAAAGCGGGCGTTTTCTGTATTACCATGTTCATAGCGTGGTCGGTGTGGCGGTGGAGTCGGCTGATTGCGTGCGGCTGCATCGAAACTCTGCCGCCGACGTAGACGATAGCGTCTAACATGCCCTACGCTAAAAGTACTGACCGAAACCTGCTACTGGAAGTTATCATTACTGGGTAACAGTATGCGTCCATCTGCAAGTACAAACCTACGTGAAACCGCATTACGCAAAGCTCAAAACTGTTCTAACAGTACCACCGTCATCGGACATGTAGTAAATCAAAATGTGATCCTGAGTTAAGCTCTTGATAACGCGCACAGTGAGTGAAGCTCGCCTACTTGGATATAACAAACTTTGCTCTCTACGCTGTTTGCAACGAATGCAAAGT
Organism: Schistocerca serialis cubense; assembly: GCF_023864345.2. Lineage (NCBI taxonomy): Eukaryota > Metazoa > Arthropoda > Insecta > Orthoptera > Acrididae > Schistocerca > Schistocerca serialis. Next base: position 281,210,228 of record NC_064638.1, on the reverse strand, counting down.
GCATTGTCTCATAACAAGTGATAAGAGAATCCTTGCGACTTATCGGAAGCAGTCAAGAGTGAACTCCTGCCTCCTCAGAAGCAATATTCGGAATGCCCAATACTAGTGCGCTCCTCGCACCTGGAGAGAGAGAGCCGCTCCCCTCCAGCGTCTTGTCTCCGCCCTTACGCAAGTTACGTAGTTCGTACAATTTTTCAAAGCGAACATTAAATTCTTGCCAATGAAGAGGTTCATTTCAAAATTTCCTCCCTCCCTGCCGTCGCATTCCGCGAGGAAAAGAGAGCGATACTCTGTGTGAGACAGAGTATACAAATAAACCAAGACTTCTCCCTCTGAGTATTGCCACTACGTTCCCACGTGTGCTGCTCGCGGGAAACGGCCAAAATTCCCCGGGCCTCTTGAGATCCTTGGGCACCCAAGTCGTGCTGTTGCTATTCAACTCACCGCTCTGTCCGCGTTACCTAGAATCGTGACAAAAGTGTTTTTCGCTCTAAGTTTGTAGTTTCCGCTGCCTCGGGCACACGTGCGAATGTCCACGGCTTCCCTTGGCAGCGTGTTGATGTATGCAGCGTCTTCGCCTGTCGCTAATCCTCTGGGGGCCTGCCCTCTGTGAAGCGTGCCGACATAGGCGCGCGACCGCCGCTGGCCCGTGGGCGCACTACCTGTGTCCACCTGTTCGCCGAGCTTCCCAGCTAGGAATGCATCAGAAGAATTCCTTTCATGCACAAAGTGTACCAAGTTTGCAAAGAGAAGAATCATAGCCCTTTACCGATGCTTAGTGACACAATAATTCACCCCCATCGCACTTCATATATTGCAATAAACTAATGACTGATTTTAAAAGCAATTATCTCCTTCAATTATGAACATGAAAAGCTTTGACGCTTTTCACATGGTTGCAGCAAAAGTACTCGAAGTTGCGAATATGAACCATGACCGGCTGTATGTTGGAATGACGACAGCGAAAATTTGCGCCGGATCGGGGCTCGAACCAGGCTTTCCTTCGAACATGCACGATACGCATAGTAATAATGTTCTTAGTAACTGCTATGTCGTATTTATTCGCCAATACCAGGCCCTCGACTCTAAATATGTCCTTCCTCGACGGGAGTATACGTAATATACGATTGCAGGTTGTGACACATGGACTACGGCATATGGAATTTTACTTCTGGCCGTGATTCGTGCACGGATGGCCGAAGCGGTTAAGGCGACCGCTCACGTAAAGCAGGAAATCCGTGTCTAAGTCTGGCACAAATATACACCGTCATCATTCCAATACACAGGCGATCATGGTTCATATTCGTAGTTGCGAATACATTTCCTATATTTTTTGACGGCAGTTGTCGCTGCTGTGCCTGTTCCTTCAAACATGCATGCACTCCGAAGAAAAATTATGTCGGATTTCTTAATAACACATGCACTGTTGTTTAGTATGTACGGGGTCGTTCACAAGAACAAGGGCGTGCTGGAAAGTAATGCCTCCGAATATTTTTATCTGGAAACTCGTAAAGCTTTTCAAATAAATCAGACTTCATTAACATTCTACATGTTTATTCTTCATTTCTACATATTTACTTCTCGACGTAGTCATCCTGGTAACGAACACATTTCTCCAATGAGAGACCAGTTTGTTGATACTGTGGTGTCACCGCCAGACACCACACTTGCTAGGTGGTAGCTTTTAAATCGGCCGCAGTCCGGTAGTATACGTCGGACCCGCGTGTCGCCACTGTCAGTGATTGCAGACCGAGCGCCACCACACGGCAGGTCTAGAGAGACTTCCTAGCACTCGCCCCAGTTGTACAGCAGACTTTGCCAGAGATGGATCACTGACAAATACGCTCCCATTTGCCGAGACGATAGTTAGCATAGCCTTCAGCTACGTCATTTGCTACGACCTAGCAAGGCGCCATTACCAGTTTATATTGAGATTGTAATTATGTATCATCAAGAGCGATGTTCTCCAATTATGGATTAAAGTTAAGTATTCCAGAAGCTATGTACTATTTTTGGCTACTATAATTCCTTGTCATTTTCCAGACCTCACGTCAGCCTGCGTGAGCTTAAACGCGTGCCTTTCGGCTTCCTCCAAACTCCGTGAATTGGCTCCTGCCAATTCACAACAGATACCGCCGCTGTAGAATGTTTGACATTGTTCTCGGAGCCACAACCTCATCTATGCATACTGTTTCTCATGCACAGATATAGTTTCGTTACACACCGCCATGTTAAACGCTACAATTAGAAGCCCTCCAGCGGCAGAGAGTTCCAGCTTGCATCACCGAAACGGGAAAGTCGACCTAGTGATATGCGGGACATGAAACAGTATTGAGAACAGAATAAAAAGCTGAAGTCAGACCAAGCATGAATCAGAAAGAAGGAGTATTGAAGTACGGAGAAAGCAGCAAAATGGAAACAGCGAACGGTCGAAGTTCAAGATGTGCAGCATCGAGTGACTTGCAAGAACGACGGCGTCATGGTTGTGCGGTCACGGTGTTGGACTGCAAAGCGGGAGGTTCGTGTTCAAACCTCCGTCGTGCCCCCTTTTTTCACATATTTATGAACTGTTCATTCAGTCATAGACCTGTCTGTGGCCGCGCGGAGTAACCGCGCTATTTGAAGCGCCACCTCACGGATTGTGCGGCGTCTCCCGCCGGGATACGTCCCCCCCCCCCCCTGACTCCCCCGCCCCCCCAGGCATGAGTGTGTGCGTGTTGTTACTAGCATAAGTTAGTTTAAGTAGTGTGTAAGTCTATGGACCGATGACCTCAGCAGTTTGGTCGCTTAGGAGTTCACACACATTTGAACATTTTGAACCTGTCTCTTCTCCTTCTGTAGTCTTGGCAATTGTCATACTATGCATCGATTGTAGAATATGATTCACGTGGTAAGAATACCGTCGCAAGTAAATGTGATGAATAGTGAGAGCGGGCGAGATGTCTCATAGGCCCTCACAGAAATGAAACCAACCAATTAACCTGTGTGAAATACGTTACAGTGAAGGAATTCAGGAACGCAAGAGTGATACTTGACTAAAACAAACCGGAAGTACGTACGTCTGGAGGTCCCTTTGCTACACGTCCCCCTTCGAGCTAGACGAGTCTCGTTCTTTGTAGTTTTTTTGTTTGATGCCCCGTCACTTTCAGTGGACCACCCTGTATAACGTTTCGTTTAGCGTGTATGCTTGTTTCCATTACTACGCTCTGTAAATACGGAGTTTCTTCATCACGTCTTATGTAGGAACTGCTACAGTACCTTATAACGGTTGTACTCAGAAGAATGAGGAGGGTCTCGGAAGTAGATGTGTTTTTCAGACAGCCATTGCAGCTTGGAGCAGCTGACGTAAAGAACAGATTCCTCGTTCTGGGAGGATGGCAGTAAGAGCTGCAGCCTGCCAGGCGCCGGTGTTTGCCTTGGGGACAGCCGAGCCAGGGGGAGAAAACACAGCCAATTAAGGGCGCGGGAGGCGCCGCCAGACCAGGACCCGGTATCGAGCGGCCGGCAGCGGGCTCATCCGCGCCGCACAAGCGCACCATTTATCTGCCGAGGAGCCTCTAATGCACCGCCGTTTACCCACGGGCTTCCCACCCCGTCCTTACGTCTATTAAAACGCCGCCTCGTCCCCGCCGACTGTGGCGCGTGTGACGGTACCGGTACTCACGTACGGCAACATGGACTGAGACGGGTCCAACACATGAAGTCTGTAGTAGGGAAGGAGAATGATACATAGTTTTAAGCCTATATCGCTAACGTCAGTTGTAGAATTACGGAGCATGTCCCATGCATTATGACATATGTGAAGAACGAAAACCTCCTTTATAAAAATAAATGGATTCCGCTGTGTTCGTCCATGAAGTCCAGAGTGCCGCAGAAATCGGCGCCCAGGATGATGACGTGTTTCTTGACTTCAGGAACGCATTTGACACCGTCCCGCACTGTCGTTTAAGGAACATACGAGTACTACGAGTTTGCCGGCTATCGGGCCAGAGATGTGACTGGATTGAGGACTTCTTTCCGTATATACCGTCCAGTCGCATTAATATGATCACTTGTCAGAAACCTGAAAAACCACATTTTGGATCTCGAACCCCTGAGAGGCACGGGAAGGTACCGACAGGATGGTGTGTGGGGCGCTCAACAGCGCGGTCAGCCGGTCGCGGTGGCCGAGCGGTTCTAGGCACTTCAGTCCGGAACTGCGCGACTGCTACGGTCGCAGGTTCGAATCCTACCTTGGGCATGGATGTGTGTGATGTCCTTAGGTTAGTTAGGTTTAAGTAGTTCTACGTTCTAGGGGACTGATGACCTCAGATGTTAAGTCCCATAGTGCTCAGAGCCATTTGAACCATTTTGAACTGCGCGGTCATCAGCGTCCGTACGAAGTCCCAACTTTTACACAGTCCAATTTAGCCACTGTCACGAATGATGATGATGAAATGAGAATTACAACACAAACACCCAGTCTCCGGGCAGAGGAAATCCCCAACCCGGCCGGGAATCGAACCCGGGACCCCGCAATCCAGAGCCAGCACCGCTAGCCACTAGACTACGAGCTGCGGACGGTACCGACAGGGATTTAGAGCCATGTCGACTCCATGCTGTTTCTCGGCTGAAGATCAATACCGCGAACAACCCGATCGAGGTGGTTCCACACATTCTCGATTCGGCCAGGGGAGTACGGGAAACTCTTCCTGGTGCTCTCACAACAACATACGTACACTGCGGGCTGTGTGATACGTTACATGGTCCTACTGGTAGATGCCACCTTACCGAGGAGAAACGTCCGCAGCTCGTGGTCTCGCGGTCGCGTTCACGCTTCCCGAGCACAAGGTCCCGGGTTCGACTCCCGGCGGGGTCCGGGATTTTCACCTGTCTCGAGATGACTGGGTGTTTGTGTTGTACTCATTATTTCATCATCATTCACGAAAGTGGCGAGTTTGGACTGTGTAAAGGTTGGGAATTTGTAATGGCGCTGAAAACAGCTCAGTTGAGCGCCCGTCAAACCAAAACATCATCATCATCCGAGGAGAAACAAACGCATGTAAGGTTGGACATGGTCATCGAGCATAGTTGCGTGCCTGTGTTGAACCTTCGTGCCCTCCAGAATGACGAGAACGCACAGGGAATGCCACTAAAACATTTCCCAGATCATAAAAGTTGCAGGGTGTTTGCTTTAACGTGTTTCACGCCGCACGCATCAACAGCCATGTGTCCGATGGAGGATAAAACGTGATTCATCTAAAAATACTACCTGTCGGCGCTCATTGGACGCCTACTTGCGGTACTGGCGTGCAAATTCCTGCCTTCGTCGCCTATGAACAGCAGTCACCATGGTGCACGCACAAGGCGCCTGCTACGGAGGCACATACGCAGCAACGATCGTTGAGAGGTTATTGAGGAGTTACTGTCGGTAGTCCTTTGGTTCATCTGGGCGATCGTTTGCTCAACAGTTGCACGTCTATTCACCCGTACATATTTCTACAGCCGTCATTCATGACTCTCATATATGTCCCCTGGTGCGCCACAGTAGCCTATCACCAGTTTTGAATAGTGCCATTTTGCCACGCACGGTATACTTCATCACGGCGGCACTCCAACAGTTTACAGGCCTAGCCGTTTCGGAAATGCTTCCACCCTTAGCCCGAAAGTCAATGATGATGCTCTTTTGGACGTCAGATAAATCGCTCCGTTTCCGAATTACGATAACGGCTGGACTGTTTTCCGCATTCCCCCGAAACGCTTTGAATACCCTCCACTGCCAGTGCTACCTCCTGGCGTCAGTGAGTGTTTATTCCACGTTGACGTTGAACACAGTGGTGGTCACATTAATGTGACTGACCAGCGTAGAATTCAACAGGTGGCTATTAGCGGAATAAAATCTACAGATGTAAAAGTGATTCCAGGCTTACTCCAAGGGAGTGTGTAAGACCGATGTAGTCTAGCGTACAACATCGGAAGTTCCATCACGCGGTTCGCAGATAAGAGGGTAGGAATTTCGGAAGACTGTAGCTATTTGAAAGAAGGCCATCAGAGGATCAATTGTATGTAATTCTTCTGACGCTGAATGTCAATAAATGCAACATACTGCGTGTAAATAGGCGAAGAGATCCATTACGATCCATTACACTATTGTAACTAATCGGTGCTGCCTGAAGTGGGGTTGGGTTGGGTTGGATTGTTTTGGGGAGGGAGACCAGACAGCGAGGTCATCGGTCTCATCGGGTTAGGGAAGAACGGGGAAGGAAGTCGGCCGTGCCCTTTGAAAGGAACCATCCCGGCATTAGCCTGGAGCGATTTAGGGAAATCACGGAAAACCTAAACCAGGATGGCCGGACGCGGGATTGAACCGTCGTCCTCCCGAATGCGAGTCCAGTGTCTAACCACTGCGCCACCTCGTTCGGTTACCTGAAGTGGAATGTCTACGTAAAACAAACTGTAGGAAGAACACATGCCAGACTGAGGTTCACTGGAGGAATCTTATGGAAGTGTTAATTCGCAAAAGAAGCGACTTGCAAAATATTTGTGCGAATGATTCTTGAACATTGCTCATCAATCTGGGACTGTTATTAGATTGTATCTACAGTAAAGATGTCCGCCCCGATAGCTAATTGGACAGCGTGACGTACTGCCGTCCTACGGGCCCGGATTCGATTCCCGGCTGGGTTGGCGATTTTCTCCGCTCAGGGACTGGGTGTTGTGTTGTCTTCATCATCATTTCATCCCCATCCGGCGCGCACGTCGCCTCATGTAGCGTCGAATGTAGTAAGACCTGCACCAAGGCGGCCGGACCTGCCCCGTAAGGGGCCTCCCGGCCAATGACGCCAAACGCTTATTTCCATTTTACAGTAAATATAGAAAAGAAACAACAAAGAGCGACACGTTTCGTCACGGGATCGTTAGGCGGCACGAAACCTATTCGGAGACTCCTAATCAAATTTTGTAATTAGTTTTTATTTACCGTGGATATAACCACCATAATGTTTTTATAGATTGAAGCTTTCAAGAAATATACAAATAAAAGAAATGAAAACTGAAACATTTTCAAATAGTTCGAAGGAATGCACCTCCTTCCTGAAACCAGACGATCAATGAAATCCCTGGAGCCCATATTCTGTTACTGGTTTTGCCGGAAGATCCAAATGGGCTTCGAGCGGCTCAGAGGATTGACTATCGCGGGGAACTGCGTTCCCTCTCACAACCCCGTTTCCCCCCCCTCTCCCCTCTCCTCCCCCCCCCCCCCTTCCTTCCCAACAATTTTATTCCCGGAGCGGGATGTCATTTCTTTTAGACAGATGCGTCGCCCCTTCGGGAATTTGCCTTGTATCGATCTATTTTGGTCATTACATCATGTCCTTTCTAGAATGAGATCACGATTCATCTTCAAGTAAAAGACAATTGATCTGACAGGCTTACTAAAACTGAAAGCCAGCAGTGCAAAACCGTCAGTAACCCCGTTTGAAAACTGCTATAAAAATATTATGTAACTGACAGCAAAACTGTAGCACTACTCTGAGGCTTTTGTTTATCGTTCATTGCCCGGAGAAACAGCTCATTGTAACACCTGTAACAGTGATGGGTGACAACAGCGCTAAAGTATAAATAAAATTTATCAATTGAAGACATAAAGTCTGAAAATGAGTCCTTGATCCTATTTTTAGAACTTTATTTTACAGGTTCGTCTTGGTCACACAAATTTTTACACTTCACTATTACCGGTTTCGGCAACTGCCATCTTCAGATCATAAAATATTCAGATGTGGAATCAACGTCAACCCGGGTGATACGCCAGTATGGCGATGACGAATACACGCTTCCAATGTGCGTTCACCTCGATGACGCCAAACACGGATGCGACCATTATGATGCTGTAAACAGAACCTGGATTCATCCGAGAAAATGACGATAGTCTGCTAGCAGTCACTGGATCTCGACCAACGCGAGCAGTAATGTTGCGATACGATAAACCGCAATCGCGATAGGCTACAATCCGACGGAAACGTGATGGTACGCATTTCTCCTCCGTACACGCGACATCACAACAACGTTTCACCAGGCAACGCCGGTCAGCTGCTGCTTGTTTATGAGGAATCGGTTGGAAACTTTCCTCATGTCAGCACGTTGTAGGTGTCGCCACCGGCGCCAACCTTGTGTGAATACTCTGAAAATCTAATCATTTGCATATCACAGCATCTTCTTCCTGTCGGTTAAATATCGCGTCTGTGGCAATTTTAATGGCCATGAGTGTATTTATAGGGTAATAAGCGGGTAGTGGAAGCAATAGAAGGGGCCATAGCGACTGCTTAGCAAATTAGGCGGCGTGGCGTCCTATGACGGAGTACTGGGAGGCGCGTAGACCGCATCAAAGCTGGACTGTCAGGCCTCGACCCCCCAGAGGGCAGAGAAGCAAACTTGGCGGCCTGCAGATACAGCGGGCTATCGTCGCCACCTGATCAAAGCGGACGGCGCTTGCCGCGGGCGGCGGTCGCAACACACTACTCCCTGTAGTCGTCGCCGGCAACTGTCTACTGCTATCAGTTTTGCGGCTCTTACCGTACATTAGCATCTCATTATCTTGACAAGCAGCAGTGGAGTTGATTCATACACTACTGCCGTCATTAAAATTGCTACACCACGAAGATGTGCTACAGACGCGAAATTTAACCGACAGGAAGAAGATGCTGTGATATGTAAATGATCAGCTTTTCAGAGCATTCACACAAGGTTGGCGCCTGTGGCGACACCTACAGCGTGCTAAGGAAAATTTCCAACGGATTTCTCATACACAAACAGCAGTTGACCGGCGTTGCCTGGTGAAACGTTGTTGTGATGCCTCGTGTAAGGAGGAGAAATGCGTACCATCACGTTTCCGACTTTGATAAAGATCGGATAGGAGCCTATCGCGATTGCGGTTTATCGTTTCGCGACATTTATGCTCGCGTTGGTCGAGATACAGTGACTGTTAGCAGAATATGGAATCGGTGGTTTCAGGAGAGTAATACGGAACGTCGTGCTGGATCCCAACGTCCTCGTATCACTAGCAGCCTAGATGACAAGCATCTTATCCGCATGGCTGTAACGGGTCGTGCAGCCACGTCTCGATCCCTGAGTCAACAGATGGCGACGTTTGCAAGACAACAACCACCTGCACGAACAGTTCGACGGCATTTGCAGCAGCATGGACTATCAGCTCGGAGACCATGGCTGCGGTTACCCTTGCGCTGCATCACAGACAGCAGCGCCTGTGATGGTGTACTCAACGACGAACCTGGGTGCACGAATGGCAAAACGTCATTTTTTCGGATGAATCCAGGTTCTGTTTACAGCATTACGATGGTCGCATCCGTGCATGGCGGCATCGCGGTGAACGCACATTGGAAGCGTGTATTCGTCACCGCCATACTGGCGTATCACCCGGCGTGATGGTTGGGGTGGCATTGGTTACACGTCTCGGTCACCTCTTGTTCGCATTGACGGCACTTTGAACGTGGACGTTACATTTCAGATTTGTTACGACCCGTGGCTCTAGCCTTCATTCGATCTCTGCGAAACCTTACATTTTAGCAGGATAATGCACGACCGCATGTTGCAGGTCCTGTACGGGCCTGCCTGGTTACAGAAAATGTTCGACCGCTGCCCTGGCCAGCACATTCTCCAGATCTCTCACCAATTGAAAACGTCTGGTCAATGGTGGCCGAGCAACTGGTTCGTCACAATACGCCAGTCACTACTCTTGAGGAACTGTGGTATCGTGTTGAAGCTGCATGGGCAGCAGTACCTGTACACGCCATCCAAGCTCTGTTTGACTCAATGCCGAGGCGTATCAAGGCCGTTATTACGGCCAGAGGTGGTTGTTCCGGGTACTGATTTCTCAGGATGTATGCATCCAAAATACGTGAAAATGTAATCACATGTCAGCTATAGTATAATATATTTGTCCAATGAATACCCGTTTATCATCTGCATTTCTTCTTGATGTAGCAATTGTAATGGCCAGCAGTGTACAATGGACGGTCTAAGCATCTTTCGCGATAATATGGTGACTTTTAAACGCTGCATTTAATTCAGAATAATGTCACGTGACTTGATGCTAGGAATACTACTGTAAGGGTGCAGTTGTCGTCTGGTAAAGGCAGCTGGGCAGGATAACTCACTGTCAGCTGGAGGACCGTTGAAATCTTTATTTCGTTCCAATCTGTTTGTAGTAGTAGGCACGTAACCAAGTCAGGGAGTCACAGGGTGGTTGCCGTCAAACCCACATTCCATTGTGCTAATGCGCAAACACTACACCCATTACAGCTTGGGAGTGGAGTGACCCCTCTTTGTAATCATTTCAGGCCATCCGTGGTTTGGGCAGCATCTGATATTGGCCGGACAGTTTGGTTCTGGTACGCTGCAAGCAGCTTGCCCAGCTGTGGCTAATGATGGAAGCGTAGACATCCTGGGTTCTAACACTGGCTTCGACGTTTGGGTGGTGGTGCGTGGCGTCAGTGGACGCCAAGTGGATGGGCGAGTGATAAGGCCTCAGTTCCAATATCGGCTTGTCAGTGCTGTGGCTGGACCCCCAGATCCTGCTAGGATAAAGACTGTACAATGACCGCTTCCTGGTGGATGCCTACACTACAGCGGACACTCACTCGATGTTTCACCGAATCGATGCCTGATCTGGCCGAACGGCCAGTGTTTAGAATCACCGGAGCAATTATATTGTTGACTGGCCACTGCAGGTGTCACGTACGCTGCTTGCTGGAGCACCATTGACGCATCCCACTTTATGGTTACTTCTTTAGTCACTGACCAGCTAATCATGTTGCAGGTTCCAGGTGGCAGTGTGCCAGCAGGTTATGACAAGTAGTATGCATACAACAACGAGTTCTTGCCTTTTTCCGTGATGGCTCTGAGCACTATGCGACTTAACTTCTGAGGTCATCAGTCGCCTAGAACTTAGGACTAATTAAACCTAACTAATCTAAGGACATCACATACATCCATGCCCGAGGCAGGATTCGAACCTGCGACCGTAGCGGTCGCTCGGTTCCAGACTGTAGCGCCTAGAACCACACGGCCACTCCGGCCGGCTTTTCCGTGCTGTTACACTGCAGATTCTTGCACTGTGTTGCTAATAGTATCTTCTTCCATTCCATTCTACAAGGTTCACATACATCTCATCATCATCATCATGCAGGTATCTACACCGCTGCACATGAAAACTGTAACGCCGGGAAGGACAGTAAATAAAGAAATTTGGTTTATTGTGTGTGCACCGTATTACAGGGAGATTACAATATTAGAATACCTTTGTAGGCGAATTGCGAATATTCAGAATGATAACTTCCGTTTTCAGATCTCCCATTCTTGGCAGTATCAACTGCTCTGAACTGTCTCAGCACAAGGTCGAAATGAAGGATGAAAGGATGAAAAACACGACCACACCATAACACTACCGCCTCCGAATTACTGTTGGCACCACACTCACTGGCAGATGACGTTCATCGGGCATTCGCCATACCCACACCCTGCCATCGGATCTCCACATTGTGCACCGTGGTTAGTCACTCCACACAACGTACATCCACTGTTCAATCGTCCACTGTTTACGCTCCTTACACCAAGCGAGGCGTCGTTTGGCATTTACCGGCGTGATGTGTGACTTACGAGCAGTCGCTCGACCATGAAATCCAAGTTTTCTCACCACCCGCCTAACTGTCATAGTACTTGCAATGGACCCTGATGCAGTTTGGAATTCCTATGTGATGGTCTGGATAGATGTCTGCCTATTACACATTACGACCCTCTTCAACTGTCGGCCGTCTCTATCAGTGAACAGACGAGGTCGGCCTCTACACTTTTGTGCTGCACGTGTCCCTTCACGTTTCCACTTCACTATCACATCGGAAACAGTGGACCTAGGGATGTTTGGGAGTGTGGAAATCACGCTTACATGACACAGGTGACACAGAGTCACCTGACCACGTTCGAAGTCCATGAGTTCCGCGGAGCGCCCCATTCTGCTCTCTCTCGCTGATGCGGAGTACCTGGCAGTAGGTGGCAGCACAATGCACCTAATATGAAAAACGCATGTTTTTGGGGGTGTCCAGATACATTTAATACATATACAGGGAAACAACAGTGATGATAACTATATATAATTGTCAGCTGAAAGCTTCAAATGATTCAAATGGCTCTGAGCACTATGGGACTTAACATCTGAGGCCATCAGTCCCCTAGAACTTAGACCTACTTAAACCTAACTAACGTAAGGACGTTACACACATCCATGCCCGAGGCAGGATTCGAACCTGTGACCTTAGCGGTCGCGCGGTTCCAGACTGAAGCGCCTAGAACCGCTCGACCACACCGGCAGGCTGAAAGCTTCAAATCAACAATAAACCCTATCATTGCTGTTATTTTCCTGTACTTTTAGGTCGCTATGGTCCTTACCCTCAAACATGCGGATTTGACTCTCAACCTAAATAACAGATACGTATCACCCACATACATGTAGTGAGAATAATAAGTCAAGATTACACTATTAGCGATAAATCACTGGGAATAATGACAGCCGTAAAAATATGGCAGTAACCATACCGACTGTACTAAAATGAATCGGCCAGATAGATAAACCAAGTTGTAGGTAATGGTTGAGATTCATTGCACGAATCCATATAAAAATTCATCAACCATAGAACACTCGTTTGACTGTTGTGTATTTCTGGTTAAGCTGGGTCCAGTTATCATATACAGAAGATCAGAAGAAAAGTAGCGCGTTGCGTCAGTATCTCGTTTAGACAAGGATCGTTAAAGCGTAGTGGCACAAGTTACAAGAACGGAATTGCGCGCTGCGTGAGGACTGTCCGCTACAGTTCTAGGGCCGTACGTTCTTGGAAGAATTATTAAACTTACCCATTCATCCCACTTTTTTTATCTGGTGAAATGATCACGACGGGAAAAAAAGAGAAATACGAGCCCAAACGGAATCTTATCGGCAATTGTTCTTCCGGTACACATTTACGTATGGAACTGCTTGCTAGCAGATGCTTTGGAAGGATTGGTTTGTGGGAGAAAACTGAGAGGAAGAAGGAGATGCAAGATGATAGACGACAAAGGGAAGAGGAAATTATGCAGACCTGAAGAGGATGGCAGAAGACCGGACAGCCTGGAGAACTACCATGTGAAAACCTGCCTTTTGGCCGAACACTGATGATGATGGGCTGCATGCCCTTGGGAAATAAGACCAATGGCTGTAGTTACCTTCGCTTTCATCCATTCACAGTAACATAACGGCAAGGCAGTACTGGGTAACGATGCGTGGCCAGATTACTCAGTCACAAAACCTGTTGGCCTTGCAACTACTGAAAAGGCTGCTGCCCGTCTTTAGGAACCACGCGTTTCTCTGGCCTCTTCACGGATACCCCTCCATTGCGGACATACCTACGGTACAGTTATCTGTAGCATTGATGCTATCAAACCCCATCACCTCAGCACGGTCCATGGTTTATGGAGAAAGATGACTCTCTCTCTCTCTCTCTCTCTCTCTCTCTCTCTCTCTCTCTCTGGTCCACTGATTGAGCCCTGCTTTGGGTATCAGATGAGCAGTGGACCGGAGTTCGGGGTATGTCATCTATCTTACGTTCTGATTACAAGTGGTCTATTATTCCTCTTTCTTTCTCCCCCCTTTTTATTGTCATTCTCTTCTACACCTGCTCGCCATCCACATGTCTACACCTCCCAGTGCATATAAATTATAAATGCTATATAGAGCATAATAAATTACAAACACTACATTTCTTTTTCTTCAAGTACAACTAGTACAAAACACACCTTGCATCTCTGCCAAAATTTGGCAGGAAATAAGTTGATGAAAGTTATTAAAGTTTAAAGTTATTTAACTTGTTCGAGTCTATAGAAATACCTGTTTCACAATTTGGCTATAACCAGTAGGATGTTAAATGTGTAAGATTTTAGCCGGCCGAAGTGGCCGTGCGGTTAAAGGCGCTGCAGTCTGGAACCGCGAGACCGCTACGGTCGCAGGTTCGAATCCTGCCTCGGGCATGGATGTTTGTGATGTCCTTAGGTTAGTTAGGTTTAACTAGTTCTAAGTTCTAGGGGACTAATGACCTCAGCAGTTGAGTCCCATAGTGCTCAGAGCCATTTGAACCATTTTTTTTGTGTAAGATTTTTCCTTTTGTATTACAGGTTGCCCGTTAAGGACAGAATTAGGTTTGAACTTCAAACTTCAAACTCATTCCAGATAGTTTTTAAGATTCTAAAACTAAACTGTTAATCGTACATGTTAGGGAATTTTGTAATGAACACAGTTAGGAAGTCTAACTTAATAATTGCAGTTTATTTAAGTGATGTAGGTTGAATGTGTACGAATCTAAGCCCATAAAATGGTCCTACAAGACGTGATTTTGGCCACAGTTCTATGCTGTAATGTACGAAAAGCCATCAGAAAGGAGCACTTGCCTAGTGTTGTGAAGAATACTGAAATCAAACTGACAAGTTTGTGACATCACCCTTGTCCTTCTAAACGATGATGAAATTTAAAGCGATTGTAAGAAGCTGTGGATGATGTGTTAGTACATTTCATAAACTCGCTCACTCACTCGCGTGCGTGCGTGCTTTTGTATGTGTGTGTAAGGGGCAAAGGGGGGGGAGAGACCACATGCTCAAAGTTAACAAGTGATACAATAAGTGCCATCCACCACGCACCGTAAGTGCTTTTGAGGACCATATATTGAGATGTGCTCTTACGTCGACCATCGAAGTCATTACGGTAGCCGAACACGGTCCTGGTTCTGCTTGAACATAAAAAGAGAAAGTCTTGTCACGATTACAGGCGCGGCGGAACTCTCGAGCGAAGACGCGTCAGATATCGTAACCAAGCGTCGTTTTCATGAAAGCTACAAAACGTGTATTCAGGGTGCCCGCGTACTGCGCCATATTCCTTTGTGTCCGGCAATCCGTGGGCTAATTTGTATGCGCGACACGACTCAATCTCGTAACATAAACCGCGCTGGCACGGCGCGGCGGGCGCGCCGGGGATTAAGGGAGGGACCAGGACGGACATACGTGTGCCTGGCACCGGGGCAGGCACCAGCCGGTCCCCGCCTCTAGGTACCCCCCCCCCTTCCCCCCTCCCCAACCCCACACACACAGACCAACTGCGCCGCTCCCACCACCCAACTCCCCAGACGGGTGACATCCGCAGGGTTGTCCCAGCGCGGTCTGCGGTCGTGAGTACCTCGCCCCAGCGACGCGGACTGCGATGGCAACCACGCTCAATAGTTTACACACCTGCATTGTCCACACAAAGCAATGCAGCCAACATCTGCACCTGTGCGAGAGGTACTCATAAAGCTGTAGGGGAGAGTTGCCTAAGTCGTACCACGTTCCAGATTTTACTTATTATAGCGCTATCTTCAACTGCAGTTGCTACACTTAATTTACGAGGGTTATTCGAAAATAAAGGACGTATCCGCCGCGAAATGGAGAATGCAGTGAAAATCGGAACTGACTTATTTTCAACAGTTAGCTTGTAATCTATCCCTTCCTTCCTATATCGATGTATTGTCCACATTAAATTCTTTTATGAATATTTGAGAGTACAATAAACTGTCAAGTTTACTTAGCTTAAACGTGTAGACTTTCACGGCCAACGTCTTCATTAGTTAGAACTTCCGGGCTGAGAGGCCGCGGTCGATTTATAAAACTACTTCTTCCTGATGTTTCGTTGCCAACTGCGGGCAACATTTTCCGAGGTGAATCAACGACTGGATGCCACGCAGGACAGGTCACGTTTACATAGAGCGCATAGAGAGCATCACATCACGTGAAGTGGCGCCGACGTCATTATTTTCGATTTTAAATAATCCTGCGAACGGTCAAAGGTTCGCAGTAGAGCTTCTGTCAAATTTTGAAGGTAGAAGACGAGGTACTGACGGAATTAAAGCTGTGAGGACGGGGAGTGAGTCGTGCTTGGGTAGCTCAGTTGGTAGAGCACTTGCCTGCGAAAGGAAAAGGTCCCGAGTTCGAGTCTCGGTCTGGCACACAGATTTAATGTGCCAGGAAGTTTCAGTGTAAATGTAACTGCACTGTGCCGCCTCGGTGCAAGACCGTGGACACAGTGGCACCCCGCACGCTGAAAGCCCTGTGCAAGCGTTACCACGAAGTGTCAGATACACTGGGCAAACATGATGAATCGCACTCATATCATTGTCGCCCACCTGCGATCAAGTGCACGCCCATGGCCACTAGATACTCTTCCTCCAGCCAGATCACGTAACAGCCGCAACTATGCATTACACGTCAAGCTATCCAGACGTCATCCCACTACTACAACGCGCATCCGGCTGGGTCACAGTTGTTACTCTTCACTTCCTTATAGGATGAAATTTCAGCCCTCTCCGTACTGTGAAGTCCACACAACTGAGATTGCAGACCTCAGCCACGTGATACTAGGGTGTACACGCTATGACAGACAATGCCGCTAGTTTTCTAAGGCTTTGATCAGATCAGGAATTCCCCAGTCGACATCTGTGACGTACCTGTTTCGACAGCTGACAACAACGGACTATGCCAGTATTGCCCGGTTTCTGCAGGAAGCAGATATCCAGTCAGACAAAGGTTCCAGCGAAAGAAGTGGTGATATGTGGATCGTACTGAGTATATGAATGTACTAATTGTTTCATGAAGTCTACCTGGAATTAATGTACGTGGCGTGTTCTTTAAGTAAGTATCGTTTTGAAGTTAAAAAAAGACGTGCTAAGATATCTCAATAATTTTATTTTTACGTGAAAGCCTGTACCTTAATCTACTTTTCTACATAATTTCCGTCAATATTGAAGCACTTGTCCTAACGTTGTACCAGTTTTTGAATACCCTCCTCATAGATGTCTCCCGCCTGACTTGCTAACCACTGCATCTCCACTGTTTTGATTTCGTCGTCGTCTTGAAGACGCTGACCGCCCAGGTGTTTCTTCAAGTGCAGGAACAGACGGAGGATGATCTAGAGTTTCCCATTGAAAAGATGTGATGAGATCTTTGGTCTGATTCGCCACATGCGAACGGGCATTGTCTTGCAGAAAAACGATGCCCTTGCTCAACTTCCATGGACTGTTGCTTTGATTCTGGTGTGACGTAGGCCACCCATGTTTCATCGCCCGTAACAATTTGGCTTAAGAAATCATCACCGTCGTTGTGGTACCGCTCAAGGAAAGTAAATGCACTGTCTAAACGTTTAGTTTTGTGCACAACCGTCAACATTTTCGGTAATTCATGTCGTACAAAACACTACGAGAAACATTAGCAAAGTCATCCCCCAAGGAGGAAATCGTAAAGCGTCTGTTTTCTCTCACCTTATCGTCCAATTCCTGCTCCAAACTTTCATTAACGACCGAAGGACGCCCACTACATCTTAAACGCTCAGTACACAACGTAAACAAGGAAGAATCAGACTGTAGTGGCGTCTGTACGTAGAGTAAGGTACAGGCTTTCATGTAAAAATAAAATTATTGAGATATCTTAGCACGTCTTTTCTTAATTTCAAAACGGTACTTACTTAAAAAACACGCCTCGTAATAAATGGTTCAAATGGCTCTGAGCACTATGGGACTTAACTTCTCAGGTCATCAGTCCCCTAGGACGTAGAACTACTTAAACCTAACTAACATAAGGACATCACACACATCCATGCCCGAGGCGGGATTCGAACCTGCGACCGTAGCGGTAGCGCGGTTCCAGACTGTAGTGCCTAGAACCGCTCGGCCACTCCGACGCTTCGTAATATCTAATGCCTACGCTGTACGTATAAGACTGTATACCAAATCTGTAGTTACTCACTGTTGTTGTTGTTGTTGTGGTCTTCAGTCCTGAGACTGGTTTGATGCAGCTCTCCATGCTACTCTATCCTGTGCAAGCTTTTTCATCTCCCAGTACCTACTGCAACCTACATCCTTCTGAATCTGCTTAGTGTATTCATCTCTTGGTCTCCCTCTATGATTTTTACCCTCCACGCTGCCCTCCAATACTAAATTGGTGATCCCTTGATGCCTCAGAACATGTCCTACCAACCGATCCCTTCTTCTGGTCAAGTTGTGCCACAAACTTCTCTTCTCCCCAATCCTATTCAATACTTCCTCATTAGTTATGTGATCTACCCATCTAATCTTCAGCGTTCTTCTGTAGCACCACATTTCGAAAGCTTCTATTCTCTTCTTGTCCAAACTATTTATCGTCCATGTTTCACTTCCATACATGGCTACACTCCATACGAATACTTTCAGAAATGACTTCCTGACACTTAAATCTATACTGGATGTTAACAAATTTCTCTTCTTCAGAAACGCTTTCCTTGCCATTGCCAGCCTACATTTTATATCCTCTCTACTTCGACCATCATCAGTTATTTTGCTTCCCAAATAGCAAAACTCCTTTACTACTTTAAGTGCCTCATTTCCTAATCTAATTCCCTCGGCATCACCCGACTTAATTAGACTACATTCCATTATCCTTGTTTTGCTTTTGTTGATGTTCATCTTATATCCTCCTTTCAAGACACTGTCCATTCCATTCAACTGCTCTTCCAAGTCCTTTGCTGTCTCCGACAGAATTACAATGTCATCGGCGAACCTCAAAGTTTTTATTTCTTCTCCATGAATTTTAATACCTACTCCGCATTTTTCTTTTGTTTCCTTTACTGCTTGCTCAATATACAGATTGAACAACATCGGGGACAGGCTACAACCCTGTCTTACTCCCTTCCCAACCACTGCTTCCCTTTCATGTCCCTCGACTCTTATAACTGCCATCTGGTTTCTGTACAAATTGTAAATAGCCTTTCGCTCCCTGTATTTTACCCCTGCCACCTTTAGAATTTTAAAGAGAGTATTCCAGTCAACATTGTCAAAAGCTTTCTCTAAGTCTACAAATGCTAGAAATGTAGGTTTGCCTTTCCTTAATCTTTCTTCTAAGATAAGTCGTAAGGTCAGTATTGCCTCACGTGTTCCAGTGTTTCTACGGAATCCAAACTGATCTTCCCCGAGGTTGGCTTCTACTAGTTTTTCCATTCGTCTGTAAAGAATTCGTGTTAGTATTTTGCAGCTGTGACTTATTAAGCTGATAGTTCGGTAATTTTCACATCTGTCAACACCTGCTTTCTTTGGGATTGGAATTATTATATTCTTCTTGAAGTCTGAGGGTATTTCGCCTGTTTCATACATCTTGCTCACCAGATGGTAGAGTTTTGTCAGGACTGGCTCTCCCACGGCCGTCAGTAGTTCCAATGGGATATTGTCTACTCCGGGGGCCTTGTTTCGACTCAGGTCTTTCAGTGCTCTGTCAAACTCTACACGCAGTATCATATCTCCCATTTCATCTTCATCTACATCCTCTTCCATTTCCATAATATTGTCCTCAAGTACATCGCCCTTTTATAAACCCTCTATATACTCCTTCCACCTTTCTGCTTTCCCTTCTTTGCTTAGAACTGGGTTTCCATCTGTGCTCTTGATATTCATACAAGTCGTTCTCTTATCTCCAAAGGTCTCTTTAATTTTCCTATAGGCGGTATCTATCTTACCCCTAGTGAGATAGGCCTCTACATCCTTACATTTGTCCTCTAGCCATCCCTGCTTAGCCATTTTGCACTTCCTGTCGATCTCATTTTTGAGACGTTTGTATTCCTTTTTACCTGTTTCACTTACTGCATTTTTATATTTTCTCCTTTCATCAAGTAAATTCAATATTTCTTCTGTTACCCAAGGATTTCTACTAGCCCTCGTCTTTTTACCTACTTGATCCTCTGCTGCCTTCACTACTTCATCCCTCAAAGCTACCCATTCTTCTTCTACTGTATTTATTTCCCCCATCCCTGTCAATTGCTCCCTTATGCTCTCCCTGAATCTCTGTACAACCTCTGGTTCTTTTAGTTTATCCAGGTCCCATCTCCTTAAATTCCCACCTTTTTGCAGTTTCTTCAGTTTTAATCTACAGGTCATAACCAATAGATTGTGGTCAGAGTCCACATCTGCCCTGGAAATGTCTTACAATTTAAAACCTGGTTCCTAAATCTCTGTCTTACCATTATATAATCTATCTGATACCTTTTAGTATCTCCAGGGTTCTTCCATGTATACAACCTTCTGTCATGATTCTTAAACCAAGTGTTAGTTATGATTATGTTGTGCTCTGTGCAAATTTCTACCATGCGGCTTCCTCTTTCATTTCTGTCCCCCAATCCATATTCACCTACTATGTTTCCTTCTCTCCCTTTTCCTACACTCGAATTCCAGTCACCCATGACTATTAAATTTTCGTCTCCCTTCACAATCTGAATAATTTCTTTTATTTCATCATACATTTCTTCAATTTCTTCGTCATCTGCAGAGCTAGTTGGCATATAAACTTGTACTACTGTAGTAGGCGTGGGCTTCGTATCTATCTTGGCCACAATAATGCGTTCACTATGCTGTTTGTAGTAGCTTACCCGCATTCCTATTTTCCTATTCTTTATTAAACCTACTCCTGCATTACCCCTATTTGATTTTGTGTTTATAACCCTGTAGTCACCTGACCAGAAGTCTTGTTCCTCCTGCCACCGAACTTCACTAATTCCCACTATATCTAACTTCAACCTATCCATTTCCCTTTTTAAATTTTCTAACCTACTTGCCCGATTAAGGGATCTGACATTCCACGCTCCGATCCGTAGAACGCCAGTTTTCTTTCTCCTGATAACGACATCCTCTTGAGCAGTCCCCGACGGAGATCCGAATGGGGGACTATTTTACCTCCGGAATATTTTACCCAAGAGGACGCCATCATCATGTAATCATACAGTAAAGCTGCATGCCCTCGGGAAAAATTACGGCTGTAGTTTCCCCTTGCTTTCAGCCGTTCGCAGTACCAGCACAGCAAGGCCGTTTTGGTTATTGTTACAAGGCCAGATCAGTCAATCATCCAGACTGTTGCCCTTGCAACTACTGAAAAGGCTGCTGCCCCTCTTCAGGAACCACACGTTTGTCTGGCCTCTCAACAGATACCCCTCCGTTGTGGTTGCACCTACGGTACGGCCATCTGTATCGCTGAGGCACGCAAGCCTCCCCACCAACGGCAAGGTCCATGGTTCATGGGGGGGGAGTTACTCACTACTCTGGCAAAATTATTAATGCCAAGTACCAACAAATTTTTTAAAAAATGTATTAGAAGTAGCGAAACGATCGCTGTATCTCTAGCACATCAAACGTCTCGAAATGAATTTCGTTTTTAGTGCATTTTATGATTTCTTTATGGGCATCCCTCCAGGATAAAACTGTTCAGTAGCATTCTGAAGGTTCAAAAGCTGTTTGAAAAATGAGTTGCAAGAGGAGCACGTCAGAATAAGAGCAGACTTTCGGATGTAAGGACAGAAGTTGGAGGATCGGTATTACCGTCTGTGAGAATTCTGGAGCGCGGCGCGTAATGCAGTAAGCTGGTCGCAGCCCCTAAGAGTCCGGAGTTGTCCACAGGAGTCAGCGGCAGCCGCCTGCAGGTGAGGATGAGGCAAAAGGGAGAAAATCCGCCGTGAAGAGCGGCCTGAGGACGCAGTGGTGGGAGGCAGGGGGGGGAGTAGCGGCGACGTAAACTCGATTAAAAGCGCCGCCGGCGGGCGCTGTCCCTGAATTAGCATGCAGATGAGCCCGGCCTGTGTGCTCTGCCGCGGCATGTGTTTAATTACCATTAGAAAAGACGTCCCGGAGTCTGGCGGGGCTGCACCCGCTCTCACTACGGCGACCGCCTTGCAGGGACCCAGCGCTGCTGGGCCAGTAGCCGCACCGCAAATGTTTCCGCACAACGTAGCGAGCAGGCGGGCTTAGTTCTCGGACGGTCCCACAAGTGGTCCAGCGCAAGAGCTGCCACACACTGATAAACCCTACGTGTAAGCGTACATTACTGTTAGACCACGAAACAGTCTTCTTTGCTTATACAGAGCACTGCAGTATTGCTAGTTCTTACTTTCTACATCTACATCTACATTTATACTCCGCAAGCCACCCAACGGTGTGTGGCGGAGGGCAATTTACGTGCCACTGTCAGTACCTCCCTTTCCTGTTCCAGTCGCGTATGGTTCGCGGGGAACCGCGCGACCGCTACGGTCGCAGGTTCGAATCCTGCCTCGGGCATGAATGTGTGTGACGTCCTTAGGTTAGTTAGGTTTAAGTAGTTCTAAGTTCTAGGGGACTGATGAACTCAGAAGTTAAGTCCCATAGTGCTCAGAGCCATTTGAACCATTTGGTTCGCGGGAAGAACGACTGCCGGAAAGCCTCCGTGTGCGCTCGAATCTCAATAATTTTACATTCGTGATCTCCTCTGGAGGTATAAGTAGGGGGAAGCAATATTCGATACCTCATCCAGAAACGCACCCCCACGAAACCTGGATAGCAAGCTACACCGCGATGCAGAGCTCCTCTCTTGCAGAGTCCGCCATTTGAGTTTGTTAAACATCTCCGTAACCCTATCACGCTTACCAAATAACCCTGTGACGAAACGCGCCGCTCTTCTTTGGATCTTCTCTATCTCCTCTGTCAACCCGAGCTGGTACGGATCCCACACTGATGAGCAGTACTTAAGCACAGGTCGAACGAGTCTTTTGTAATCCACCTCATCTGCTTATGGACTACATTTTCTAAGGACTCTCCCAATGAATCTCAACCTGGCACCCGCCTTACCAACAATTAATTTTATATGATCATTCCACTTCAAATCGTTTCGTACCCATACTGCCAGATATTTTACAGAAGTAACTGCTACCAGTGTTTGTTCCGCTATCATATAATCATATAATAAAGGATCCTTCTTTCTATGTATTCGCAATACATTACCTTTGTCTATGTTAAGGGTCAGTTGCCACTCCCTGCACCAACTGCCTATCCGCTGCAGATCTTCCTGGATTTCACTGCAATTTTCTAATGCTGCAACTTCTCTGTATACTACAGCATCATCCGCGAAAAGCCGCATGGAACTTCCGACACTATCTACTAGGTCATTTAAATATATTGTGAAAAGCAGTGGTCCGATAACACTCCCCTGTGGCACGCCAGAGGTTACTTTAACTTCTGTAGACGTCTCTCCATAGAGAACAACATCCCATTCGACCAAAATGGCCAGGGATTAAGTTGGCAGTGCGATAAAAACGTGAATAAATTTCATGGTACTTTATCACTCGTTAGAAGGGTACAAGCTGTGTGATTTGCTACGCTTGACATTGAAATGACGAAATTCATGGGATAGCGGTATGCGCATATACAGATGGCGGTAGTGTCGCGTACACAAGGTATGAAAGGGCACTGCATTGGCAGAGCTGCCATTTGTTCAAAAAATGGTTCAAATGGCTCTGAGCACTATGGGACTTAACATCTGAGGTCATCAGTGCCCTAGAACGTAGAACTACACATCCACGCCCGAGGCAGGATTCGAACCTGCGACCGTAGCAGTCGCGCGGTTCCGGACTAAAGCACCTAGAACCCCTCGGCCACCACGGCCAGCTGTCATTTGTACACAGGTGATTCGTGTGAATAAGGTTCCCATGTGATTATGACCGCACGACGTGAATTAACAGGCTCTGAAGGCGGAATGGAGTTGGAGCCAGACGCATGGAACATTCCATTTAGGATATCGTTAGGCATTCAATATTCCACAGTGTCAAGAGTGTGCCGAGAATACAAAATTTCGGGCATTATTTCTCACAACAACGCAATTATCGACGGTCTTCAGCGAGCGACCGTCCGCACCTCGTGGTCTAGTGGCTAGTGTTGCTGCCTCTGAATCACGGTGTCCCGGGTTCGATTTCCGGCCGGGTTGGGGATTTTCTCTGCCGAGGCACTGTGTGTTTGTATTGCCCTCATCATTTCATCGTCATCTTCATCATTCGTGACAGTGCATCGATTGGACTGTGTAAAAAATTGGACTGTGAAAAAATTTGGTACTTTGAACGCTGATAAGCGCGCAATTGAGCACCCCATAAACCAGACATCATCATCACCACCACCACCACCAACACCATCACCGAGCGACCGAGAGAAGTGGCGTTTATGTAGAGACAAAAATGTGCAAATGTGTATGAAATCGTATGGGACTTAACTGCTAAGGTCATCAGTCCCTAACTACTTAACCTAAATTATCCTAAGGACAAACACACATACCCATGCCCGAGGGCAGACTCGAACCTCCGCCGGAACCAGCCGCACAGTCCATGACTGCAGCGCCAGACCGCTCGGCTAATCCCGCGCGGCTATGTAGAGACGTCAGTGCTGGCAGACAAGCAACACTGCGTGTAATAGCCGCAGAAGTCAATGTGGGACGTACGACAAACGTATCCGTTAGACAGAGCAGGAAATTTGGCGTTAATGGGCTATGCCAGCAGAGGACCGACGTGAGTACCTTTTCTAACAGCGTGACAGCATCTCTCCTGGCCGCGTGACCATATCTGTTGGACCCTAGATGACTGGAAAACATTGTCCTGGTCAGATGAGTCCCGATTTCATTTGGTAAGAGCTGATGATGGGTTCGAGTGTGACGAGTTGTCAGTAAGACATTGCAGGATGGTGGTGGCTCCATAACGATGTGGGCTGTGTTTACATGGAAAATAGACTGGGTCCTCTTATCCAACTCAACCGATCATTGACTAGAAATGACTGTGTTCGGCTACTTGGAAACCATGGCTATTCATGATCTTTCCAAATAACGATGGAATTTTTATGGATGACAATGCGCCATATCACTGGGCCACAACGGTTCGCGATTTGTTTGAAGAACATTGTCGACAGTTCGAGCGAGTGATCTGGCTCCCCAGATCGTCCAACAAGAGTCCCATCGTCCATTTATTGGACGTAATCTAGAGGTCAGTTTGTGCACAGAATAAAACAGCGGCAACAAGTCCGCTGTTATGGACGGCTACAGATGCAGCATGGCTCAATATTTCTGGAGGTTACTTTCAACGACTTGTTGATTCCGTGGCTGCACAACGCCGGGCAGGGGGAGTCCCCATAACCTACGTCAGCTCATTGTACACTAACGTCGTCAAATGTTAAACTAATATCCTTCCTGTAGTGTGGCTAACACCACACTTTTACCAGAGAAGAGGTTAAAGTATGCTTCGTTTCGTGTTAATTATTTTTTCTTATCCGATCAAGTATCAGTTCCCCAGTCGTGAGTCGCTTCACAAGAATGGGCTCTGGAGATCAGTTGTTTGGTCTCCGATTTAGGCAGCATGGTTGCTGTTTCTAATTCAGTATAGGTCGATAAATTCACAGTCAGTCTAACATGTCTTCTTTTTGCTGCTTACAAAGTCACTCCGTTCTCATGAACTAACATTTTTAAAAGCGAGTAGGAGGTTGGCAACCCAGGCACATTAAAAAAAAAAAGTGGAGCGTTTCCACGGGGTAAAATACTGGTTATAGAAGACGTAATGCAGTAGCTATAACCCCAAACCGCTTTACCCACATATGACATGTATTCGCAGTTGCGAATACGGGCAACCACCAGCTGTATAGGCTCATCGAAAATTATTTCTTGCACTGTTTGTGTCAGATGATCTGCCACTGAGAAAAAAAACAAGCAGAGATTGAATTATTCGTAAAATAGTGACTGTGATAAAAACTAATGTAGTAGTTTTCATTACTGCACTAATTATCTTCGTTAGATGTATTTCGATTTCTTTGTTCGCCTGATAACTAGAGGCATATTCACGATTTTGCACTTTAGCTTCCACACAGAATATTTAATTCTCATCATATAAATACAGCACAGTTTTAAAATTCTGAATTTCAAAATACGACATGACACACACACACACACACACACACACACACACACACACACACACAGCAGAGTGCAGCCACGTCCCACAAACCTCATACAACAGGCTCCCACGACTGCTCTCTAAGAAGCACAAAGATTATATATGTATCACAGAAATCCTCTTGCATAACAAGTAAGTTACTTATCAATCGCATTTTCTTTAAAGTTATTTTGTTAAAAGTATATAATTAACAATTCTACTGTTGATGACTTCAAATGGAAATAAAAGTAAATAAGTGAATCTCGAAATAAATCCAATATATCAGAAACAATTAAGTTTTTTGAAAAGTAATAGCTTTAATATTATTTTTTAGACTCACGTATGAACACACATTCTCTGCGTAAATTCAAATGACTCTAAGCACTATGGGACTTAACATCTGAGGTCATCAGTCCCCTAGACTTAGAACTACTTAAACCTAACTAACCTAAGGACATCAGACACATACATGCCCGAGGCAGGATTCGAACCTGTGACCGTAGCAGCAGCGCGGTTCCTGACTGAAGCGCCTAGAACCGCTCGACCAAAGCGGCCGGTTCTGCGCAAGTGTACCAAAACACTTTCTAGATGTTATTAAAACTATGCGGAATGAGAAATTACAATTTCGAACTTATATGTATCGTATAGTAAATTTGTGGTTTATATCGAATAACCTGTCCTTTAAATCAATCGACAAGTACTACGTGTACAGAAAGATGAACTATTGACCAATTCCATTACAAACCGCATTTCCAAAATCAATACTGCGGTGTTTACATTACCAAAGAGAAACGGCATGGCACTTAGAATTCTGTTTATGAATAACGTAGCGGTCGACTGTAGCAGAGAGCTTTACAGTTGTAGGAATACCCGACGTCGTGAATTTACGGTAAGGCGCTCGAAATGCCGGTTAATGGAAGCAATTTCCTGTGGCAAGCACCGGGAACGAACGCTTCTGGAAATTGTTTGTCGGCAGCTCTGACGTTTTAGCTCTTGCAACAATAGGACAAAATACAGCGTAGAAGACGTCGCGATTCCATAACACAAACAGGTCGTCGAAACACTTTAGTCCATAGCTCTATTTACCAATGCCTGATCTTAGTCCTCGTTTAGTATTCCGTTGCTTTGAAGTTGCTTGCAAGCTATTAAAGCCGCTTGCGAGCTATTAAGGCTTCTGATCGCCTATCTACAAGACAAATGAAACCGCCATACTGTCTTAACGCTCACAGTGCAGGAATTTCTCCGGAATTACAGACAATTACGCAGAGTGGCTCGCTTTACCGGGTCTATTGTTCGGGCTGTTTCTGCGTCAGCTCTTCGTGAGTAATTCGTTCGTGTGTAATAAACAATTATCGTTTAACGTAAGATGAGGTACAGCGTCGGTGTGGTAATCGTCGATTGACAGTTGCCTGATATCTTCTGTGAATTATATTCAGCGCACATGCCGTAACTGTTTGGAGACGTGCAGTGATGCAGAGCAGCGCCAAAGCTCTATATTTGCATAACTTTACGTAGCATATAGACTGATAATAACGAAGTTCAGTTTCCTGTGTGAGTAGCCCGTTACCTCTAAATCACTCAGTTGAAATGGTGCGACGATCCTAAAGTTAATGGTTCCTTTTTAAATGACCGGCTGTCAACAAATTGGTCGACTTTAAATAAGAGTAGTTTGAAGGGGCTGTATAATCATCCCGTGCTCGATACATATTTCTTTGTACGAAAAATTAGTCGATATTATAGCGAAAGTAAAAGGGAGGGATTTTGAAATGAAAACTTTTCGTTAATCACCTCAACCACAGTGTCATCTCGCTGGATAAAAAAAGAACAAAAAAAAAACAGAGACATTTGGAGCCAAAGGGCCTGCATACGTATTCTGTTTTGCTACGTGAAATTACCCGACGAGTACCGCCAAAGAGAATTATGTATTCATGAAAATGCATATCTTTTCTGGACAGTCTTTCTTTTCTGCTGTGGTTGTCGCCACATTCCTTTCGCCTATGTATCGAATATTAGTAGGACTTTCAGCTGCTGATATTTATTCCAATGATATTGAATAACCGGGTGGCTGTATTTTATATTTTATTTCGATTATACAAGTACAATCGATTTCAAGACAATATTGCCGCATGTTCAGGTAGCTGGTAGGTGCTCTTTATGTATCGAGTGCCTAAAGTGCGTTAACAGTGATCCCAGCAAGGGGGACGTCTTCCACACAGTTTGATAATCCCTGTCAAACAACCTCTGCTCTCTGCGTTCTGTGACCAGCGAAACAAGCATTCGTTTCATATTCACAAAATAAAGTTTTCCCCAGACGGCGGAACAGAATGTGATGTTCAATTTATTCCACAATCCATTTCAGCATACAGACCATTCGCAACTGGTTCTTAAGCGCCTAAACCCTTGGAATGATCTAGAATCAAACAAGACTGTGCAAAAATATTTGACAATGACAAAGTTCATGAATGTGCACGGGATGATTAAGTGCTCCATTTGATGACCTGCTGAACAGTGCTGAATTTTGTTCGCATCAAATACTTTGGCACATTTTGGTTTGATGTTAGATCACTACAAGCGCTAACGCACTTGAGAACTACTTGCCAAAGTGTTATGTATGCTTAAATGTAACGTGGAATAAATTGAACATCTCACCCCCACACATTCGTCTGACGGAAACCTTGATTAGTCCAGACTGTCAATTGCGGCTCAAAACAACCGTTTTAATAACAAACTTGCTGAAGTTTTTTCTCAGCGGTTCTATACGTTTTTGTGGTGCCAAAACCGAATTTCATATCATCTACCTCGTAAGAGATTAGCATCACAACGAAAAATGTGCAAGACCTCAAAATCTCCAACCTTTTTTCCATTTTACGTTTATATCTAGAAAACTATGTGGTTTTTGAAGATGACCTCTCGATACTAAATCAAAGTTTATAATATTTCCTGAAAAATGCGCTAGTCAGATGTGATTTGCTGACGAGCTGAACTGGCGCTAAAGCACGCTGAAAAGCAGCCATGTTTTGGTTCCTCTGCAAAAACATCAAAAAGCCCAATCCCAACAACTTAATAAACATACCTATTATCAACGAAAACCTCTACACCAAGTGAAAGTACATTGCGTTTTCTGCAAGAGACGACTGTTACAATCAACTTTCTGTCAAGGGTGGTGAAAAAGCAAAACGAAAATTACGAAAAATGCCTTTTTCAGTCAAATGACACGTCTCACCTATCTCTCAACGGCGCCATTCTTTTGGTGTATTTTTTTTTCATCAGATTCTGACTGGTTTGATGTGGCCCGCCACAAATTCCTCTCCTGTGCTAACCACTTCATCTCAGAGTAGCACTTGCAACCTACGTCCTCAGTTATTTGGATGTATTCGAATCTCTGTCTTCCTCTAGAGTTTTTGTCCTCTACAGTTCCCTCTAATACCATGGAAGTCATTCCCTCGTAACAGATGTCCTATCATCCTGTCCCTTCTCCCTATCAGTGTTTTCCACATGTTCCTTTCCTGTCAGATTCTGCGCAGAACCTCCTCGTTCCTTACCTTATCAGTCCACCAAATTTTCAACATTCGTCTGTAGCACCACATCTCAAATGCTTCGATTCTGTTCTGTTCCGGTTTTCCCACAGTCCGTGTCTTGCTACCATACAATGCTGTACTCCAGACGCACATTTTCAGAAATTTCTTCCTCTAATTAATGCCGATATTTGACATTCTCTCGGCCAGGAATGCCGTTTTTGCCATTGCTAGTCTGCTTTTGATGCCCTCCTTGCTCCTTCCCTCATTGGTTATTTTACTGCTTAGGCAGCAGAATTCCTTATCTTCATATAATTCATGACCAGTCCTGATGTTAAATTTCTCCTGTTCTCATTTCTACTACTACTCATTACCTTCATCTTTTTTCGATTTACTCTCAATCCAGATTCTGTACTCATTAGGCTGTTCATTCCGTTTAGCAGATCAAGTAATTCTTCTATACTTTCAATCAAGATAGCAATGTTATCACCGAATCGTATCATTCATATCCTTTCACCTAGAATTTTAATTCCACTCCTGAACCTTTCTTTTATTTCCATCATTGCTTCTTCTAAGTACAGATTGAACAGTAGGTGCTAAAGACTACATCCTTGTCTTACACCCTTTTTAATACGAGCACTTCGTTCTTGGTCGTCCTCTCTTATTACTCCCTCTTGGCTCTTGTACATATTGTATATCACCCGTCTCTCTCTCTCTACAGCTTACCCCTACTTTTCTCAGAATTTCGAACATCTTGCACCAACTCATATTGTCGAACGCTTATTCCAGGTCGACATATCCTATGAACCTGTCTTGATATTTCTTTAGTCTTGCTTCCATTATTAACCGCAACGTCAGAATCGCCTCTCTCGTGCCTTTACCTTCCCTAAAGCTAAACTATCATGTTTGCTGAATCTGTCCTTCCGACAATCATTTCTTTTTCGAGGTCTTCACATTTTTCGTGTAGCCATTTCGTCTTAGCTTCCCTGCACTTCCAATTTATTTTATTGCTCGGCGACTTGTATTTCTGTATTCCTGAGTTTCCCGGAACAGTTTTGTACTTTCTCCTTTCATCGATCAATTGAAGTATTTTGTCTTTTACTCATGGTTTCTTCGCAGTTACTTTCTTTGCACCTATGATTTCCTTCCCAACTCCTGTGATGGCTCGTTTTAGAGATGCCCATTCCTCTTCAGTTGTACTGCCTACTGAGCTATTCCTTGTTGCTGTGTCTATAGACTTAGAGAACTTCAACCGCATCTCGTCATTCCTTAGTACTTCCGTATCCCACTTCTTTGCGTATTGATTTTTCCTGACTAAGTTCTTAAACCTCAGCCTACTCTTCATCACTACCATATTGTGATTTGAGTCGAGATCTGCTCCTGGGTATACCTTAGAATCCAGTATCTGATTTCGGAATCTCTGTCTGACCATGATGTAATCTAACTGAAATCTTCCGATATCACCCGGCCAAGTATACCTCCTCCTCTTGTGATTCTTGAACAGGGTATTCGCTATTACTAGCTGAACCTTTTTTTCTACTCCTTCCCCTACAGCTGCATTCCAGTCCCCAATCACTATTAAATTTTCATCTCCCTTTACATACTGTATTACACTCAAAAGATGTTTCAAATGAACTGACGGGAAAGCATGTTTGATGAAAACACTAAAAAATTATTTTTCCAATATATTAGGTACGTAACACTAAATGGAAAGATGAATATAAAGTCTTTATGCTGCAATGTACATCTGTTCTGAATAAAGGAAATGTAGAACTCAGGGTTGGGTCATCACTTCTAATAGGTTCTCCATCTCGAAAAGAAAGGCGACATTCAGTGAAAGAACATGGATCAAAAAGACGGATAGGTTGTATAATAAAATATAGACGCAAGAAAAAATACCTATACTGATGTCATGAGCGCAGTTTTTTCATTCGTCTCCATTTGGCTTTTGTAGGTTCCTCCATTTTGTTACGGGGAAACCACCATTTGACTGGGCTAGATCGAAACCGGAGCGCGCGGTATTTGGTAGCAATGGCATATCTTGGAGAGAATGTAATTTACCTTTTTTTAAAAGAAATCACAACAGCAAACTAATGATATAGCGGGAATACATATGTCTAGGTAAAACATTTCAGTTATTACTATACGAAGATCACGTTTTAATGTAAGCACGAGATAAACCATTGCAAATGTGAAATTCTGGTATATTAATAACCGGCAGAATGTTGAATGCTAGCATGCAAATGAGCATACGCTGTGTTGTACAGGTGCTGAATGTCAGTTTGTGGGATGGAGTTCCACGCCTATGGTCAATAAAGAGGCGGTTAAAGCTATTTATGGATGACACTGGAGATGTCGTCTGATAATGCCACATATGTATTCGACTGGAGACAGATCTGGTGAGCCAGCAGGCCAAGACATTTCGACTCTCTGTAGAGCATGCTGGGTTGCGATAGCGGTATGTGGGCGAGCGTTATCCTGTTGGAAAACCCAATGGAATGCTGTTCATGAATGGCGGCAGGTCGAATCGCCAGATAGCCGTCCAGTTCTGTAGTCAGGGTGCGTGGGATAACCAATAGAGTGCTACTGCCGTCATACAAAATCACACTCCAGACCAAACTCTAGATGTAGGTCCAGGGTATCTAGCACACAGCTTTGTTGTTAGCCCTCAGCTGGCCTCCTCCTAATGAACACATGGTCATCATTGGCACCTAGGCAGAGCCAGCTTTCATTAGAAAACACAGCACACCTCCACCTTTCCCTTAAATGAGCTCTTGCTTGACTCCACTGAAGTCGTAAATGGTGGTGGTTCGGGGTCAGCGGAATTCACGCTGCACGAGCTGTTTTGAAGTAACAGATTTGTAGCAATCCGTTTTGTCACTGTGTTGCCACTTGCTGGTCAAAGTGGTGCTGCAGATGCTGTACTATGCTCCAGAGCCACACTCCGGAAACGATAGTCTTCTCTCTCAGTGGTGCCACTTGGACGTCCGGAGCCCGTTCATCTTGTGAGCGTACATTCTCGTGAGCACCACTGACAGAAATCACGTACAGTGGCTGCATTCCTATCAAGTCTTTCTGAAATATGACAGGAGGATCATCCACCCTCTCGTATGCGTATTACACGACCTCATTCAAACTCAGTGAGATGTTGATAATGACATATTGGTCAAAGGCATTCTGGATCGACACCATCTCACCACGTCCAGTCTCAAAGATAACGCTCACGATAGCTATGGGTTGTATTTAAAGCAAACTTGATTTGCACCCTCATAGTGGCACTACTAGCGCCATTCTTATGTGACTGGCATAGAATTTGAACAGGTAACATCTATCAGATATAGAAACGGAAGTGCCAACTCCCTTTCATCTCGCACTTCTTGGTATTGCGATTTTTTCGGTCAGTGTGTAAAAAAATGATTGGCGCTACTTTTTAATTTTTGCTGAGGCGTATGAATGACTCTCTCTCTCTCTCTCTCTCTCTCTCTCTCTCTCTCTCTCTCTCTCACTCACTCACTCTCTCTGCCTCTGTATGTCTGTGTGCGTCCGTGTGTGTGTGTGTGTGTGTGTGTGTGTGTGTGTGTGTGTGTGTGTGTGTGAGAGAGAGAGAGAGAGAGAGAGAGAGAGAGAGAGACAAAATATAGTCGATGACTTGCGAGCCGGCAGTAGTACGCCATAAGCGCTGCCTAGGTCCCTGGTATTAGCTGGGGCATCGCTGGTATTGGGGCTGCGCTAATATTGTGGATGTGCCGGCTGCTAGCGGAGCGATTGTCTGCCCGCACCCCTCGCCGCCTCCGCCGCCACCGCCTCTTCATAAAAATAGCCCGCATTCCGAAGGCGGCGGCATCCTCTATCGGCTGTGCCGTGCCTCAGCTCTGGAGGAACAGATTGAGTGCCGCCTGTATTAGCCGCGCCCCCGCCAGTCTGCAGCGCGAAGACACAGCTCGGCGCCATTTAATATTGTCCACGCCAAATTCTAATACCGTTCCTCCGGGCTAAGGATTTCTCAGCGCGCCCTTTTGAAGGTGCCCTCGCAAGAGTAATTATAAATTTTTTCCGTGATTCCTTTCTGATAAGTCGCTCCATCTCTGACACTTTTATAATTATATCGAGTACCTAACTAAGCACGTTGCAACGTGAATCAGAATTACATGAAATGTAAGCGTCGCAAAACTTACGGTACCAACCAAAAATCTACATCTACATCTACATGATTACTCTGCAATTCACATTTAAGTGCTTGGCAGAGGGTTCATCGAACCACAATCGTACTGTCTCTCTACCATTCCACTCCCAAACAGCGCACGGCAAAAACGAACACCTAAACCTTTCTGTTCTAACTCTGATTTCTCTTATTTTATTTTGATGATCATTCCTACATATGTAGGTTGGGCTCAACAAAATATTTTCGCATTCGGAGGAGAAAGTTGGTGACTGAAATTTCGTAAACAGATCTCGCCGCGACGAAAAACGTCTTTGCTTTAATGACTTCCATCCCAACTCGCGTATCATATCTGCCACACTCTCTCCCCTATCACATGATAATACAAAACGAGCTGCCCTTTTTTGCACCCTTTCGATGTCCTCCGTCAATCCCACCTGGTAAGGATCCCACACCGCGCAGCAATATTCTAACAGAGGACGAACGAGTGTAGTGTAAGCTGTCTCTTTAGTGGACATGTTGCATCTTCTAAGTGTCCTGTTAATGAAACGCAACCTTTGGCTCGCCTTCCCCACAATATTATCTATGTGGTCTTTCCAACTGAAGTTGTTCGTAATTTTAACACCCAGGTACTTAGCTGAATTGGCAGCCTTGAGAATTGTACTATTTATCGAGTAATCGAATTCCAACGGATTTATTTTGGAACTCATGTGGATCACCTCACACTTTTCGTTATTTAGCGTCAACTGCCACTTGCCACACCATACAGCAATCTTTTCCAAATCGCTTTGCAACTGATACTGATCTTCGGATGACCTTACTAGACGGTAAATTACAGCATCATCTGCGAACAACCTAAGAGAACTGCTCAGATTGTCACCCAGGTCATTTATATAGATCAGGAACAGCAGAGGTCCCAGGACGCTTCCCTGGGGAACACCTGATATCGCTTCAGGTTTACTCGATGATTTGCCGTCTTTTACTACGAACTGCGACCTTCCTGACAGGAAATCACGAATCCAGTCGCACAACTGAGACGATACCCCATAGGCCCGCAGCTTGATTAGAAGTCGCTTGTGAGGAACGGTGTCAAAAGTTTTCCGGAAATCTAGAAATACGGAATCAACAAGAGATCCCCTGTCGATAGCGGCCATTACAATATAACAAGGAAACTTATGACTGCACAAAAAATGGTTCAAATGGTCTGAGCACAATGGGACTTAACATTAGAGGTCATCAGACCCCTAGACTTAGAACTACTTAAACCTAACTAACCTAAGGTTATCACACACATCCATGCCCGAGGCAGGATTCGAACCTGCGACCGTAGCAGTTGCGCGGTTCCCGTTATGACTGGTAAATAAGCTACTAATCATTCTTACTTTGATTTATTCCGATAAAATTATTGACAAAGCAAATGAAAAACAGTGGTAAAATATGTATAATAAAGCCTTGGCATATCTGACGCAATCATACAAGTGAATTGTCAGTGCAGTCAAAATTCTTTGTCGAA
This sequence comes from Schistocerca serialis cubense, assembly GCF_023864345.2. Taxonomy (NCBI): domain Eukaryota; kingdom Metazoa; phylum Arthropoda; class Insecta; order Orthoptera; family Acrididae; genus Schistocerca; species Schistocerca serialis. The sequence goes on along the minus strand of NC_064638.1, from coordinate 281,175,225 downwards.
CCTCACTTCTGGTTTATTTCGGTAGGGCAATTTCTGGAATTATTACGTCATGTAAACATTTGTTTTTTGCAGAGTAACGCGTCAAACCCTGCCTCGTGTCTTCAAAGGCCCCATTCTATTTTAAGAGAGCTTTGTCTGCGGCATCCGGCGCTGTCCGGAGAAAAACTCTGCTTTCTACTTTTGTGCACGATAGTGTTTTCAGTTCACATTTTTCTCTCTTTTTGAACTCTGTCGTTAGTGGAAGCTCACACAACAGGAGGTCCTATCTTTGTGTCCATGAAACTTGAGGCACTCCAGGGCGTCGTCGGAAAAAATTGCCTACCTATGGGCTACTGACGCTATCTCCCTCGGGTGGCATTCTACAAAATAACTCTAAGGGTGCCGGCCGACTCTTTACTGTCCCTGCACTGTGCAGAATGCTTTCAACATTATCTCACTTCTGGAAGGCATCCAAATCTGAATCAAGAATAACTGAAGAGTAAGATTACCCCGGAAGGAGTGGCCGAGCGGTTCTAGGCGCTACAGTCAGGAACCGCGTGACTGCTACGGTCGCAGGTTCGAATCCTGCCTCGGGCATGGATGTGTGTGATGTCCTTAGGTTAATTAGGTTTAAGTAGTTCTACGTTCTAGGGGACTGATGTCCACAGTGCTTAGAGCCATTTGAACTTACGCAGAGAATGTGCGTTCATACATGAGTCTAAAAAACAATATTAATGTTATTATTTTTCCAAAAAACAGTATATTTTTGTATCTTTTTTAATATTACGGCTATATCCCCCAATAGGAATTTGGTTCTGTACTAACACAATGTCACAATATTTTGATCTGCGATTAATGTCAAATAGTTTGCGACATTGTTGTTTCTGTCTTCAGTCTGGGCGGTGGTTTGAAGCAACTCTTCCTGCTTGTCTATATTGCGAAAGTTTATTTCTGTGTAGCTAATGAAAACCATCCATTTGAACCTTTCTGCTGTATTCGAACCTTCACCCCCCCCCCCCTCCCCACTACCATATTATCATCCATTACCAAACTGACTATTCCTTGATGCCCCACCGAGCGAGATGGCACAGTGGTTAGCACACTGGACTCACATTCGGGAGGACGACGGTTCAAACAGTCAGCCTTCGGCGGCGCAGCGGCTCGGACGGTGTTTACGTCCCTGCCGCACGTCTGAGCGAGAGGTGTTTACGTTAAGTGTGTAGCGGTGTGTCGCGGTATACATAGAACGAATCATGGCCTTGTCGTTCCGCAAATCGACACTGAAATTTAGTTTTGTTAACGAATATGCTCGACCGAAGGCTTACAAGATCGAACGTTATTTACGGGACGAGGTGAAAATCGAACCTGACGTTCTAGTTGGAATACACTTATCTATAGTCAGCAGCGTGGTCTATGTCAAGCTCATCAATGAAGCGGCATGTGACGAACTACTACTTCGACACCGACAAGGACTTCGTTTCTGTCATTCGGACGGGAATGTTGGAGTGGTAACAGTTGAACACGCCGGCATGGGCCTCCGAACGATCCGCGTCTTTGAGCTTCCATTCGAAGTGCCAGAAGAATTGGTGACAGACGCCCTGCGTCCTTACGGAACGGTCCTATCCCACGTGGCTGAAAAATGGGCGAGTTTCAAGACGTATCCTGTCCTCAATGGCGTCAGACAAATACGGATCGAACTCCGAAAACACGTCCCGTCATACTTGTACATCGCCGGTTGTAGGGCGATTGTCATTTACGACGGACAACCGAGGACGTGCTCTGGATGTGGGAAGGAGGGACACATACGTTCTGAGTGTGCTCAACGAAGGTTATTACAGCTGCCACGGGATGATCCACCCCTCACGCCGCATCCGACTGTGCTCCCTATGACTTACGTCGCCTCATTAGGCGATGACGTGAGCCGCGAGACAGACGCGTACCAGAACACACAGCCAGCGGCGGATCGTGGCGAGCCACAGAAAGACGACGTTGCGCTGGACCGTCTGCAGCAGTCACAGGACGCCCTCTCTTCGGTTCCGCTTGCGGCCCCTTCAGATAAGGCACTTGGAGACGTCGATAACACGACGGCGCACGATTCAGACGCCCCCCACGAACAACTGGAGACCATGCTGACCTCTGATTCCGAGGCCCGGCAACGTAAACAGCGATCACCAAAACGCCGGAAGAAGCGCCGCCTCACGGTGGAGAACGACCACTCTGATCTAGCAGACAATTCTGAGAAGTTTACGGGTACAGAACAGACGACCATGGATACAGAAGAACTGCCTAGCATGGATGCAATGGTGGCCAGCGGGACGACGGTACGACCTCCGGCTGACGATGCTCCAGAGACAGCGAAGGAGCTCGATAGACGGCAACAGGCTACTGAGGAGGCTACGGCGCCTGCACCGCACGACAACGATGGGACACTAGGGGACTGGTCAGAAGAGCCACCCCCGTGGGGAACAGATGATGCCGGAGGAACTGCTCCCACGCACTCTCCCGGTGTAAGACCGGCAGAGTGCACGGAATAATGACAGACCATATGAGGGGACGGCGGGGGACGTTGGTCCGACAGCAGCCTATGTACGGCAAAATTAGAGACCGTCCGGTACCCTATCTACGTTGACCGCCATGCAACAAGCTTATCGGATAGGGTCTGTTAACATCAATAGCATTGGGGCGCCGGTAAAAATCAAGATGCTCAGGGACATGATAAAGGCTGCGTATTTAGACATAGCACTATTACAAGAAGTTCGGTTACTTCCCCCCTCAGACTTTTACGGTTACGACATTTACTGTTCCCCGTGTGGCGAGAGAGGCGTTGGCACAGCCATACTATTAAAGGAAGGGATACGTGCAGACGGAGTATTTGCCTTCTGCCCGTGGTACGGCCGTGACCATAGGTGGGATACGTTTGATCACCATATACGCACCGTCAGGCTCGGATAAGAGAAGGGACAGATCAGATTTTTACGCCCATGAGGTTACACCGTTGTTCCAGGGACGATACGATGGTTGCATACTCGGCGGAGATTTTAATTGTGTGCTCGACAGAAAGGACCAACAACCTAACTATACTACTAGCCAAGAACTTAGGGAGCTGATCAACGGGATGGAATTAGTCGATACATGGGACCTGAAGTATCGCAACCAACCCGGATATACATTTTTAACTAGCCACTCCGCTGGCCGTTTGGACCGGATCTACGTTTCGAGGGCGTTAGCAATGTCGACGGTGGACGCAGAAATATGGCCGACAGCGTTTACAGATCACGAGGTATATATTTGTACCGTTAACCTTGATAGACAGCAGGTGTGGAGACGGAGGGGTAATTGGAAGATGAACGCCTCCCACCTACGAGATGCAGAATGCCGACGCATGGTGGAGGACGCGTGGCATGGCTGCCTCCGTCGACGAAATTCTTTCGGTTCTGTCCTGCAGTGGTGGATCGAGTGCGCGAAGCCAGCTTTACGGAGGACGTTAATAGGTTACGGGAAGGAGGTTTCTCAATGGCACCGCACGACCACTGAGTTTTACTTTACGGCTCTCCGGGAACTGTTAGCTCAACCGCCTACACCAGAACGCCAGACGGCCGTCCACAGAGTTAAGGCGAAGCTGGTACAACTTGCGACACAGAGGATGGCAGGTACGATGATACGCGCGAGGTCGCAGGATTTCCTGCCCAACGAGGTTCCCTCGATGCATTATGTGATAAAGGAAAGACGAAGAAGACGCAGAAATTTAATACATGAGATCGATCTCGGCAATGGCCGTCGTTTTACAACACAAAGGGGCATAGCACAGGCGTTCACGGATCATTTTAGCAGCTTCTATGCGAGCAACGGGGAGGGTCAGAGGGAGCTGGGGAACGTCCTGGAAGAGATCCCAAACGCGACGAGTATGAACGAGGAAGCGGACGGGTTATCTGAAATTACGTGTGAAGAGCTGGAGGAAGCGATTACACGAGGTGCTTGCAACAAGTCCCCAGGTCCAGACGGATTCCCGTTGGAATTTTACCGTGCCTTTGTGACCATTATGACGCCGATGTGGCTATGTATGTTTAATGAGCTTCTGCGGCAAGAAGTACCGGTTCACATTCAATTCACGGAAGGGCTCATGATACTGATACCGAAGCCCCGTGGTGGCAAACGGCCTTGTGATTATCGCCCCTTGACCCTCCTTAATAGTGACTACAAGATCTTCATGCGCATCCTGGGAAGTCGTATCAAAAAGTCGCTGGAGAATCGAATACATGCCGATCAGACTTGCCTTGGCGGCATCAGTAATATCCACACAGCCTTGGGAGACTATCGTGACGTCGTCGCCCTCGCGGCTGCATGCCGCCTCCGGGGGGCGATGGTTGCAGTAGATTTCGATCATGCTTTTGATCGCGTGGATCATGTGTACCTCGCGGCGGTGATGAACAGGATGGGTGTCTCGCCATTATTGACCAATGTTGTGATGCGGCTGTTGCACGGCGCCAGATCAGCGATGGTGGTCAACGGAGGGAGAACTGAGTATTTTAAGATCTTAAGATCAGTGAGACAGAGTTGTCCCTCATCGATCCTCCTTTATGCGATCGCCTTAGAACCGTGCCTCGCAGGCCTACGCCGCCGTCTTACCGGGATCTCCCTACGGCATTTGTCATTCAAATGCAGAGCATACGCGGATGATATTGTGTTCCTCGTACGGAATGAGAGGGAGACTCAAACAGCACTGGATTGGCTACAGACGTATGGGATGGCAGCTGGAAGTGTGGTCAACTACCGAAAATCACAATTCATGTATGTGGGGCGTGGACTAGAACCAGGAACGGAAGGACCCTTACCTGCGGTGGAAACCCTCCGCTGTTTGGGTATCACCTTTCATAAGGAGACAGCGAGAACGGCTGCGGACAACTACCGAAGACTGTTACTCAGAGTCCGAACGGCAGTACGACTAAACGCCCTACGGTCGATGGATATGCTGCAGCGAGTGTTACTCGTCAACCTTTATCTCGCGCCCATGATGTGCCACCTGACACACCTTCTCCCCTTGACGCGCACGATGGCTATGAGGCTTCAAGCGGCTTTTGGGTACTATGTGTGCCTGGGACAACTCTTTAAGGTACAGTACAACACGCTTACCCTCCCAGCGCGAGAGGGGGGCGTTGGTTTAGTGAACGTGCACGAGAAGGCGCATGCCATGTACATTAATACTATGCTCAAACGGTGACGCAACAGAAATCACTCGCTTACTGGGACGATCATCGAAGAACTCGTACCAACATCGCATCTTCCTCCAGTCAGTGTCGGCCATATATCGCCCCCTTTAACGTATGTGCGCACGTTCATCGTGGAACACAGTTACGTTCGAGAGCGTTTACCGACGACCCGACAGTCGACATCGAAGGACGTGTACCATCTGCTTCTTCGACAGATCGCCCGGAATAGGGTGGAACGCAAACATCCAGCTGTTAATTGGCACGTGGTGTGGCGCACGGTCCACAACCCCCACCTACCTACATCAGTCAGATCAACATGGTACATTGTCGTGAACCGAAAATACCCTACAAATGATAAAAAGTACGCAATACATTTGGCAGATTCACCCTTGTGTCAGCAATGCGGCGTGCTGGATACGGACGACCATCGGCTGGCCTGAGGCGAGGCATTGGCTGTCTGGACTCTCGCAAGAAAGATAATTGCGTTCATGCGGCGGACTATCTATACAGCAGTCTCTTCTGATATAGTATTTTTTCCAGAGGAAACGTATTTTCCGCGTCATAAGACAAACGCAGTGGCGTGGATCACAGGTATGACGGTCCATTACATCTATAGAGACACACGTACGAACTTACTGAACGTCCTGGATTACTGGCAATACTTGCAAGATGGACACCCAAAAGGATTGGTATGCCAATTTCCTAGTAACGGTTTTTGCGGACCCGCCATTTACTTGGGGTGTGCCGGGTGCGCAAAGATGAGCGGCGGTGCTTTCGTTGTGAAACTGACCAAGTAATGTGAACGACTCAGAACACTATGCGAGTATGAGACTTATGAAAAACACAGGCTTGAACAGTTAGCAAATGGATGTACTTCAAATTTTGTTTTCATATCTATAAATACTTTTCTTCAGGGTGCCGGAGATGGTCAAACTTTGATTTTGTTGTTATTTCATGCTGCATGATAGGACGGCAGCAAGGTTCCTTCCAGGACAGTTGTCATGTGACAGGACGTACAGTATTTATTTTGTGAATAATAAAGGTTTCTGTTTCTCCTACCTTCCTTCATATAAAATAAATAAATAAATAAATAAAAACCCCTCACTCCAAAAAAAAAAAAGGACAGAGCGTATAACAAAAAAAAATGGAAAAAAAATCCCGCGTCCGGCCGTCCTGTTTTAGGTTTTCCGTGATTTCCCTAAATCGCTCCAGGCAAATGCCGGGATGGTTCCTTTGGAAGGGCAGGGCCGACTTCCTTCCCCGTCCTTGCCTAATCCTATGAGACCGATGACCTCGCAGTTTGGTCTCTTCCCCCAAACAACCCAACCTTGATGCCCCCATTATTTCAGTCAAGACGAGTGACTTGGACCAGTTGTTGGCACAATGAATATGCTTTCGGGAGGACAGTGGTTCAAATCCGCGTGTAGCCATCCTGATTTAGGTTATATGTGATTTCCCTATATCGCTCCAGGCAAATGTTACGACGGTTCCTTAGAAAGGATGAAGCTGATTTCCTTCCCCAACCATGAAACACACCTTTCTGTGCTCTGTCTCTGGTGACCTCAACGTTGACGGGATGTTAAACGCTAGTATTCCTTCCTTCCTTCTTTCTTTCGGTCAAACTGTAACAAATTTATTTTTCCCCATTTCGATTCAGAACTCCTTGATTTGTTACTGGGTATATCAGTATAATCTTCAGCATTCTTCTGTAGCACATTTCAGAAGCTTCTATTCTCTTCTTGTCTGAACTGTTTATCGTCTATGAGTTACTTCCGTATAAGGCAACACTCCAGACAAATGCCTTCAGAAAAGACTTCCTAAGACTTAAATTTTTTTCAATATTGATACATTCCACTTTATCAGAAATCAAAAATGCGTTTCTTGGTATTGCCTGTCTGCATTCTATATCCTATCTATTTCAGCCATTATCATTTTGCAGCCCAAACAGAAAAACTCATATATTACCTTTTGATTTAACTCGAGTACACTGCATCACTCTGTTTTACTTCTGTTGATGTCCTTTTTATAACCTCCTTTCGAAAGACTATCCATTCTGTTCAACTGATCTTCAAAGTCCTTTCCCGTTTGCAACAGATCAAGCCATCGGCAAAACCACAAATTGTTTCTCTCTTCTGCCTCAGCTTAGCCCAAATGCCCTTTCCAGATTTCTCCTTTGATTACTATCGGCGATAGCCTAAAACTCTCTCCCATTCCCAATTACTGATTCTCTTACGTTTTCTTCTCTGACAACTGCAGTATACCGCAGTTTCTGCTCAAACTGCAGATAACCTTTCGTCCACTATATTTTCTTCCTCCAACCTTCAAAATTCGCTAGAGTGTATTTCGGTCAACTTTGCCAAAAGCCTCCTTTTAATCTACAAATTTTACAAAAGTAGGTTTGGCTTTTTTCAATATGACTCCCAAGTTAAGACGTCGATTCACTTTTCTCCCGCATTTTTCTATATTTCTGCGAAACTTAAAGTTATGCTCCCCAAGGTCAGCTTCTTCCTATCTTTCCATTCACCTGTAAATGAATCGTTCATCGGAATAACGGCACTAAATATATCATTTTATCCCTAGCATCCTACTATTTCATTTGTTCGTACAATTCTATCTACATTTAACCAATTATTAGGTTTACCCTATTTGTCATTCACTCTTATTGAGACCTTCAGTCACCTTTTATATTTCACTACTTCATCTCCATTTTTTGTCTTTTCCCTGATTTTCAACTTATTCTCTCTCTCTTCTCTCCTGGTGCGAAAATATTTCAAATTTCGTCCAGGAAATTATTTGTGTCGTAGGGAAGTTAACAACTCTTTTCTACCCGCATTTTTATGCACTGCCGAAAGTAAATTACGTCTTCAAGAGAGGAAACGTTATTCATATTAGCGTGAAATATGATTGCAGAATCAGCTACGCACGATTATACATACCGCCATGATGTTTCTGCAGTCATGATTGTAATTTCCATTTGGAATGCTTCTAACATCCTGAGCAAAATTTCGTTCTCTGTGACACTGCATACATGGAGTTTTCTCACTGCGTTGTTAGTTCACTTGAATTAATATTTTAAGTAAGATATTGTTGAATTTACAGTACAGTCAACTAACAAAAGTCTTCATACGGACGGACCACTTCATGCTACTGAGAGCGCATTACGTAGTAATGGTTATTGGAGGGATAGCATTTCGTAAAAGATGTTGGACGGAAGAGTTGGGCTGGAAAACCCCGAATGTAACATTTGGAAAGGGAGGGAGGAAAGGGGGGGAGCGCGGGAGTAGGGAGCCTTGATGTGGTGACAACTGTTCTGTTAAAGCTGTAAGCATGGATTGATTGTAGCGGTTATGAATTTACTATGGTTGGGATCCTCCCCCCAGGAACCATGGACCTTGCTGTTGGTGGGGAGGCTTGCGTGCCTCAGCGATACAGATAGCCGTACAGTAGGTGCAACCACAACGGAAGGGGTATCTGTTGAGAGGCCAGACAAACGTGTGGTTCCTGAAGAGGGGCAGCATCCTTTTCAGTAGTTGCAAGGGCAACAGTCTGGATGATTGACTGAACTGGCCTTGTAACAATAACCAAACCGGCCTTGCTGTGCTGGTACTGCGAACGGCTGAAAGCAAGGGGAAACTACGGCCGTAATTTTTCCCCAGGGCATGCAGCTTTACTGTATGATTAAATGATGATGGCGTCCTCTTGGGTAAAATATTCCGGAGGTAAAATAGTCCCCCATTCGGATCTCCGGGCGGGGACTACTCAAGAGGATGTCGTTATCAGGAGAAAGAAAACTGGCGTTCTACGGATCGGAGCGTGGAATGTCAGATCACTTAATCGGGCAGGTAGGTTAGAAAATGTAAAAAGGGAAATGGGTAGGTTAAAGTTAGATATAGTGGGAATTAGTTAAGTTCGGTGGCAGGAGGAACAAGACCTCTGGTCAGGTGATTACAGGGTTATAAACACAAAATCAAATAGGGTAATGCAGGAGTAGGTTTAATTATGAATAGGAAAATAGGAATGCGGGTAAGCTACTACAAACAGCATAGTGAACGCATTATTGTGGCCAAGATAGATACGAAGCCCACACCTACTACAGTAGTACAAGTTTATATGCCAACTAGCTCTGCAGATGACGAAGAAATTGAAGAAATGTATGATGAGATAAAAGAAATTATTCAGATAGTGAAGGGTGACGAAAATTTAATAGTCATGGGTGACTGGAATTCGAGAGTAGGAAAAGGGAGAGAAGGAAACGTAGTGGGTGAATATGGATTGGGGGAGAGAAATGAAAGAGGAAGCCGTCTGGTAGAATTTTGCACAGAGCATAACTTAATCATAGCTAACACTTGGTTTAAGAATCATGAAAGAAGGTTGTATACATGGAAGAACCCTGGAGATACTAAAAGGTATCAGATAGATTATATAATGGTAAGACAGAGATTTAGGAACCAGGTTTTAAATTGTAAGACATTTCCAGGGGCAGATGTGGACTCTGACCACAATCTATTGGTTATGACCTGTAGATTAAAACTGAAGGAACTGCAAAAAGGTGGGAACTTAAGGAGATGGGACCTGGATAAACTGAAAGAACCAGAGGTTGTACAGAGTTTCAGGGAGAGCATAAGGGAATAATTGACAGGTATGGGAGAAAGAAATACAGTAGAAGAAGAATGGGTAGCTTTGAGGGATGAAGTAGTGAAGCCAGCAGTAAAAAGACGAGGGCTGGTAGAAATCCTTGGGTAACAGAACAAAAATATTGAATTTAATTGATGTATGGAGAAAATATAAAAATGCCGTAAATGAAGCAGGCAAAAAGGAATACAAACGTCTCAAAAATGAGATCGACAGGAAGTGCAAAATGGCTAAGCAGGGATGGCTAGAGGACAAATGTAAGGATGTAGAGGCTTATCTCACTAGGTATAAGATAGATACTGCCTACAGGAAAATTAAAGAGACCTTTGGAGATAAGAGAACCACTTGTATGAACATCAAGAGCTCAGATGGAAACCCAGTTCTAAGTAAAGAAGGGAAAACAGAAAGGTGGAAGGAGTATATAGAGGGTCTATACAAGGGCGATGTACTTGAGGACAATATTATGGAAATGGAAGAGGATGTAGATGAAGATGAAATGGGAGATACGATACTGCGTGAAGAGTTTGACAGAGCACTGAAAGACCTGAGTCGAAATAAGGCCCCCGGAGTAGACAACATTGCATTGGAACCACTGACGGCCTTGTGAGAGCCAGTCCTGACAAAACTCTACCATATGGTGAGCAAGATGTATGAAACAGGCGAAATACCCTCAGACTTCAAGAAGAATATAATAATTCCAATCCCAAAGAAAGCAGGTGTTGACAGATGTGAAAATTACCGAACAGTCAGTTTAATAAGCCACAGCCGCAGAATACTAACACGAATTCTTTACAGACGAATGGAAAACCTAGTAGAAGCCGACCTCGGGGAAGATCAGTTTGGATTCCGTAGAAAGGTTGGAACACGTGAGGCAATACTGACCTTACGACATATCTTAGAAGAAAGATTAAGGAAAGGCAAACCTACGTTTCTAGCATTTGTAGACTTTGAGAAGGCTTTTGACAATGTTGACTGGAATACTCTCTTTCAGATTCTGAAGGTGGCAGGGGTAAAATACAGGGAGCGAAAGGCTATTTATAATTTGTACAGAAACGAGATGGCAGTTATAAGAGTCGAGGGACATGAAAGGGAAGCAGTTGTTGGGAAAGGAGTAAGACAGGGTTGTAGCCTCTCCCCGATGTTATTCAATCTGTATATTGAGCAAGCAGTAAAGGAAACAAAAGAGAAATTCGGAGTAGGTATTAAAATCATGGAGAATAAATAAAGACTTTCAGGTTCGCCGATGACATTGTAATTCTGTCAGAGACAGCAAAGGACTTGGAAGAGCAGTTGAACGGAATGGATAGCGTCTTGAAAGGAGGATATAAGATGAACATCAACAAAAGCGAAACGAGGATAATGTAATGTAGTCGAATTAATTCGGGTGATGCTGAGGAAATTAGATTAGGAAATGAGACACTTAAAGTAGTAAAGGAGTTTTGCTATTTGGGGAGCAAAATAACTGATGGTTGTCGAAGTAGAGAGGATATAAAATGTAGACTGGCAATGGCAAGGAAAGCGTTTCTGAAGAAGAGAAATTTGTTAACATCGAGTATAGATTTAAGTGTCAGGAAGTCATTTCTGAAAGTATTTGTATGGAGTGTAGCCATGTATGGAAGTGAAACATGGACGATAAATACACTCCTGGAAATGGAAAAAAGAACACATTGACACCGGTGTGTCAGACCCACCATACTTGCTCCGGACCCTGCGAGAGGGCTGTACAAGCAATGATCACACGCACGGCACAGCGGACACACCAGGAACCGCGGTGTTGGCCGTCGAATGGCGCTAGCTGCGCAGCAATTGTGCACCACCGCCGTCAGTGTCAGCCAGTTTGCCGTGGCATACGGAGCTCCATCGCAGTCTTTAACACTGGTAGCATGCCGCGACAGCGTGGACGTGAACCGTATGTGCAGTTGACGGACTTTGAGCGAGGGCGTATAGTGGGCATGCGGGAGGCCGGGTGGACGTACTGCCGAATTGCTCAACACGTGGGGCGTGAGGTCTCCACAGTGCATCGATGTTGTCGACAGTGGTCGGCGGAAGGTGCACGTGCCCGTCGACCTGGGACCGGACCGCAGCGACGCACGGATGCACACCAAGACCGTAGGATCCTACGCAGTGCCGTAGGGGACCGCACCGCCACTTCCCAGCAAATTAGGGACACTGTTGCTCCTGGGGTATCGGCGAGGACCATTCGCAACCGTCTCCATGAAGCTGGGCTACGGTCCCGCACACCGTTAGGCCGTCTTCCGCTCACGCCCCAACATCGTGCAGCCCGCCTCCAGTGGTGTCGCGACAGGCGTAAATGGAGGCACGAATGGAGACGTGTCGTCTTCAGCGATGAGAGTCGCTTCTGCCTTGGTGCCAATGATGGTCGTATGCGTGTTTGGCGTCGTGCAGGTGAGCGCCACAATCAGGACTGCATACGACCGAGGCACACAGGGCCAACACCCGGCATCATGGTGTGGGGAGCGATCTCCTACACTGGCCGTACACCACTGGTGATCGTCGAGGGGACACTGAATAGTGCACGGTACATCCAAACCGTCATCGAACCCATCGTTCTACCATTCCTAGACTGGCAAGGGAACTTGCTGTTCCAACAGGACAATGCACGTCCGCATGTATCCCGTGCCACCCAACGTGCTCTAGAAGGTGTAAGTCAACTACCCTGGCCAGCAAGATCTCCGGATCTGTCCCCCATTGAGCATGTTTGGGACTGGATGAAGCGTCGTCTCACGCGGTCTGCTCGTCCAGCACGAACGCTGGTCCAACTGAGGCGCCAGGTGGAAATGGCATGGCAAGCCGTTCCACAGGACTACATCCAGCATCTCTACGATCGTTTCCATGGGAGAATAGCAGCCTGCATTGCTGCGAAAGGTGGATATACACTGTACTAGTGCCGACATTGTTCATGCTCTGTTGCCTGTGTCTATGAGCCTGTGGTTCTGTCAGTGTGATCATGTGATGTATCTGACCCCAGGAATGTGTCAATAAAGTTTCCCCTTCCTGGGACAATGAATTCACGGTGTTCTTATTTCAATTTCCAGGACTGTAGTTTGGACAAGAAGAGAATAGAAGCTTTCGAAATGTGGTGCTACAGAAGAATGCTGAAGATTAGATGGGTAGATCACATAACTAATGAGGAAGTATTGAATAGGATTGAGGAGAAGAGAAGTTTGTGGCACAACTTGACCAGAAGAAGGGATCGGTTGGTAGGACATATTCTGAGACATCAAGGGATCACCAATTTAGTATTGGAGTGCAGCGTGGAGGGTAAAAATCGTAGAGGGAGACCAAGAGATGAATACACAAAGCAGATTCAGAAGGATGTAGGTTGCAGTAGGTACTGGGAGATGAAGAAGCTTGCACAGGATAGAGTAGCATGGAGAGCTGCATCAAACCAGTCTCAGGACTGAAGACCACAACAACAACATGGTTGAGATGCAAATGGATTAATCAATTGTTCTTGCTGCTGCTACTTCCCTACGAGCAAGAAAAGTAAATACTACCACCACATCTTGTGTCCACTGACAGTAAATTTATTCGACACCTTCTCTTCCTGCAGGTATTCTGGTGCAGTAGTAAATGATATTAGAAAGGTGCAGAGGGGAAGCTACAAACAAATCCGTAACAAGCAGTTACAAGAAAACATATTGCGACCTAGAATAAAGCGAGGTAGCTTGTTACACTGTTGGCCGACATAAACTCACAGTTCTGAGCTACTCTTCTAGCAGGAAAAGTTAAATTCATTGAAACGCAAAAAATGAATATGAGGGTTCCGTTTACGGAAATGATATGGAACGTTGGATGTACATGACGAGGGGGAACATAGTTGGATATGAGGAGTATCGCTTAATGTCACAAATGGGAGGTAAGCACAACAGTTAAACTGTTATCCCGGAATCCAGCATCATTGCATGTATGCCTATCTGACGACTTCCAAGAAGGAAAAAAATTCTTTTCATTATTTTTCTTGATTATTTACCAACTAACCAAATTTAAAATGCTGTCATAATCTACCCACTTAGAGGTGCGATCGTATATTACAGATTTTTACGGATTTAGACAGGCGTTTCAGTTGGAAACTGTTTATGTATCGAGGCAGCGTAACACACAGCACGCAAATACATGGATTATATCCAGTATTTGGGAATGAGACCACTTAGCGACTTCCTACATATTTAATACATCCTGTTCATGCAGTAACACTGCCACATCAGACATTCAGTTTTAATGTATTACTTCTTTACTGACAATTCTATTCGCAACACATTTTGCAGACAGTATTCATATATAGCACTGAATGCACGTGCAAAATTATATCATAGTACGACACATAGTTCATGAGATATGAGATCACTGTTGAGATTGGTGAAAAACTTCCTTTTAACTAAAATATTACGCAATAAATCTGCAAGATCACGGATGACGCTTTAACCTATTACTTCATCACTACACAGTTTACAGACAGTATCTTCATAGATCGCTGAATGTACCTGGAAATTTATGTCAGTCTACGACATTTAGTTCTGGAGATACGGCGGTGTAAACATTGAGGTGCTTTGCTTAAAATGGAGATGAAATTACCCAGACTATATTCATCCGTTCGTTCATAATAAAAGTATTTAGCGCATTCCAATAAGCTTCAGGCACAATTTAAAACATTTCTTAAGCCTCTTCTGGCGCACATTCTTACAGTCAAATATTTAACACGTTTACTCATTTGCCAAGTAAGGAGAGATTTGAAGCTGTTTTATACTGCACGTGGATAACAGGAGTTTACTGGTACTTACTAAGAGAGCACCGTAGAATTCGTGATACCGACAGTAACTCACGGCTAGGTCTAAGCTGAAGGAAGACAGTACGTATTCAATAAAAATCGTGGCAACTTCCATGCTACCGTCGTAAGCTCTGTACCGAAGTGTTACCTTCTAATGTGTGCAGTGTAACAGGACGGAGAGCATCTCTACGTGGTAGAGCGGGTTGCAGCACAGTCCAGAGAGAAATACTTCCCATTGCCAAATAACGGGGGGAGGGTGGGAAAGGCTGTGAAGACAGTTCCAGAGATTTTCACCCTAGGGGCGAGTAGACATCCTGGAATTGGAGTTGGGATACCTTTCGTGATGCCATTACAACGAACACGTGAAAGTTTCGTCTAGATGCCCGACGGGGTCGGTCTGCGGCCTAAATTTTGAAGCAACACCTCTGGGCCCTCCTGATTTACGCCACTTTACGACTTTCTCAGTGAAAGTACGTGTAGGATATTAAAACTGAACCGCCCCCCCCCCCCCCCCGACCCCTCCGATGGCCCTGCAACTAGGTAACACATAGACAGGTACAGATTGCTGAAAAAAATTAGTATTCATGCTTTAATTTGCTTTTTACATCTACTGACTTGCGAATTAATTATGAAATATATCGGTCCCAGCTGTTGATATATTCATAAATAAGTATCCTTTCTCAAACTGTTGAGGCAACGCAGTGGATACACCGGTTCCCGTGAGATCACCGAAGTTAAGCGCTGTTGGGCGTGGCCGGCACTTGGATGGGTGACCGTCCAGCCGCCATGCGTTGTTGCCATTTTTCGAGGTGCACTCAGCCTCGTGATGCCCACTGAGGAGCTACTCGACCGAATAGTAGCGGCGTCGGTCAAGAATACCATCATAACGACCGGCAGAGCGGTGTGCTGGCCCCACGCACCTCCTATCCGAATCCTCCTCAGAGGATAACACGGGGGTCGGATGGTCCCGGTAGGCCACTCGTGGCCTAAAGAGGGGGTGCTTTTTTTTTAATTAAACCGTTATCTGATGCTTGATTGTTACTCAGTGTAACTCTCTTTGTATTGGACTGGATAGCTGTTGAGGTTTCTCCAAGCATGAGGCGTAAGACCAGCAAACGGCTTCGTGAGGTTAGTGAAGGCAGTGCACGAGACATAAAGGGGAGGAGAGAACAGAGGCTTATTCGCACACAAGCAGTAGGGTGGCAGTTATTTGTATTTTTAATAGCGGCAGAGGATGGTTAAGTAGTTAAGATAGTTGCAATAAGCGCAGAAGTCTGGTGTGGAAAGCAGGCCAGAATGCCATACATAGTCACACGCTTTCTCAAGATAAAGGTTGGAGAAACTGGGGTGGAAGCGATAATAACAATAGTAAAAGGCTGGTCGTGGTTCAGGTGTTCATGGACGTGTGAAAAGAGGATGGAGTCAAAGACCTTGTTAAACACTGAATATACGGAGACAAATCAAGAAATTAAAAATGGCCACTAGGGACCGAAGTAGGCCAGCAGTGGGTTCAGCGACGCCATCTGTGCGTAACGAGACAAGGACGTTCTTTCAGCTCGTGGAGACGGAGACGGCAGTTCTCTGCTACCGTGCCCCACCCTCGACCATCCCCCTGGCAGCCGGGCGCCGTAATCCCGCACAGTTTATCTCGCTGTAAATGGGCGCCCGGCAGACGTCAGCGCCGCGCCACGGCCGGCTGCGGAATTAAAAGCGGGCGATGGCGCCGGAATCGCTGATGGCTGCGATAAGGCCGCGGCTTTACCGGCTCAGCTCTCGCCAGTGCGACTGCCGACACATTACCCCGCCCCTCACCCCTTCACCACCGTGCCTCTCCTTTGCCAGCCCCTTCCATCCCATCCCCTCCCCACTCCCCCTTCTCAAGACTTACATCTACTTTCACGTCATTTCCGGGCTGCTGTCACCTCCCGGCTGAAACAATTACCGACACCGGAAATAAGGCACACCAACTCTTCCCTCCACGTGTGCGCTGTACAGTCTGATGTTGCTCCACGGTTAACGTAGCAACCATATTCAGCCTTTAGCGGCATGTAAACATCAAAACAGTAAGGTTTACTGCCTAGGACAGACTGAGGTCATTTTAGTAGTATGTAACAATTGACTGTAGGGTTGACAATACTGTTGTTGCTGCAGACTTCAGAGACTGGTCTGATGCAGCTCTCCATGCTACTGTATACTGTGCAAGCTTCTTCATCTCCCAGTACCTATTGCAACCTACATCCTTCTGAATCTGTTTAGTCTATTCATCTCTTGGTCTCCCTCTACGATTTTTACCCTCCACGCTGCCCTCCAGTAGTAAATTGGTGATCCCTTGATGCTTGAGAATATGCCCTACCTACCGATCCCTTCTTCTAGTCAAGTTGTGCCACAAATTTCTCTTCTCTCCAATTCTATTCAATACCTCCTCATTAGTTATGTGATCTACCCATCTAATCTTCTGCATTCTTCTGTAGCACCACATTTCGAAAGCTTCTATTCTCTTCTTGCCTGTTTATCGTCCACGCTTAACTTCCATACATGGCTACACTCCATACAAATACTTTCAGAAACGACTTACTGACACTTAAATCTATACTCGACGTCAACAAATTTCTCTTTTTCAGAAATGCTTTTCTTGCCATTGCCAGTCTACATTTTATATCCTCTCTATTTCCGCAATCATCAGTTATTTTGCTCCCCGAATAGCGAAACTCCTTTACTACTTTAAGTGTCTCTTTCCTAACCTAATTCCCGTAGCATCACCCGACTGAATTCGACTACATTACATTATCCTCGTTTTGCTTCTGTTGAAGTTCATGTTATATGCTCCTTTCAAGACACTGTCCATTCCGTTCAACTGCTCTTCCAAGTCCTTTGCTGTCTCTGACAGAATTACTATGTCATCAGCGAACCTTAAAGTTTTTATTTCTTCTCCATGGATTTTAATACCTACTCCGAATTTTTGTTTTGTTTCCTGTACTGCTTCCTCAATATACAGATTGAACAACATCGGGGAGAGGCTACAACCCTGTCTTACTCCCTTCCCAACCACTGCTTCCCTTTCATGTCCCTCGACTCTTATAACTGCCATCTCGTTCCTGTACAAATTGTAAATAGCCTTTCGCTCCCTGTATTTTACCCCTGCCACCTTCAGAATTTGAAAGAGAGTATTCCAGTCAACATTGTCAAAAGCTTTCTCTAAGTCTACAAATGCTAGAAACGTAGGCCACTAGAGAAAACACTGTAGGATTACCTAATTTTGTCCTGATCTTCAAGCACAATTATTTGCACCAGTGGTGTAGAAATCAGCGATGGTGGGCTTTTACATTACTGCTTCCTACAACAGTTACACATTTATAAGCAAAAACACAAACTACTGGCGTTGTGCAGCTCCGCATTTTTCTTGTTAAGCTGTTTTCGACTCACAGGATCTTTATCATAAAACTGACTGAAGGATTGTTGTTCAACTTGAAAGTAATCGTTATATTCGATAGTACAACCATAATAACGAAGAAATTGTAAAAATATTAACAATGATTGAGCTGTGTAGATGTGAAACAAAATCGCGTATCAGTTACATTCTGATCAATTAAATTAAATTTTTGCAGTAAGAAATTATTTTCATTTATTTGTTTAGCCTGATCTGATCACGGTCATGAGGCCCTCTCTTTCATCAGACCAGGGTTGCACATGTACGTTATCTATTGTATCATAGTTATCTAGGAAACAATAGTTTAAATGTGACAAAGTATTAAATGATTTGAGTGTCTCTAGTGGCAGCGTGAATAAATTATACTATGAAATAAATTTAATATTGGTAGTACTAGTACCACCGCAGCCGCTGCCACTGATAGTGATAATAATAGTAGTAGTAGTAGTAGTAGTAGTAGTAGTAATAGCAATGAAATTCGTAACGGTAATGATGGTGGCAGATTTAAGAAGAATTTATAGATGCACAAAACAGATGTTTTCTGATATAGCGAGTTCTGGGAAACTGTATCAGCTAAGAATATTGGAAAATGAAGTCGTTCGGATTGGAAAGAGCGATGTACAAGGGTTAAGAGTGCGTGCAGGACAGTGGTAATTCTTATTGTTGCTTTAGTGGATATGTCATTACCCTGAAAGTTCCTGGCAGATTTAAACTGTGTGCCGGACCGAGACTCGAACTTGGGTCCTTTGCCTTTCGCGAGAAAGTGGTCTACCATCTGAGCTACCCCAGCTTCATTTCCGACAGTACCTCGTCTCCTACCTTCCAAACTTCACAGAAGCTCTCCTGCACTTTCCCGCGGAGGCAAAGGTCCCCAGTTCGAGTCTCGGTCGGGAACACAGTTTTAATCTGCCAGGAAGTTTCATATCAGCGCACACTCCGCTGCAGAGTGAAACTCTCATCATGTCATTACCCTACTTCTGAAGCTGGAAATTACCTGCTCTCATAAATTTTAAGTTCATTGGAGAACAATTTTTAACCAGGAATGTAATTAGTTTCATCTGTTTGCACGCTCACGTACATACAGGGTGATAATTATTGAACTATATGAAATAAAATCGTAATAACGTCTCAACACTTCGCGTGAGGACGTTCAAACTGCACTGTTGGCCGCGGGGCATGATGGGAATTAGTATGCGCATATGGTTTGGTTTAGCGACGAAGCCCACTATCATTTGAATTTGGGGGACTGAAACTCTGCATTTCGCGATCCAGAAGTCTGTACACCCTCAACAGGTGACTGTGTGGTGTACAATGTCCATTCATGGAATAATCGGTGCGGATATTCCGTGATGACACGATGACTACGCCCGCATCTCGTGGTCGTGCGGTAGCGTTCTCGCTTCCCACGCCCGGGTTCCCGGGTTCGATTCCCGGCGGAGTCAGGGATTTTCTCTGCCTCGTGGTGGCTGGGTGTTGTGTGCTGTCGTTAGGTTAGTTAGGTTTAAGTAGTTCTAAGTTCTAGGGGACTTATGACCACAGCAGTTGAGTCCCATAGTGCTCAGAGCCATTTGAACCATTTTGAACCACGATGACTACCGAAAGGTACGTGTAGGTTTTGGAACACGATTTAATATCCATTATCAAAGTGACACTGATTTCAACAACATGTGGTTCGTGCAAGACGGAGCTCGACCCCATCTAAACAGTAGAGTGATGTTCTGGAGGAGCATTTTGGGGACCACACTCTGGCTCTTGGGTACCCAGAGATCACTGGCATGGGCCACGATTGGCCGCCATATCCTCGCGATCTGAACACATGAGACTCTTTTTGTGGGGGGGTATATTAAAGGTGTACAGCAATAACACCAAAACGATTGCTGAGCTGAAAACAGCCGTTCAGGTGGTCATCGATAGTATCGGAGTTCCGACAGTTTAGCGTGTCATGCAGAATTTCACTATTCGTCTGCGCCACAACGTCGCCAATGATGGCAGGGATATCGAACATTTCATAACCTAAATCCTAATACCTGTAGTGACGTTTACATGTTGAATCAACTGTGTGCACGCCGTAGTTTGTAAATAATTTACATTTTTTTTTCATACAGTTCGATAATTAACATTCTGTATGTACACAAACGTTTTTTGTTGCTGTCACAGCTGTTTCACCAAGATAATACTTACTCTGAAAAATTCACCAGGACATCTCTCAGCTGTACTAATTTGGCCAGTATTGGCCATCAGCATTCCGACATGTCTGTAACCAACAGTTAGCCTTTATCTAAAAATGGCCTTCTAATTGAAGACTAATTAAGACCCGCACCCATTGTTGTTCGCTATTCATACTTTGTTTTCATTCATTTACTGAGATCAAGAAAAAAAAGTTCTACTGTAATCTTTATATTGACAAACCTTAATTGTAGTAACCAAGTCTGTAGATATAAGATAGCGTAATTGTTATGCTATACTTGTGTCGAACCTCCATGCTATGGTTTCTAAAAACGGGAGATAATTAGCTTTTACATTAACACAACAAATTTTTGTATCACCCTCTGGTGGCATGCATACAACACAGGCTGGAGAGGTTAATTCTCCACAGTAGATTTTCTTTCTGAAGAAACAACTTCATAAGTATCATAAATAGGTGATAAAGAAAATATTATGATTGGAATGTTACGTACTGATAAGATTTCTCTATGAAATGTCACTAGGTGACGCAGAAAATGTCGCATCTCCGGTATGTGCTCAAATGTGTAAAATATGGAAAGAGGAACGGCTCTTTCCGCACAGGAAGCGAATAACGACGATTTCACATGAAAAACGAACAACGGATAATTTCAATAGGCCTTCCATAATAATTACTACAGATTTAGTATGGCTGAAAATGCGGATCAGAACTTTTTCATTCTTTTTACTTCGATGTGCAGCAGCGTGTGATTAAAAATGAACGCCACGAAGAATTTCGTTCGTTTGTATCAGTCTAAGTATCGATTGATAGCGACGACTGGTATTTGCGCATATTAATTCATCCATCAAACGCGTTCTGAATTACATCGGAGGCCTGATAGCGATTGATAATGAATGATGGGACCCGTTTTGTGCGCGGACGAGACAAAAGGGCAGGCCGGTCTTTCCGCGATGAATCTGTCCCACAGGCAGACAACGCAACCGCGGCAGCGAGCGACCACTGCGGGCAAGCATACCACCCAGGCGCGCAAAAACATGGGCATGCATTCCGTCAGGGAGCCTTTTGAATAACGCGTGCTAGCGTGCTCGGTTAGACCAGATCACGTGAACACTTTATGGTGTATAATGAAAATTCGCCATACTTTTCCGCCAAAGTCAGTATCCTGCAAACCGCAGACGTAGGTGAACGTAGAACATCCCTGTCCAATACTCCAATGTAATATAAAAACCCTTTACCTATTCGTATGTTACGACCGGCAAGAGATTAAAACGTTCTCCTGAAATCAGCATCCACTTAAAATTGCCTCAGTTTCATATTTAATTATTTGGCATCTGAATGAAAATGGCTACGTCAATTGTATAAATCACGGAAAGGGTTTTATTCTCCCAAATACAGAAATGGCTTAGTTCCCTGTCTTGTTTTTGCGTCAGTGCAGCCAATACCACAGCAAGAGCAAACATGAACCTTGTCTTTCATCTTTATTTTCGTAAGCTCGGAAGTACTTTACGATCGCTGGCATGAGTCGGCTACGTAGATAAAGCCAAACAGACCTCCGCTTCCGCTGCTGCTTTCCTTCCTTTTCAGAGTTCTTATCCCGTTATCTTCACCGGGTCCCATCCTTTCCCTATCGATACGAAGTTTACTTACCGCCCCTGTCTGCGTGTACTGGTGTCTCATCTGAAAGTGTGAGAAGGAATCCGAAGTGTTTGTGAATCGTAAAACTGAGGCGGGATATGAGTACCAACACAGATGTGGAATACCGCCTAAAAACCACATCCAAGCTGACCGGCGCACCTGTGCTCGTTAATTCGTTTCAGCGTTGGTACATCTCCCCAAATCCCAGAAGCGGCGCGTTAACGCACCTGGCTATCTAGGCGGATCACAAAACTCAATGGACCTCATCGACTGCAATAGTAAAACAAGCACAAAGACGACACTGACGCGAAACTGTGCTTTTCACCTTACTTCGTCCACGCTGCACTCTCTCCTGCTATGAATAGTAGCTTCGCAAATGAGTATTTGGCTTGCAGAACACAGTAAGTTATACTAAATGGCGCATATTCGACAGGAACAAAAATAAAATCCAGTGAAGTCCGATGAAATGTGCTAGGACGCATCATGCCCTGAATATAATAAAACATTTACCAATAGGACCAGCAAAAGTGTCACATTCATCGCTGAGAATATTACTGTCTGCAGGATAGTATGGTCGTTGGAGGGTGTCGAGGAAATGCAGTAACACTTGGAAAAAAACTGTCATTTCGAACACTCCAACGAAACTTCAGGTTGGGTATTCGATTCTGTCAATTATGTCAACTGCTGCTTTAAATCAGCGCCATTTTTGCTCTAAATAACAGTTCTAAAGTAAATCTTTGCTGTAGTGTTTCATATATGTATATTTATTTCGGTTATAGGCACTTCCCGCCCCCTTCTTTAGGTTTAGCCGTGATGTGCCTCGAAGGCAAACGGTGGTTTTGTTCCTCTGAAAGGAGTGGGGCAACTTCTTTCCACGTCTTTCCGCAGTCCGAGATTTTACTCAGTCTCTAATGATGTCATCGCCGACGGGACCCAAAACTAATATTTTCTTCCTTTATTTAGCATTTATGGGTAGAAAATATAATAAATAAACGTAAGACTGCAGTAAATATGTAATTAAAGCCAAAATAGTGTCGCCAACAGGCAGTTAAATGAGAGACATTGTAAAGACAAGATGACCGTGCACTGATACCTCAGGAACTAACGGAAGGTGCAGAATAACAAAAGAAAATTTGTCTACTACAGTGTTAGAAGTTATCTGTAGGCTTCACTTCCCCTAAACGAATGCAGACGTAAAATTACACGTGATTACAAATTTTATCACCTATGTTGTGAAGAAAAACTGGCACAATAAACAAACGCTGTAATCCTCATCTTGTTGTATTTGCAGCATTCTTCTAATTGATCTTTTAATTATTCGTAAGTTGGTATCTTCATATTATAAAACAAAATGCCATTTGATAATCTCCTGTTTATTTTGTTTTGACACATATTAAGGCAAATGTTAATCCCATCTTTTCCTCTCGATGAATTTGACAACACAGCTTTGGAAAATTCTACGCTACGAATCATACATTACATATTTTCACCAAGGGCTCTTCTTAAAAGCTATCAGAAGTGCTTTCTACAGACAGTCTTCAACATTGTTCGTGACAAAAAAAATAATACAACACAATATTTAATGTGACGTTGGTGTATAAAATTGTTATTTTATATGAGAATATTTTTAAATCAATGATCGGTTCAGCTGGACGAGAGGATCCAGTCCATTCTATGCAAACACAGCTCAGTCCGTTATGGATCCACCACCATCTTTCACAGTGCCTTGTTTACAACTTGGGTCCATGGCTTCGTGGGGTCTGCACCACACTTGAACTCTACCATCAGCTCTTACCAACTGTACTATCAGCTCTTATCAACTGAAATCGGGACTGATCTGACCAGGCGACGGTTTTTCAGTTCTCTAGGGTCCAACCGATATCGTCACGAGCCTAGGAGAAGTGCAGCAGTCGATGTCGACTGTCAGCAAACCCACTCGCGTCGGATGTCTACTGGCACAGCCGATTAACGCCAAATTCTGCCGTACTATCTTAATGGGTAAGTTCGTCGTACGCCATTGCGCTTGTCCCTTAGCACTGACAACGGTACTCAAACGCCATGTTCTTAGTCCTTAAGTGATGGCCGTCGAACACTGCGCTGTTCGTTGTCCGTAGTGACAGGTAATGCCTGAAATCTGATATTGTCGTCACGCTCTTGATACTGTGTATCTCGTATTAGTGAAATACACTCCTGGAAATGGAAAAAAGAACACATTGACACCGGTGTGTCAGACCTACCATACTTGCTCCGGACACTGCGAGAGGGCTGTACAAGCAATGATCACACGCACGGCACAGCGGACACACCAGGAACCGCGGTGTTGGCCGTCGAAAGGCGCTAGCTGCGCAGCATTTGTGCACCGCCGCCGTCAGTGTCAGCCAGTTTGCCGTGGCATGCGGAGCTCCATCGCAGTCTTTAACACTGGTAGCATGCAGCGACAGCGTGGACGTGAACCGTATGTGCAGTTGACGGACTTTGAGCGAGGGCGTATAGTGGGCATGCGGGAGGCCGGCTGGACGTACCGCCGAATTGCTCAACACGTGGGGCGTGAGGTCTCCACAGTACATCGATGTTGTCGCCAGTGGTCGGCGGAAGGTGCACGTGCCCGTCGACCTGGGACCGGACCGCAGCGACGCACGGATGCACGCCAAGACCTTAGGATCCTACGCAGTGCCGTAGGGGACCGCACCGCCACTTCCCAGCAAATTAGGGACACTGTTGCTCCTGGGGTATCGGCGAGGACCATTCGCAACCGTCTCCACGAAGCTGGGCTACGGTCCCGCACACCATTAGGTCGTCTTCCGCTCACGCCCCAACATCGTGCAGTCCGCCTCCAGTGGTGTCGCGACAGGCGTGAATGGAGGCACGAATGGAGACGTGTCGTCTTCAGCGATGAGAGTCGCTTCTGCCTTGGTGCCAATGATGGTCGTATGCGCCGTGCAGGTGAGCGCCACAATCAGGACTGCATACGACCGAGGCACACAGGGCCAACACCCGGCATCATGGTGTGGGGAGCGATCTCCTACACTGGCCGTACACCACTGGTGATCGTCGAGGGGACACTGAATAGTGCACGGTACATCCAAACCGTCATCGAACCCATCGTTCTACCATTCCTAGACCGGCAAGGGAACTTGCTGTTCCAACAGGACAATGCACGTCCGCATGTATCCCGTGCCACCCAACGTGCTCTAGAAGGTGTAAGTCAACTACCCTGGCCAGCAAGATCTCCGGATCTGTCCGCCATTGAGCATGTTTGGGACTGGATGAAGCGTCGTCTCACGCGGTCTGCACGTCCAGCACGAACGCTGGTTCAACTGAGGCGCCAGGTGGAAATGGCATGGCAAGCCGTTCCACAGGACTACATCCAGCATCTCTACGATCGTCTCCATGGGAGAATAGCAGCCTGCATTGCTGCGAAAGGTGGATATACACTGTACTAGTGCCGACATTGTGCATGCTCTGTTGCCTGTGTCTATGTGCCTGTGGTTCTGTCAGTGTGATCATGTGATGTATCTGACCCCAGGAATGTGTCAATAAAGTTTCCCCTTCCTGGGACAATGAATTCACGGTGTGCTTATTTCAATTTCCAGGAGTGTAGAATAGCCCATGCGTCTAGCTCCAACTACCATTCCGCGTTCAAACTCTGTTAATCGCTGTCGTGGTTAAGACCACATGGGAAACATTTTGACATGGACACCCGTGAGTATAAAAGACAGCTTCTCCAATGTACTGCCCTTTTATACCTAGCGCACGTAATACTGGCGCCATCTGTAAATGTGCGTGTAGTGTAAAGCAAACGTTGCCATATGAAGATGGGCATAATGGCCCGAAACCGGTTATACCTATAAAATAAAGGTTCTTCAGAACAATTCTCACTTTTGAAGTAGTAGATGAATCGCCTAATTACACGAGTGCGGAACGTTCAGTGGCATGCACCAGGCACTGCAGTTGCTGTGTGGAATGCAGCGACAGGTGCGCAACAAGTCGGCCGCTGTATTTTTGGAGCGAGCACAGTGGATTCCCCATCTGCAGTCGGCAGCCATTATTCATCTTTCAGCACAGCGGAGCGGACGTCTGCGCTACAAAGAAAGGCAGCACCGGAAGAGGGGCCACCGGGAGAGAGAGAGAGAGAGAAATTCTGCTCCGCCCCGACTGGCACAGCACCGCGATATTGCGCCGAAGAAACCCTGCCGCGGCAACTTCGCTACAGTCTGTCGCCCCACTAGCTGCTCCCCGGCTCACACATCGCGTGCCACATAGGACCGGCGTTTGCCTCAGAAGCCAATAATGGCGCGGGATGGCGAAAATCCCTCTCTCTCCACCCGGCTGCTAGCGTTCGATCCCACCCGCCGAGATATTAACGGCATAAAATTTCGCGGTATTTGCCTCTCTTATATGCTCCTGCGCGGACCTCGCCGAGCTGAAACGAAGGAATCGCCAAAGAAAGAGCCTCCTCTGCGCCAGTGTATAAAGAGGGGCTACATCTCCCTTGCGACACCTGTTTCGTCTCCTTGCCGGTTGCGCTTTCCACCTAGTCACTGTATGCATTTGTCAGTTCTTTCGCTTCTCCAGTACAGCCTCTTTTTTCCACGGGTTTTTCATCATCGCTTCAAGGTTACGAGCTCATTTCACGTGCTACCGCGGTTCAGCTCTCGGTTAGCATTACCGGGTGGTACCACCCGGTAAAGTACAGCTAGCGTCAGAGCCATTGCGACGTTGGTTTTCACGACAGAAGTACTGGTTTAATTTTAGACATTAGCGCTAGTGTTGCTTCCGTGACTGTATTACAAACAGGCTTCAGTCACATAACGCGTTTTCTACACTCCTGGAAATGGAAAAAAGAACACATTGACACCGGTGTGTCAGACCCACCATACTTGCTTCGGACACTGCGAGAGGGCTGTACAAGCAATGATCACACGCACGGCACAGCGGACACACCAGGAACCGCGGTGTTGGCCGTCGAATGGCGCTAGCTGCGCAGCATTTGTGCACCGCCGCCGTCAGTGTCAGCCAGTTTGCCGTGGCATACGGAGCTCCATCGCAGTCTTTAACACTGGTAGCATGCCGCGACAGCGTGGACGTGAACCGTATGTGCAGTTGACGGACTTTGAGCGAGGGCGTATAGTGGGCATGCGGGAGGCCGGGTGGACGTACCGCCGAATTGCTCAACACGTGGGGCGTGAGGTCTCCACAGTACATCGATGTTGTCGCCAGTGGTCGGCGGAAGGTGCACGTGCCCTTCGACCTGGGACCGGACCGCAGCGACGCATGGATGCACGCCAAGACCGTAGGATCCTACGCAGTGCCGTAGGGGACCACACCGCCACTTCCCAGCAAATTAGGGACACTGTTGCTCCTGGGGTATCGGCGAGGACCATTCGCAACCGTCTCCATGAAGCTGGGCTACGGTCCCGCACACCGTTAGGCCGTCTTCCGCTCACGCCCCAACATCGTGCAGCCCGCCTCCAGTGGTGTCGCGACAGGCGTGAATGGAGGGACGAATGGAGACGTGTCGTCTTCAGCGATGAGAGTCGCTTCTGCCTTGGTGCCAATGATGGTCGTATGCGTGTTTGGCGCCGTGCAGGTGAGCGCCACAATCAGGACTGCATACGACCGAGGTACACAGGGCCAACACCCGGCATCATGGTGTGGGGAGCGATCTCCTACACTGGCCGTACACCACTGGTGATCGTCGAGGGGACACTGAATAGTGCACGGTACATCCAAACCGTCATCGAAACCATCGTTCTACCATTCCTAGACCGGCAAGGGAACTTGCTGTTCCAACAGGACAATGCACGTCCGCATGTATCGCGTGCCACCCAACGTGCTCTAGAAGGTGTAAGTCAACTACCCTGGCCAGCAAGATCTCCGGATCTGTCCCCCATTGAGCATGTTTGGGACTGGATGAAGCGTCGTCTCACGCGGTCTGCACGTCCAGCACGAACGCTGGTCCAACTGAGGCGCCAGGTGGAAATGGCATGGCAAGCCGTTCCACAGGACTACATCCAGCATCTCTACGATCGTCTCCATGGGAGAATAGCAGCCTGCATTGCTGCGAAAGGTGGATATACACTGTACTAGTGCCGACATTGTGCATGCTCTGTTGCCTGTGTCTATGTGCCTGTGGTTCTGTCAGTGTGATCATGTGATGTATCTGACCCCAGGAATGTGTCAATAAAGTTTCCCCTTCCTGGGACAATGAATTCACGGTGTTCTTATTTCAATTTCCAGGAGTGTATTTCAACGCACGATGCCTTTCGAGCCATAGCAACTCATCTTCACGTACTTGATCAATCTACGTCGGTTTTCGACTTTAGGCGTATATTGGTCCTCTTACGTCGAAGTACATACAGGATGCAATGGTTATATGTGCAGACACTTTTATTACGTCGTACTGTAATGTGTATGCACATCACTGTGCTGGATGATTTTCTCTCTGCATTGAACACTCTTCTGACAAACATAGCACAGACTTTAAGAGCTGATGTTTTCTTTATGGACATAACTGAAACATTAAGTGGGCTACACTGGTCAATGTCGTGTGACTAGGGCCTCCCGTGGGGTAGACCGTTCGCCGACTTGCGGGTCGATGGGGATGAAATGATGATGATTAGGACAACACAATACCCAGTCCCGGAGCAGAGGGAATCTCCGACCCAGCCGCGAATCGAACCCGGGCCCTTAGGATTGACATTCTGTCTCGCTGACCACTCAGCTACCGGGGGCGGACACACTAGTCAATAAAGACTAACCATTTAGCATCCACGCATCCACATTTCAACACCTCGCCTGCTGCACAGAGGAAAATAAACATTAATGGCTTGCTCTTGCCGCACTTGAGTGTACTAACGAGTCTCAAAACGTGCTACCCCTAATGGCTGTAACCATTAGATGACAAAAAATGCTGATGTAATGTTGTTCAGTACAGCGCCCCTGTAACCAATTGTGCGGTAATACCCATTACACTCTGTATATTACAAAGTGACACATCGTGACATCAATTTTTACAAAACTAAGTCAACACCGAAAAATATCTTACTGCTTCCAAAGTTTTAAGTACAGTATGAGTAGATATATTAATATACATAGAAATCCTTTAAGTCCTATAGGACATCACAAACGCTATTCAAAACAAACCAAAATCAAAATGTAAAGATGCCAATTTGTATCTACAAACATGTTATTTCTAAGAAGATACAAAGTGATACTTTATTAATTATGCATAGATGTCATTTGCAAAACAGTTATTTGTATAGATATCCTACTATATGTTATGAAATGATTGCACTTTTAAATTCGTTCAAAAATGAATTTTCTCGCTTTTCTTCTATCGTCTACCCGTTTTCTGTTAGGTCTTCGTCTCGGACTTTCGTATTTCTCGGAATCCAGGGAGATTTCCTGATATAATCATCACCAGTTCGTCTTAGTGCACATCTCGGTCACCTCTAGTTCACTTACATTGCGGACTTAATTACAGGGGACAGGCCAAATAATGTGAAAAGGGGTAGTAATAACATGGTTGTGTTTGACGGCCAACAACGCACGTGTCTCGCTGGATTGTGCATGTTCAGTATGGACTAGTCATCAGTGCAGACTGTTTACGAGTAGTGTATACTTCGTATTTGCATTCAGAGGCCGAGGTTGACGTACAACAGAAGACCTACCAGAGTTCCAAAGAGGGCAGATTGTGGGGGCCGATTAGCTGGAGCATCAGTAACAAAGACAGCCAACTTATTGAATGTTTCAAGAGCAACTGTTGCAACAGTCATGACAGCCGACAAAAAACTTGGAAAGACATCATCGTGTAAACGTAATACTGGACGCAAATAAAAACTAAATGACAGAGACCGTCGTACGCTAACACGAACTGTGTCGAAACAAAAAACTACTGCGGCTAAACTGACGGCAGAGCTCAATAGCTATCTTCGAGACCCCGTATCTATCGACACTATCCGCCGAGAACTCCATAAAGTGAATATTCATAGACGAGCTGCTATATCGAAACCATTTGAGACGAGAGCCAATGGAAAGAAGCGTAAAACATTTAGAAGCATAAATCCTGGACGACTGATCAGTGGAAACACGTCAATGGTCCGACGCGTCAACATTTTCTTTATTTCCAATTTTGGACTGGGTTTAAGTCTGGAGAATGCCAAAAGAAGCCTACAATCTTGATTACTTGATTCCAACGGTTAAGCATGGAGGTGTAAGTGTGATGGTGTGGGCAGCCGTATCATATTCTGCTGGCCCCACACTGCTCTCAAAGTCCGTATTACAGCCAACGATTATGTGAACATTTTAGGTAATCAGGTGCACCCCATTATTCAAATGTTATTCGCCAACAATGATTTCGTATTTCAGGACGATAATGCACTCATTCAACCAGCCAGGACAGTACAATCGTGGTACGAGGAGCATGCAACTTAAGTACTGCTTCTTCCTTGGCAAGCTCAGTCCCCGGACTTGAATATTATCGGACCCTTGAGGGCGGTACTGGAGCGCAGACTCCGGAGAGGGTTTCCGCCTCCCTCGACACCAGGAGTTGGAAGAGCTTCTGATAGAAGAGTGGCATAACATTCCACTGGAGACTATACAATCATTATATGCCAGTATTCCTAGAAGAATTGCAGCTGTATTACGGGCAAATGGGAGTCGAACCCGTGATTAATAAACAAAAAATTGTTCAAATGGCTCTGAGCACTATGGGACTTAACATCTTTGGTCATCAGTCCCCTAGAACTTAGAACTACTTAAACCTAAGTAACCTAAGGACACCACACACAACCATGCCCGAGGCAGGATTCGAACCTGACACCGTAGCGGCCATGCGGTTCCAGACTGAAGCGCCTATAACCGCACGGCCACAGCGGCCGGTATTAATAAACAACTCCCAAGTAATTATAGGCGTACACATTAGTTTGCCTATCCCCCGTATGTCTTCCAGTCCAACGTGATCACTGATCAGTTTGTTCGTTTTTCTGTCTCCCAGTAACCTATAACGTGCTAGCTGGGAAATCCTCAGTTTTTACTGCTTTTCGGCTTGGAGGCTCCACTGGAATTAAATCAAAACAGATAATACACACTGATTGAAAGCTACAAGAGCTATGTAGTGGAAGGAAACGTTAAGTCAGCATTACAGAAAAGGAGCATAAAGTGGATGAAGATGAGATGAATGATGCGATACTGCGAGACAAATTTGAGAGAGAACTGAAAGACTTACTTCGAAGAACTGAAATATCTGAAATTTACTCGTAACTATTAAGGTCATCCTGAGACCCCAACCACTTGAATTTTGTCATGTGCAGCCACTTGATTGAAGACAATATGAAAAGAATGGATAGTGTCTTGAAATGGAATTATACCGTGGAAAGCAGGAAAGTGAAACGCA
Source organism: Schistocerca serialis cubense (assembly GCF_023864345.2). Classification (NCBI taxonomy): domain Eukaryota; kingdom Metazoa; phylum Arthropoda; class Insecta; order Orthoptera; family Acrididae; genus Schistocerca; species Schistocerca serialis. The sequence continues at coordinate 281,143,974 of NC_064638.1, read as the reverse complement.
AGTTAGGTGGTAGAATTATATCAGACACTGCTGCGAGCATTAGACTACGAATTGAGACACTGAAAGTTTTACATGTGTTTTGTTATTCGAAGAGCAAAATAAACGACGGCAGCAGAAGCATAAAGAATGAAAGATGCAGTCTGGTAATCTCGAAGACGGCTTTTCCGCAAAAATAGAAAATATTAAGATCCAACGAAAATCTAAGACTTATAAAAACCGTTTTGAAAGCCTTCGTCTGGAGAGGAGCCGTAAATGGAGCCGAGCGATTCTAGGCGCTTCCGTCCGGAACCGCGCTGCTGCTACGGTCGCAGGTTCGAATCCTGCCTCGGGCGTGGGTGTGTGTGATGCCCTTAGGTTATTTAGGTTTACATAGTTCTAAGTCTAGGGGACTGATGACCTCAGATGTTAGCTCCCATAGTGCTTGGGACCATTTGAACCTGAAATCGAAATTGTTGTTGTTGTGGTCTTCAGTCCTGAGACTGGTTTGATGCAGCTCTCCATGCTACTCTATCCCGTGCAAGCTGCTTCATCTCCCAGTACGTACTGCAGCCTGCATCCTTCTCAATCTGCTTAGTGTATTCATCTTTTTGGTCTCCCTCTACGATTTTTACCCTCCACGCTGCCCTCCGCCATTAAATTGGTGATCCCCTGATGCCTCAGAACATGTCCTACCAACCGATCCCTTCTTCTAGTCAAGCTGTGCCACTAATTAAATATGGATGATAAACAGTGAAGAAAAAAGAGCATTTGAGATTTTTAAATGAGGTTTCACAGAAGAACGCTAAAGATTAGGTGGATAGATCGAGTAAGTAATGAAGAAGTACTCTGCTGAATAGTGGGGTAAGGAGCAGTGTGATTCTACTTAACTAAAAGGAGGGACCGTTTGATAGAACACTTCCCGAGACGTCAGGGAACAGTTACTTTGATAATGGAATAAATGATGGGATCGGAGGGGAGGAGGTGTCGAAATTGTAGACCAAGCCAGCCGGTGTGGCCGAGCGGTTCTAGGCGCTACAGTCTGAAACCGCGCGACCGCTACGGTCGCAGGTTCCAATCCTGCCTCGGGCATGGATGTGTGTGTGGTGTCCTTACGTTAGTTAGGTTTAAGTAGTTCTAAATTCTAGGGGACTGATGACCTCAGAAGTTAAGTCCCATAGTGCTCAGAGCCATTTTTTGTAGACTACATTTAGCACGTTCAAGTGGATGTAGCCTGCAGGATTCATTCGCATATGAAATACGTGTTTGTCACAGGACAGGTTAGTGAGTACAGCTGCATTAAGCCAGTATTGGAAATGAAGACCACAACAAAAATTCGTTTTTCGAAGTAGCAGTTGTAGAGATAACGAACGTGTGAAATGGACCGAAAACAAAAATTATATTGTCGCACATTTCTATAATCCAGTCTCCTGCAATCCATTCCAGTCGAAAAACAAAGCAAACATTCCGATGCTACGCGGTCGAATCCTCTCGGAACACCGGCGATAGCTTATTGCGCGTTGATCGTACCGGAATGATGCGGCATTTCTCTCCGTGAGTAGGCTTTTATTACTAATCCCCGATATCAGGTGGGGCGACGATACCCAACCCAACCGGGCAGTAATGGCGGCCCGCGAATTACTCGCACTGTGTAGAGGACGTTTTAAATTGCTCGCAAATGAGAGCGCAATTTTCTTTATTGAGATAGTCCCCACTCGGTGGTAGTATTTCCTTACCTGTTCCGTTCCGCCCTCGCCACCTTCCTTTCTGTTTTCCAGTCTCTCTCTCTCTCTCTCTCTCTCTCTCTCTCTCTCTCTCTCTCTCTGCGTCACTCTCGACTTCGCCTCTCCTTTCTCCGTTTTCGCGCGCTTTGCCTGCGGAAGTAAAACGCCGAAATAACATTTCTGCGAGCGCAGCAGGGCGATGTCTGCAAAGAGGTTTAAAAATGGGAGTGGAAATGTCCATTACGTTAAAGCCGGCGATAAAAGTCCAATGCGTTAGTCTGAGTCTTGTTTCCACGTAGATCTCTCGCTGCAGCCACTCGCTCCTCGATATAATGACGTCACCATTCTTACTCCGTAGCTTTCAATGCTGAGTCTAGTGTATAAAGCGTATGCGCGCACGTCACTCCTCGCGTTTACAAATGCCCGCGACTTCGTCAGACAGGTCTCTAGCAGTGCCAACGAAATTATTACGTGTCGGTGTCTATTATTAGGACAATTTTTTGTGACGCAAATCTTCTTTTCACGGTATTAATAAGCATGCTTCCGCGACCACATTACTTTGCTCTGTGTAAGCCCTTATGTTATTTTTCATGCATCCACCATTTCATGGAAGCTGAAATCGGTTTTCTCAGTAGATCAAGATTTTTTTCTTAAATGACCACGTCTGTATTTTAGATAAGTTGCACACCTCATGTTTCTTTGAATGGAAACTGTACTATGTACAGGGTGTCACAAAAATATTGCGACAGACATCGAGGAATTGTTGAGGGAATCTTGAGGAATAAATCGAGGATAGGAAACCCTGCCCAGAAACGTCTAGTTACAGGCTCCGCCCCTTGCCACCTCTACGGCAAAAAGCGAGACTTAGTACGCTGACGGACCGTAAGCGGAGCGTTTGCTTCTACATCTACATCACACTCCGCAAGCCACCTAATGGTGTGTGGAGGAGGATACTTTCGGTACAACTATCTGATCGCTCCAACCCTGTTCCACTTGCGAATAGTGCGTGGGAAGAGACACTGAAGACTAAATTTGTCGTGAAGAATTAGAACTTTAATAAATGGAGAAGTACTAGCATAGGCATCCAGCGAAACTTGACTACTTGAAACCTTTGCAATAAGAAGATAGGTTAGTAGAATATGTGATACGTTTCCTTAGCCCACTGCGTGCTGGTTTCCAAGACTGCTCAGACCCATTTAAAAAGCCCAGCAAGCTGAGACAGCAACGAAAATCTGACGATGTTGCAGAAGCCAGTCAAGAGGAAGCGTCGCAGGAAACTATCCTATGTGATGTTTTCGTTCCACGACAAACCCCCAGCTTACTCAGCCCTAGACACACTCATATATACTGTTTATTCAGCCTATCAAATTTTGACTCAAATTTCCCACCGCTCCCGCACGTTTTCCAGACGTGACAGTCAATAACTTTGGTCACTTCTTCTTCTTTCCTCGGATTAAGAAACCACACATGTCAGACATTTCCAGACTGTAAACGATAGGACTCGAAGTCGGCAAGGGATGATCTAAGGGACTGCTTGTGTTAAGAAGAAATCTACTGTTACCAGTCGTTGAATACTGCCCCCGTGTTTGGACAAGAGGTGAGATTCTTCCTGCACGCGAGTCAGAGGTTCTGAAGTTGGCGTAGTGTAGCACTCAAAGTGGTTCCACAAATAAAATGAAACTGGAAATTTAAACGCCTGAAGGTGTTTTGCTTTGACCTTTTAAATAGAAATTCTGTCATCGTGTGTCCTTGTAAAGCCACTCAAGGATGACACTTCCACGTATACTAAGCGTCATCAACAAACAGTCGCAAAAAGAGCTGTCCCACCACACCACCCTGGGCCACTCTTGACGACATCCTTGTCTCTGATGAACACTCGCCGAAGAGGACAATGTACTGGGCTCTTTTACTTAAGAATACTTACAGCCACTCACGTATCTGAGAACCTGTGTCGCATGTTCGGACCTCCTTCAATAGTCTGGCGTCGTGTCAAACGCTTTCCGGATATTTTGGAGTATGGAATCTGCTTGTTGCCCTTCGTCCATGGTTGACAGAATATCATGCGAGAAGATGGCAAGCTGAGCGTATCACGAGCGATACTTTCTAAATCTGTGCTGATTTGTGAACGGAAGCTGTTAGTTGTCAAGGAAATTCATTATATTCGAACTCAGAATAAGTTCAACTAATCTGCAGCATGCCGATGTCAAGGGTATTGGTCGCTAATTTTGCTGGTCCGTTCTTTTACGCGTCTTGTATACTTCACTCGCCCGTTGTTCTTTACAGTAAAAAAAATGGCTCTGAGGACTATGAGACTTAACTTCTGAGGTCATCAGTCCCCTACAACTTAGAACTATTTAAACCTAACTAACCTAAGAACATCACACACATCCATGCCCGAGGCAGGATTCGAACCTGCGACCTTAGTAGTCGCGCGGTTCCAGACTGTAGCGCCTAGAACCGCTCGGCCACTCCGGCCCGCTCTTTACAGTCGCTTGAGAGTTTGCGCTGAGCGAGGAACCCGCGATAAATGCAAGCTATCTAAGAGGCCAACTCAGTAGATTACTCTCTCTAAAAACGAATAGGGATTCCGTAAGCACTTGGCGACATACCGGGTGATTAAAAAGTGAGTAAAAATTTGAAAACTTAATAAACCACGGAATAATGTAGACACAGAGGTAAAAATAGACACACATGCTTGGAATGACATGGGGTTTTATTAGAACAAAAAAAAAGTTCACAAAATGTCCGACAGATGGCGCTGGACAGCAAAACGTCAGTGACAGCGCATGATAATCGTGTATAAAAGGAGCTGTAATGAGAGAGAGAATCAGATGCGCCAGCAGTCGCAGCATGTTGACGTTACCTGAAAAGGCACTTTTAGTGAAGCTGTATTATCAGAATGGAGAATGTGCCAATTCAGCGTTACGATCCTATCGCCATAGGAAGGGGATTCGAACGGGTAAAGGTCCGTCGACAAATGCAGCTGTGGCGAGAATGATACCGAATTTCGAAGCCACGGGTCGTTTAGACGATAGACCCCGAAGTGGCCGACCGAGCACAAGGTGTAATGCTGCTGAGACAGTTCAGGAAGAAATGGAGACTGTAGCGGGTTCGTCTATGCACGGGGATGTCAGTGCTCGTGCAGTCGCACGTCGCACCGGCATTCCACAAACTACTGTTTGGTTGGCACTGACAAGGGAACCTCCCCATCGCACCCCTCTCAGATTTAGTTATAAGTTGGCACAGTGGATAGGCCTTGAAAAACTGAACACAGCTCAATGTAGAAAACAGGAAGAAGTTGTGTGGAACTATGAAAAAATAACCAAAATATAGAAACTGAGTAGTCCGTGCGCAAGACATGCAACATCAAGGACGGTGTGAGTTGGGGAGTGCCGTGGTCCCGTGGGTAGCGTGAGCAACTGCGGAACGAGAGGTCCTTAGTTCATGTCTTCCCTCGAGTGAAAAGTTTAATTTTTATTTTAAGACAATTATCAAAGTTCAGGCACTCACACATAATCAACTTCGCTCTCCAAAATTCCAGGACATGTTGAGATTTGCTTTGACATATGCAGGATTTGACGGTCTACACACGGAAAATTTGAAAACGTTAAAAACATATGTTTTGACAGAGCACAGGGAAAATTGTGCTACTGTGAAACTGTTCCGTTCATTTGTTGCAGTTTATGTGACAAAACTCTTATGTTTTCATCACTTTTTGGGAGTGATTATCACATTCACAAGAAAATCTAAATCGGACAAGGTGGAAGAATCTTTTTACCCATTCGCCAAGTGTATAAGTTACGTGGGTCGACAACATATTCCTGTCATGTGACGCACATGCCGTCACCAGTGTCGTATAGAATACATCAGACGTGTTTTCCTGTGGAGGAATAGGTTGACCTATGACCTTGCGATCGAATGTTTTCGGTTCCCATTGGAGAGGCACGTCCTTTCGTCTACTAATCGCACGGTTTTGCGGTGCGGTCGCAAAACACAGACACTAAACTTATTACAATGAACAGAGACGTCAATGAACGAACGGACAGATCATAACTTTGTGAAAATAAAGAAAGTAAGACTTTCAGTCGAGAGAAGACTTGAACCAAGGACCTCTCGTTCCGCAGCTGCTTACGCTAACCACAGGACCACGGCGCTCCTAAGCTCACACTATTTTGATTTGCCTATCTTGCGCATGGACTACTCAGTTTGTATATTTTGCTTATTTTTTTTTCGTAGTTCCAGACAACTTCTTCCTGTTTTCTCGATTGATCTGTGTTCAGTTTTTCAAGGCCTATCCACTGTGCCAACTTATAACTAAATCTCAGGGGGATGCGATGCGGAGGTTCCCTTGTGAGGTGTACCCTCTGATGCTATCCGTACAAAATCCATCCGCATGATGAACTGTTACCTGGCGATTTGGTGAAGCGGAGGGCATTTGCGGTGTGGGCGTTTCAAAAGATGGCGGAAGATGACGATTGGTTGAGTAACGTGTTGTGGACTGACGAGGCTCATTGCACGCTCCGAGGGTCTGCCAACGCCCACAACTGCAGAATTTGGGCTACCGAAAATCCTGGAACTGTCGTGGAAACTCCATTGCACGACGAGAAAGTCACGGTATGGGTTGGATTTACCACACCTACCGTTATCGGGGCTTTTTTCTTTGAGGAAATGCGTGATTTTGGTTTTGCACCTGCTACCGTGACGGGTGAGAGGTACACCGATATGTTACAGAATCGCATCATCCCCAGCCTGTCTGATAAACGCCTGCTGGAACGTACGATGTTTATGCAGGATGGCGCTCCACCCCATATTGCTAGACGCGTGAAAGATCTCTTGCGGGAGTCGTTTGGTGCTCAGCCGCCACTTTCGTCATGCTTGGCCTCCCAGGTCCCCAGACCTCAGTCCGTGCGATTATTGGCTTTGGGGTTACCTGAAGTCGCAAGTGTATCGTGATCGACCGACATCTTTAGCGATGCTAAAAAACAACATCCGACGCGAATGCCTCAGCATAACTCCGGACGTGCTTTACAGTGCTGTTCACAACATTATTCCTCGACTAAAGCTATTGTTGAGCAATGATGGTGGACATATTGAGCATTTCCTTTAAAGAACATCATCTTTGCTTTGTCTTACTTTGTTATGCTAACTATTGCTATTCTGATCAGATGAAGCGCCATCTGTCGGACATTTTTTGGACTTGTGTTTTTTTGGTTCTAATAAAACCCCATGTCATTCCAAGCATGTGTGTCAATTTGTACCTCTCTATCTACATTATTCCGTGATTTATTAAGTTTTCAAATTTATACTAACTTTTTGATCACCCGGTAGTTCAAGTCTTTTCAGTAACTTCTCAGTGCCAGGGATGCTTGTTACTGTGTTCCTTGTCAATGAGTTGTCGCAAGGAGTTCTCATGCACGCTTTTCCGCTGTCGTATTAGCTTTGTGTTGATGCGTAGACAGAGAGACGTCTCCGGGCAGTATACAGAGAGGTCGGCTGCTTACCTGTTGGCTGTGTCACGTGTAGGGCGTGCTCATCTCTGTGAAGCCACATCGCGGCGCATGCTGAAGCCCCGCTCATCTCATCAATGCCGGGATTACATTGAGCTGCCGGGACGAGCCCCGACTACCCCTCTATGTCCCGGTAACCCTCCAAGGCAGCCGATTATTCACCAGTGCACTACGTCTGTGGAAATACAATAGTACAATACAATACAAATATTCCGTGTCTACAACATAGCAATGTTACATCCTCTTAAAAATATCGCTTGCTATCAAGTTTTGGAGGACCTGGAGCTCAACGCACGATAGATTTCTGTAAGTCTTTGGGTCCGTTCGCCTGTCTCCCCATCTTCGTACGGTTATACAGCGATGAAAAGTACGAGAAGTGGTCATCAAGTTTAATTTATTACCTCGAAATGATCATACTGCAGACATGAAACTTGGCGTTGCTCTCCTCTACGTATGCGTCCATCAGTGCGGCACATTTTTCCCAAAGATGAATTATTAATGACTTGGCGTGCGCTTTGGTGGCACATTATTGCATTTAGATTGTTCAGAAACGTCGATCTCTTTAATAATTCGAGTAAAATACTGTATCGCATTTTTGTCTCGCATCGCATATTACGAAACAGAGAACCACATCTGAGTGATGTGGCGCTCTGTTTATGACACTGGACTTGCATCCGGGAGAATCAGAGCTCAACTTTCCAGTTGACGAAATTACTTCAGGCAAATTAAGTATGGTTCATTTGAAAACGTCACAGCTGATTTACTTCCCCATTCACCTTCAGTCCCAACTTATCTTGTGTCTCTAATACTATTTTTGAATTCTGATGAGCAGAGACGTCCGCAAAAATTTATCCAAGGGAGGGCACTGTCGGAAAATAGCCAATATTTATATTGCTAATTCCTGTCTCAATAAAACTCATTTAACAGGAAAGCTATTTTATCTCAAACATTTGACAGTGACCCATTCAATACTTTTTTGATTCATACTTTTTTCTCTCTCTTCCTAAAGCAGAAAGTAATATTTCCTCTTTGTGACTAATGTACCTGGGTCCCATAGACGAAGCCAGGTACAGTGTCATATGGCAGTGTTTTTGTGTGCCTCCTGCAATCCCTCTGCCATGTACAAGTGCACAGTTTCAAGAAAGTTGGGAAGTCTTTCGTGCCTGCAAGCAAATGGTAACCTACAGCTGTGATTGAGTTGTGGAGCCGGGAAAGAGTGTGCCCTCGTACGAACTGCAGATTTATTTCGGGCTGGTTCAATTTTGTTACTGTAGCGGTGTTTATGTTGTGGTGGTTGTTGCAACTGTTCCTTCCTGGAGCTCTGTAAGAGAAGATGGGCGGAGAGACAGCGAACAAATGGTTCAAATCGCTCTGAGCACTATGGGACTTAACATCTGAGGTTATCAGAACTTAGAACTACTTAAACCTAACTAACGTAAGGACATCACACACATCCATGCCCGAGGCAGGATTCGAACCTGCGACCGTAGCGGTCGCGCGGTTCCTGACTGTAGCTCCTAGAACCGCTCGGCCACTACTGCCGGCGATAGAACAGACTGGACAGACTGGGGCTCTGTATTGGCAATGTTGTGTAAAGGTTCGCATCCGCCAGGATTGCGAAACAGCGCCGAAACAGCTCCAGAGTAAACGTATAATTCAGCATTAAAATAGTGAGAAGCAAAGAAGGCCAATTTATATACTGCTTTCTAAGGCCACTGGGTTTTGGTAGCACTAAAGCTGAAGTTTAGTAGAATCACAGACATCATATCTAAAAATGTGTCAGAGTCTGTATGTAAAGTCCATGCCTCAGACTGCAGGAAGGGCCAAGTGCCCGTGTGCCCCCCCCCCCCCCCACCTAATGAACTGGACCAGCACTAGCATCATGCAGGGAAATATTTCCTTATCCTGTGTAAATCTCCCGAGTTCTAATCACCTCAAAGATTCATTCTTTCTATACGAGTTTTTGACGTGAATTTAGCTACCGAAATGAAGTAAAAGTTACTAAAAAGCATTAAAAATGACATTTTTCGCTTAGTTTCTGCACTTGAAACTGTGTAGTGTATGGCCCCGAATTGTAGCAACATGCAACGCGCCATTCTCATGTCACTGTTTCCATTGGATTACGAGACGAGCACTAAATAGCGTACTGAAATCTATTGAAATGTTACTAAACATTCGTAGAGGAATACAACTTTTATTTTATCCAGGATGTTCTTTCTAAATTGGTAAGATGGTTCAACCTAACGACATCAACACATCCATGCCCGAGGCAGGATGCGAACCTGCGACCGTAGCGGTCGCGCAGTTCCGGAAATTGGTAAGAGATAGACATAAATTAAGACGAGATTTCCAATATGTGAACAGTAATTTTATGCTTACAAGTATTGTAAACATATGAAATATTCATAAACACTGCGAATATATATGACATGACTTGAAATAGGGGCGACATTTGATAGCTGTTTGAGTCGCAGACACATTTCGACGGCTTTCCACAAAATGGGGGAGTTAGGAAAGATGTCTAGCGCGTATCAGCACGTTTGGAGCTGTACTACGTGTATTTAACGCATCTATGCCCAGAGGATCGATAACAACCCAACTTCAACCCGACAGGGTCAACGTATAATTCTCACTGGTTAGTCACAGAAGCTTGCAAAAATAAAACTGTGAAAATGTGTCGCAAATGTAACGTACATTGCATGACATATGCTTTGCAGTGTTTCAAGCATAATGATAACACGTTTTTATTCCTTGCCTGCCTAATATGCTTATTTAATAGTTCATAACTTCTGATAATAAAGAGTGGTTATCAAATTCCTGTTAATAAACACCGACTAGCGTACAATATGTTTTATTTTGATTATTACTATACCACATTAGCGTACGACCTTATGTGCCCATAGGGCCATTGTCAACCCACTGAACAAAACCCTTTGAGAACTCACAACTACAGATTACTTCTGCAGCTGTTGTCTGTGGTCACTAACAAATGACACATGTGAAAATCACAAAACTCCATGTTAAATAAAGTTCTGGGCATATGTGGATTGATCACAATTTACTGCTACGTAAGAAAACTGTCACTATCGTTCAAATGGCTCTGAGGACTATGGGACTTAACTTCTGATGTCATCAGTCGCCTAGAACTTAGAACTACTTAAACCTAACTAACCTAAGGACATCACACACATCCATGCCCGAGGCAGGATTCGAACGTGCGACCGTCGCGGTCGCGCGGTTTTTGACTGTAGCGCCTAGAACCGCTCTGCCACTCCGGCCGGCAACTGTCACTATGCTAGGCTGGTAAATACAATCTGATCATCCTTTGTTAGTACTACCAAAGCAACAAGCAAACATGCCGTCAAACAGAAAGCCAGATTCTGACACGCACAACAAAATTTTCCACCGCTGTGTCGATTTAATCTCCCAGGCGAGAACTTAATTATGGGAGCTCTTCCATAAGTCGGCGTAATCAACTGAATCCTTAACGGTGGAGACATCTGTCGGGAGGTGCACGGCTGCCACTCGCTAATTGGGTGCCGGCGCTGACGTCACAGGAGTTCGCGTCGCTAATTGGCTGCCGGACAATGGCGCGACCGCTGCGCCGCCGGTGGCAGGGCTGTGAAGCAGCCGCAGTATTAATTATGCGCAGTGCCTAATCCGGCCAATTGGGCGGCGGGCGTCGGCCGAGGCGGCGGAATCCTGTCCCCGTGGCTTGCTGCTGCAAATCCCTGCGCGCCGCTTCTACCGCACACACCGCTACGCCACTGTCCAAGAGTTTACCCAACTGTCGCGGAGAGCTGCGGGCCGCAGGTGTTTCAGCCAAGAGCCGCTGCTCCCTCTAGTGCTTGCGCTGTCTGAGGCCTTCCTGTCGGAACCCGAGTTTCCGACGCCCCTCTTTCCTCGTCTACTGCGCCGAACACATACAGGCTTCTCATTACTTCAAGGGGGCGAGGAGGGTGGCGGAAGAGGCTGAAGAATGGAGGCAGGGAAAGATGACATCTGGCTACCTATCTTGTAAGGTTCCTCTGCGCCATTGTTGTGAAATACGAACGTGATCAGAAAATGGATAAGCATCGTTTCATTTAGGAAAACCAGTTTCTTAGCGTCTTTTTTTTCCGAAACCGGCATCTGCTCATTTTCTCAACCCTGAGCTTTCCACGACAGAAACGAGGTTCTTACCTGCTAGTCAAGGGAAGGTAGGATCCGGTTACGATTGTGGACGGGGCTGTAATCAGTTACAATTGGTTGCCTTTTACAGTCACACACAATTTATTTTAAACTAGTAATTCCAGACTCAACAATAAATAAAAATACCACATGTTATTAATGAAGGAATAAACAACTGTGTAAATAATAGTGTTTTCAGTGAGTTGCAATTTAGCAAATCACCATTACATACAGATACAGCAGATAATGTTTTAAAAGCAAGCCACTGCTATCCGGGCAGAAGGCCTTACACGAGAATGGCAATAAATTAAGAATTGATTAAAACTCACTGCAACTTACAAATTAGGTATTGAAATATTTAAGGTAAGTCGCCACAAACACAGCAGAATGCATCAGATGCCAGGAATGGCAGTAAATAAGGTTTTAAGGCTTACTGCTAAAATACCGGGTGATCAAAAAGTTAGTATAAATTTGAAAACTTAATAAACCACGGAATAATGTAGATAGAGAGGTAAAAATTGACACACATGCTTGGAATGACATGGGGTTTTATTAGAAACAAAAAATAGAAATAAACAAAGTTCACAAAATGACCGACAGATGGCGCTGGACAGCAGGTAACTGCTACCGTGACGGGTGAGAGGTACGCCGATATGTTACAGAATCGAATCATCCCCAGCCTGGGCTGATAAACACCTGCTGGAACGTACGATGTTTATGCAGGATGGCGCTTCACCCCATATTGCTAGACGCGTGAAAAATCTCTTACGCGCGTCGTCTGGTGATGATCGTGTGCTCAGCTGCCACTTTCGTCATGCTTGGCCTCCCAGGTCCCCAGACCTGAGTCCGTGCGATTATTGGCTTTGGGGTTACCTGAAGTTGCAAGTGTATCGTGATCGACCGACATCTCTAGGGATGTTGAAAGACAACATCCGACGCCAATGCCTCACCATAATTCCGGAAATTCTTTACAGTGCTGTTAACAACAATATTCCTCGACTGCAGCTATTGTTGAGAAATGATGGTGGACATATTGAGCATTTCCTTTAAAGAACATCATCTTTGCTTTGTCTTACTTTGTTATGCTATTTATTGGTATTCTGATCAGACGAAGCGCCATCTGTCGGACATTTTTTGGACTTTTGTGTTTTTTTTTGTTCTAATAAAACCCCATGTCATTCCAAGCATGTGTGTCAATTTGTACCTCTCTATCTACATTATTCCGTGATTTATTGATCTTTCAAATTTATACTGACTTCTTGATCACCCTGTACAAATGCCAAATTAGAATTCTAAGGAAATTGACCACAATCACGCCTGAAGGCCTTACACGCCAGGAACGGCAGTAATATAAAAAATTTAGAAACCTGCTGTAAAACGGAAAATACAATAGCAAAGGTCAATTTAAAAAAAAAAAAAAAAAAGGGAAACAAGCAACTGATCACCAAACGGGTGATATAAGATGCTGGTAAACTTTGTAACACAACCCTTAACATCCATTGAACACTACACTGCTACATTTATTCCAGAAGGTGACCAGAACTATTAACTAAACATATATAACCTTTAGTGTAGGCATTACAAGGTATTGTAATAAGTAATACAATAATAAAACAAAAGGGCCAGTACATAAGTCCCTTAAAGGGTACTGAGGCAGATTATACCCGCAGAAGTCGTGGACTGAAGGAGCGTTACAATGAACTACTGGCCATCAGACCTCCTTTTAGAACACGCATGTCTTACAAGAACCAAGGGGCTACAGACGGTGCTCCAGAAATCGACCTTTGAGAAGGTCCTGCAACAAACAACTTCGCGAGCGATGAGATAGGCAGCCAAAAGTTGCATTCAATTCACAAGATGGTAACTAGGACTAGTGACAGTCTAACGAATGACTGATGATTCTAGCTGAAGCTACTTGACGTACGATAAACCAAATGCAACTATGGAACAATACGCCAAAGCTGGAACTGGCGGTCTGCACTACGTCCCCAGAATACTGTCCTTAGAGCGTCCGGAACGAGAAAGGAATCACTACCACCAGAGTAGAAGATTCACAAACCAGCCCCCAGGGCAGGTAACTGGGGCGTTAACGGCCACCAGGCAAGAAAAATTACCGCCCGTTGTAACAATTTGAACACAGTAAATAGTAATAAGATGTCGAGGAAAGCTAATCAGATCAATCTTTCCCAATCACTCCACTCGCTGCTCTTTGCCTTGTCGACACTACGAGCAGCAACACGAACCCAAGTCACTGCGGAATCGCGAGATATCACAATGGTGGAGGTTTCTCTACTTGGATTGAAATGCACTCATCTTAAAGCTTGCTAGACCCGGTTTACGACCAGGTCGAGCACGCTCGTGACCACAGCCCTTCCATGCGGCAGTCCATGTGTGCCGCCAGCGGTCCCGGCGTGTTCTGGCACTGCGCGGACCTGGCTTCCCCTGAGTCCCCAACCGAACTGCTACACTCACACGACACGGAAAACCGACAACGTCGCCCCAAAGATAGGGCAACAGTTACTACATATCGATAACCGCCGCGGCTGCCACTAGCGGGCAGGCAACGATTGCTAAACGAGTGGCGCCAGTCAAAACGAGAAGAAGAGAAACAACCGCAACCATGCCAACTAAACGATACCGTCTGGCCTCCAAGAGAGAGCGAAAACCTACCAACAGCACCAACGCGAGCCGCAGCACGGCTCAGAGGTACTTAGGTTTTCCATTGCATTTTTTTTTTTTTTTCATCGATCTACTGACTGGTTTGATGCGGCCCGCCACGAATTCCTTTCCTGTGCTAACCTCTTCATCTCAGAGTAGCACTTGCAACCTACGTCCTCAATTATTTGCTTGACGTATCCCAATCTCTGTCTTCCTCTACAGTTTTTGCCCTCTACAGCTCCCTCTAGTACCATGGAAGTCACTCCCTCATGTCTTAGCAGATGTCCTATCATCCTGTCCCTTCTCCTTATCAGTGTTTTCCACATATATCTTTCCTCTCCGATTCTGCGTAGAACCTCCTCATTCCTTACCTTATCAGTCCACCTAATTTTCAACATTCGTCTATAGCACCACATCTTAAATCCTTCGATTCTCTTCTGTTCCGGTTTTCCCACAGTCCATGTTTCACTACCATACAATGCTGTACTCCAGACGTACATCCTCACAAATTTCTTCCTCAAATTAAGGCCGGTATTCGATATTACTAGACTTCTCTTGGCCAGAAATGCCTTTTTTTGCCATGGCGAGTCTGCTTTTGATGTCCTCCTTGCTCCGTCCGTCATTGGTTATTTTACTGCCTAGGTAACAGAATTCCTTAACTTCATTGACTTCGTGACCATCAGTCCTGATGTTAAGTTTCTCGCTGTTCTCATTTCTACTACTTCTCATTACCTTCGTCTTTCTCCGATTTACTCTCAAACCATACTGTGTACTCACTCATTAGACTGTTCATTCCGTTCAGCAGATCATTTAATTCTTCTTCACTTTCACTCAGGACAGCAATGTCATCAGCGAATCGTATCATTGATATCCTTTCACCTTGTATTTTAATTCCACTCCTGAACCCGCTTCAGTACGGAACTGCGCGACTGCTACGGTCGCAGGTTCGAATCCTGCCTCGGGCATGGATGTGTGTGATGTCTTTAGGTTAGTTAGATTTAAGTAGTTCTAAGTTCTAGGGGACTGATGACCTTAGAAGTTAAGTCCCATAGTGCTCAGAGCCATTTTTGAACCTGAACCTTTCTTTTATTTCCATCATTGCTTCCTCGATGTACAGATTGAAGAGTAGGGGCGGAAGGCTACAGCTTTGTCTTACACCCTTCTTAATACGAGCACTTCGTTCTTGATCTTCCACTCTTATTATTCCCTCTTGGTTGTTGTACATATTGTATATGACCCGTCTCTCCCTATAGCTTACCCCTACTTTTTTCAGAATCTCGAACAGCTTACACCACAGCTTACACCATTTTATATTGTCGAACGCTTTTTCCAGGTCGACAAATCCTATGAAAGTGTCTTGATTTTTCTTTAGCCTTGCTTCCATTATTAGCCGTAACGACAGAATTGCCTCTCTCGTCCCTTTGCTTTTCCTAAAGCCAAACTGATCGTCACCTAGCGCATTCTAAATTTTCTTTTCCATTCTTCTGTATATTAATCTTGTAAGCAGCTTCGATGCATGAGCTGTTAAGCTGATTGTGCGATAATTCTCGCACTTTTCAGCTCTTGCCGTCTTCGGAATTGTGTGGATGATGCTTTTCCGAAAGTCAGATGGTATGTCGCCAGACTCATATATTCTACACACCACCGTGAATAGTCGTTTTGTTGCCACTTCCCCAATGATTTTAGAAATTCCGATGGAATGTTATCCATCCCTTCTGCCTTATTTGACCGTAAGTCCTCCAAAGCTCTTTTAAATTCCGATTCTAATACTGGATCCCCTATCTCTTCTAAATCGACTCCTGTTTCTTCTTCTATCACATCAGACAAATCTTCACTCTCATAGAGGCTTTCAATGTATTATTTCCACCTGTCTGCTCTCTCCTCTGCATTTAACAGTGGAATTCCCGTTGCACTCTTAATGCTACCACCGTTGCTTTCAGTGTCACCAAAGGTTGTTTTGTCTTTCCTGTATGCTGAGTCTGTCCTTTCGACAATCATATCTTTTTCGATGTCTTCACATTTTTCCTGCAGCCATTTCGCCTTAGCTTCCCTGCACTTCATATTTACTTCATTCCTCAGCGACTTGTATTTCTGTATTCCTGATTTTCCCGGAACATGTTTGTACTTCCTCCTTTCATCAATCAACTGAAGTATTTCTTCTGTTACCCATGGTTTCTTCGCAGCTACCTTCTTTGTACATATGTTTTCCTTCCCAACTTCTGTGATGGCCCTTTTTAGAGATTTCCATTCCTCTTCAACTGTACTGCCTACTGCGCTATTCCTTATTGCTGTACTATAGCGTTAGAGAACTTCAAACATATCTCGTCATTCCTTAGTACTTCCGTATCCCACTTCTTTGCGTATTGATTCTTCCTGACTAATGTCTTGAACTTCAGCCTACTCTTCATCACTACTATATTGTGATCTGAGTCTATATCTGCTCCTGGGTACGCCTTACAATCCAGTATCTGATTTCGGAATCTCTGTCTGACCATGATGTAATGTAATTGAAATCTTCCCGTATCTCCCGGCCTTTTCCAAGTATACCTCCTCCTCTTGTGATTCTTGACCAGGGTATTCGCTGTTACTAGCTGAAGCTTGTTACAGAACTCAATTAGTCTTTCTTCTCTTTCATTCCTTGTCCCAAGCCCATATTCTCCTGTAACCTTTTCTTCTACTCCTTCCCTTACAACTGCATTCCAGTCGCCCATGACTATTAGATTTTCGTCCCCCTTTACATACTGCATTACCCTTTCAATATCCTCATACACTTTCTCTATCTGTTCATCTTCAGCTTGCGACGTCGGCATGTATACCTGAACTATCGTTGTCGTTGCTGGTCTGCTGTCGATTCTGATTAGAACAACCCGGTCACTGAACTGTTCACAGTAACACACCCTCTGCCCTACCTTCCTATTCATAACGAATCCTACACCTTTATACCATTTTCTGCTGCTGTTGATATTACCCGATACTCATCTGACCAGAAATCCTTGTCTTCCTTCCACTTCACTTCACTGACCCCTACTATATCTAGATTGAGCCTTTGCATTTCCCTTTTCAGATTTTCTAGTTTCCCTACCACATTCAAGCTTCTGACATTCCACGCCCCGACTCGTACAACGTTATCCTTTCGTTGATTATTCAATCTTTTTCTCATGGTAACCTCCCCCTTGGCAGTCCCCTCCCGGAGATTCGAATGGGGGACTATTCCGGAATCTTTTGCCAATGGAGAGATCATCATGACACTTCTTTAATTACAGGCCATATGTCCTGTGGATACACGTTACGTGTCTTTAATGCAGTGGTTTCCATTGCCTTCTGCATCCTCATGTGGTTGATCATTGCTGATTCTTCCGCCTTTAGGGACAATTTCCCACCCCTAGGACAAGAGAGTGCCCTGAACCTCTATCCGCTCCTCCGCCCTCTTTGACAAGGCCGTTGGCAGAAAAAGGCTGACTTCTTATGCTGGAAGTCTTCGGCCGCCAATGCCGATTATTTATCAAAATTTAGGCAGTGGCGGGGATCTAAACCGGGACCTAAGACGTTTTGGGTCAATGCATTTATTTCTCGGCCAGTTTTGGTTGAAAAAAGTAGGGAATTTGTTGTGAGACATCGTGGAATATTCCCACCTCAGTTCCAAAAGGTAGCGGCGATACATGCAGCCTTCAAAGTGGGATCTTTATCGGACGAGTTTCTTTTGGTGGAAAATCGGAGCATCGCACATATTCAATGGAGAGAGCAGGATGTCTACGGAGATTTGGCAGTAAACAAAAGCACGGTGAGTCGCTGGGCGACTCGTCTGTCATCATCGCAACAAGGTCACGCAAACCTGATGATTAAAATAGCTCTGATCACTAAGGGTCTTAACATCTGTGGTCATCAGTCCCCTACACTACTTAAACCTAACTAACCTAAGGACAGCACACACATTCATGCTCGAGCCAGGATTCGAACCTGCGACTGTAACAGCAGCGCGGTTCCTGACTGAAATGCCTACAACCACTCGGTCACAGCGGCCGGCCCGCTGGGTTCCTTGCCCCCTAATAGAAGAACATAAAGGGCAACGAAATACCATCTGGGCTGAATCACTTACGCGTTACGAGGCTGATTGTGAAAATTTTTCTCGAACATCGTCACAGGCGATTAAACATGGATTCATCCTTTCGAACTGGAAACGAAAGGGCAGTTGCTGGAGTGGCGCCACACTAAATTTCTTCCGAGGGAAGCCCCGCCTTCTATCGGAGAAGACATAACGATGGTCTTCTGGGACTCTGAAGGAGTTATTCTGTTTGTCCTGCCTGGTGAGGCAACGATCAACTTTGATCATCCATCATACAGCCCGGATCACGCATCTTCCGACTTCCATTTGTTTGGTCAATGAATGATGCCACCGCGGGAAGCAGTATGTGGATGATGGGGACATTATTGATGCAGGAAGATGTCTCCGACGTTGACCAATAGAGTGGTAACAGGCAGTCATACCGAGCTCCCGAGTAATGTGGCGTAAGGTCGTCATATTGAAAGCAGATTATTTTGCCATCGGTTTTTTGTATCCAAAAGAGTGGGGAATAGTGTGTTGTATTGGAATCCTGAATAAAACCAACCTAATTTCAGGAAAAAAAGTGTTTCATTACTTACTGAACGCCCTCGCACAAAGAGCACTCAATACGTTCGATGAGCAGACCGATACAGAAACAGCAAAAGCGTTTGTAATACGTGCATATCAAAACACAGAGATTGCCGCCCATGTTGATCACACATGCAATTACGGACCCCGTCTCGCCTTTTGACCACGGGATGGACATAGATCGTGGTGAGTTGAGTGTAATAATTGTCTTTGAATAAAAATGTTATTTCAGTTCGTCTCATTGCTTTTGTCTTTCAGTTACTTCGTGTACTATACAGCATCAGTTCTTCCTATTTATGGTCCAAGTTTTAGCGAGGTGTGTTACTTGGCAGTCACGTATCATTTGAAAGATACTTTCGTCCTGGAAATGGAACTATGCTGAAATGGAACTATGTACACTACTGGCCATTAAAATTCCTACACCACGAAGATGACATGCTACAGACGCGATATTTAAACGACAGGAAGAAGATGCTGTGATATGCAAAATATTAGCTTTTCATAACATTCATACGAGGTTGGCGCCGGTGGCGACACCTAAACCGTGCAGACATGAGGAAAGTTTCCAGCCGATTTCTCGTACACAAACAGCAGTTGACCGACGTTGTCTGGTGAAACGCTGTTGTGATGCCTTGTGTAAGGAGGAGAAATGCGTACCATCATGTTTCCGACTTTGATAAAGGTCACATTGTAGCCTATCGCGATTGCGGTTTATCCTATCGCGACAGTGATGCTCGCGTTGGTCGAGATCCAATGACTGTTAGCAGGATATGGAAACAGTGGGTTCAGGAGGGTAATACGGAACGCCGTGCTGGATCCCAACGGCCACGTATCACTAGCAGTCGAGATGACAAGCATCTTATACGCATGGCTGTAACGGATCGTACAGCCATGTCTCGATCCCTGGATTCAGCAGATGGGGACGTTTGCAAGACAACAACCATCTGCACGAACAGTTCGACGACGTTTGCAGCAGTATGGACTATCAGCTCGGAGACCAAGGCTGCCGTTACCCTTGACGCTGCATCACAGACAGGAGCGCCTGCGATGGTGTACTCGACGACGAACCTGGGTGCACGAATGGCAAAAAGTCATTTTTTTTATGAACCGACGTTCTGTTTACAGCATCATGATGGTCGCATCCGTGTTTGGCGACATCGCGGTGAACGCACATTGAAAGCGTGTATTCGTCATCGCCATACTGGCGTATGATCCGGCGTGATGGTATGGGTGCCATTGGTTACACGTCTCGGTCACTTCTTGTTCGCATTGAAGCTACTTTGAACAGTGGACGTTACATTTCAGATGTGTTACGACCCGTGGTTCTACCCTTCATTTGACCCCTGCGAAACCCTACATTTCAGCAGGATAATGCACGACTGCATGTTGCAGGTCCTGTGCGGGCTTTTCTGGATACAGAAAATGTTCGACTGCTGCCCTAGCCAGCACATTCTCCAGATCTCTCACCAATTGAAAACGTCTGGTCAATGGTGGCCTCATGAGCTGACGCTGATGGAAGCCCAAGAAAATTTTATTAATTCATATCGCCGCGAAACTATGCATTCATACATACATTTATAGCGATTATTTCCTAGTTTCGTTGTCACATACTCGCCCCTTTCGTTTGTACTTACAACAATCAAACAACCTGTACATTTCCGGTCGCAACAGAAGGTATATACCTGTATTGTTTCCCAACTTTGACAAGTAATTAGTTTCACCTCACTTTAGTGTCAACCCACTAGTGCAGCTTTCGTCCAAGACGTTAGAGCGCTAGTACGTCTCCAAGTCTGGAGGCTGTACAGGAAGACGAATGATAAAACCAACTGCTGTTATACACAAATGTACGAGACTAACGAGGAAATTTTTACTGCAAATTCTCGCTTCGGCAAGCTGACAGATTGCTGGATAGCATGGTGCGCTACCAAAGGGACTTGCTGCCACAGTGGGTGTCAAATGCTAATGTTCAGACGAAAGCAAGTTGCAGTACTCTGAGGAGTTCCCCGAAAGTGGTGAGTGTCAGCTGTCTCAGGGTCCCGTGGGCCACTATAGCTCCCCGAGAGGCCGTGTACTGTGTCCGCAAATCCCAGGGGTTGCAACTGACGCCTGACGACACGACACGCAGCACTCTGAGCAAGTCTCCCCTGTTACCCACTGTTCTGTGGTATGGGAGCCTACAACAGAGGTGACCTGTTACGAATACACTACTGTTCGCACATAATTTGTACCATCGCGATACAAGACGCATAAAAAGCCTACTGGAGAAAAATTAGACAACCGCAGGAAACATCGCGCTAATACCACAGTCTAACAGATACAGCCGCGACACCCTTGCTCCATTTTGACATTCACAGCGCCGGCCATTGTGGCCGAGCGGTTCTAGGTGCTTCAGTCTGGAACCGTGCGGCCGCTACGGTCGCAGATTCGAATCCAATATACAATGACATTATACACGTCTTCACGCAGCGCACTACGATCAGGTAGAAGGCGTTGCACGCAGAGAACTGGTAGCCAGACTTAAGAAAGACATACCAGGAGACGTAAGTTTAAAAACGGTTTCCTAATACGGAGGGTATCAAAACATGCAACATAGTTCGTGTTCTGTAATGCGTTTATAATTTTCAGGTGAATGAGAGCGGAGAAAACACTACTGAATCTGCATTTCGAGCAAGCTACAGGGTCACTCGCATCATTGCGACGAGTGGCAAGCCGTTTTCGGTGGGACCAGTTGCAGAATGTTTGTTTCCAAGTGAGGTGCAGGCAATTGAAGGGGTTTGCCTGTCGAAGCAAACAGTGTCTCGTCGAATCCTGGACATGGCAGCGGATTTAGAGACACCGCTCAGGAAAAAGGCGGAGAGCTTTGTTGCATTTTCACTAGCGCTTGACGAAAGCACCGACATATTGGACTGTGCTCAGCTTGCAATCTTTGTGCGTGGTGTCGACATGGAGCTGCAAGTAACTGGAGAACTCTTGGATATGGTACCACTGGATTACACCGCAACAGGACGTGACGTTTTTGAAGCTGTTTGTGAATCAGTGGACAATATGAATTTGCCGTGGGATAAGCTCCATTCTGTAGCGACAGACGGTGCCCCACAAATGATCGAGCGTCATCAAGGTTTTGCTTCTCGTTTGAAAAATAAACTCAGGAACGAATTTGGGAAAGACATTTTGACTCTTCATTGTTTTATTCACCAAGAGGCACTGTGTGCTGAAACAGTAGAGCTAGGTGGCCTAATGAAAAATGCGAAGTGTGTGAATTTTGTGCGGCTTCACGGTATGAATCATCGCCAATTCAAAGGATTCCTGAAAGATGAAAGCGGAGTATGGGGATATACCTTACCACAGTGCAGTTCTTTGGCCGAGTCGGGGAAAAGTTCTTGATGTTTTCTTTTAAATCTGTCATTGCAGGGCAAAGGGCAGCTAATCGTTGACATGCACGATCAGATCAAAGCGTTCATGAAAAAGTTACGTTTATTTGAGTAATGGACATTTAATGTTCTTCAGTCGTCTTGCTTCTTTAAAACTACCTGAAGGTACTACTTTCGGCAATTACCAAGCAAAGTTAAAGCAGCTCATCACGTCGTTTGAAACACGATTCCGAGACCTCACTAGTTTGGAAATGGAACTTAAGCTGTTCAGCACTCCTTTTGCAGTTTCCCCCGATGACTTGTCATCGTCACTTCAATTGGAGATTATTCATCATCATCATCATCATCATTTAAGACTGATTATGCCTTCCAGCGTTCAGTCTGGAGCATAGCCCACCTTATACAGTTCCTCCATGATCCCCTATTCAGTGCTAACATTGGTGCCTCTTCTGATGTTAAACCTATTACTTCAAAATCATTCTTAATCGAATCCAGGTACCTTCTCCTCGGTCTGCCCCGACTCCTCTTACCCTCTACTGCTGAATCCATGAGTCTCTTGGGTAACCTTGCTTCTCCCTTGCGTGTAACATGACCCCACCATCTAAGCCTGTTCGCCCTGACTGCTACATCTATAGAGTTCATTCCCAGTTTTTCTTTGATTTCCTCATTGTGGACACCCTCCTGCCATTGATCCCATCTACTAGTACCTGCAATCATTCTAGCTACTTTCATATCCGTAACCTCAACCTTGTTGATAGGGTAACCTGAATCCACCCAGCTTTCGCTCCCATACAACAAAGTTGGTCGAAAGATTGAACGGAGCACAGATAACTTGGTACTGACTCCCTTCTTGCAGAAGAGAGTAGATCGTAGCTGAGCGCTCACTGCACTGGCTTTGCTACACCTCGCTTCCAGTTCCTTCTCTATGTTGCCATCCTGTGAGAATATGCATCCTAAGTACTTGAAACCGTCCACCTGTTCTAACTTTGTTCCTCCTATTTGACACTCAATCCGTTTATATTTCTTTCCCACTAACATTACTTTCGTTTTGGAGATGCTAATCTTCATACCATAGTCCTTATATTTCTGATCTAGCTCTGAAATATTACTTTGCAAACTTTCAATCGAATCTGCCATCACAACTA
Source organism: Schistocerca serialis cubense (assembly GCF_023864345.2). Taxonomy (NCBI): domain Eukaryota; kingdom Metazoa; phylum Arthropoda; class Insecta; order Orthoptera; family Acrididae; genus Schistocerca; species Schistocerca serialis. The sequence continues at coordinate 281,120,793 of NC_064638.1, read as the reverse complement.
AGTCATCCGCATATGCAAGACTGCTTATTTTGTGTTCACATATCTTAATCTCACCCAGCCAGTCTATTGTTTTCAACATATGATCCATAAATAATATGAACAACAGTGGAGACAGGCTGCAGCCTTGTCTTAGCCCTGAAACTACTCTGAACCATGAACTCAATTTACCGTCAACTCTAACTGCTGCCTGACTATCCATGTAAAGACCTTTAATTGCTTGCAAAAGTTTGCCTCCTATTCCATAATCTTGTAGAACAGACAATAACTTCCTCCTAGGAGCCCGGTCATATGCCTTTTCTAGATCTATAAAGCATAGATACAATTCCCTGTTCCACTCATAACACTTCTCCATTATTTGCCGTAAGCTAAAGATCTGGTCCTGACAGCCTCTAAGAGGCCTAAACCCACACTGATTTTCATCCAATTGGTCCTCAACTAATACTCGCACTTTCCTTTCAACAATACCTGAGAAGATTTTACCCACAACGCTGATTAAAGAGATACCTCTGTAGTTGTTACAATCTTTTCTGTTTCCATGTTTAAAGATTGGTGTGATTACTGCTTTTGTTCAGTCTGATGGAACCTGTCCCGACTCCCAGGCCATTTCAATTATCCTGTGTAGCCATTTAAGACCTGACATTCCACTGTATTTCATGAGTTCCGACTTAATTTCATCCACCCCAGCCGCTTTATTGCACTGCAATCTATTGACCATTTTTTCCACTTCCTCAAATGTGATCCTATTTCCATCATCATTCCTATCCCATTCTACCTCGAAATCTGAAACATTACTGATCGCATTTTCACCTACATTGAGCAACTCTTCAAAATATTCCCTCCATCTGCCCAAGGCATCCACAGGATTCACCAGCAGTTTTCCTGACCTGTCCAAAATACTTGTCATTTCCTTCTTACCTCCCTTTCGAAGACTGCTAATTACACTCCAGAATGGTTTTCCAGCAGCTTGACCCATAGTCTCCAACCTGTTTCCAAAGTCTTCCCACGATTTCTTCTTGGATGCTGCAATTATCTGTTTGGCTATGTTTCTTTCTTCAACATTACTTTTCTGTCTACCTGGGTTCTGGTATGTAGCCATTTTTGATACGCCTTCTTTTTCCTTTTACAGGCTGCCTTGACTGTATCATTCCACCAAGCTGTTTGCTTCATCCTACTTTTACACACTACTGTTCCAAGACATTCTTTAGCCACTTCTAGTACTGTGTCCCTGTACCTTGTCCATTCCTTTTCCAATGACTGTAATTGGCTACACTCAACTAACTGGTACCTTTCTGAGATCGCTGTTATGTACTTGTGCCTGATTTCCTTATCCTGAAGTTTCTCCCCTCTTATCCTCCTACATATGGACCTGACCTCCTGCACTTTCGGCCTCACAATTACTATTTATTTGCAAAATTCAACTTTGTTGAAAGAGAGGTACTACAACACGTTGGATTTGTCACGATGGGACCGTTCATGACAGCAAAAAACATCTCCCAAGCTTCACAAGAACGCCGCTCAGATCATGTGCGTGTTTGCATCTACGTACTGTTGTGAGCAACTTTTCTCAGCAATGAAAAGAGTAAAAAGTCAGGAACGATCGTTTCTTCAGGGTGCAACAATGAAGGCCATCCTCCGCATTAACGCTGCGAACACTTTTACGCCTGATATTTCCGATCTTGTAAGGAAAAGAAAATGTCAAGCTACAGAGGCCCAATAAATGTAGTATGCAATTTCTTGTAAAGCAGTTGTTTCTTATTTATTTCCTGAAGATCGTATTTCCTGGTGTAGCATGTCACCACGTCTTAGCAGCTAAGAGTACGAGGTTGTCGATCTTGTAAGACGTAGCTGGCACATCAAAACGCTTGCCTTGGCGCCTGCCTCAGCCAGCCGTGGCACGTGCCGGTGTGCCGGCCCACTTGAATGGCCACAGCGAGTGACACGGTTCCCTGGAGCAGGGAGCGCTCCGCGGCTCACAACGGAGCCGACCAGCTGGAACAGCCTGTTCTAGGGGACTGATGACCTCAAAGTCCCATAGTGCTCAGAACAATTTGAACCATTTTTTGAACATTCACAGCGACAGGAGCGCTCCGTGCGCGCAGAAAACGATTCTGAATACAATATCGGATGAGTGCGAATATTATCGTTTACAGTGATTTGTAACAAAGGTTTTACAACAGGGAGCGTTGTAGTGGCATAACAATCGGCACTGATTAAGAAGTAACACCACGTTTGTCTTGCTTTAGTTTCATAGGAACCATGGAACGGATAATGCAGTATATTACAGGAAAGGTTATTTACGATTCCCTTACTCGTATTACTTCAGAATGTGGTTTTCTTTTAAGAACAAAGTAATTATTTTCAAAAAGAAGACGACCTGGACTTTGGCAGAAAGACGTTATATATCCACTAGACAACATGAAATTATCCTCACTACACTGCCAGTCAAATTAGTGAATGTAGAAAGTAAGAAACTTCTACGGAATTCAAGACCTACGTTATTCAACCTGATAAATAAGCCACCAAAAACTGAAGATGAAGGGAAAAACCAAACAGATGTGATAATAAAACGTCGACAGCAATAAAACTATTTCCCAACACACAAGAAATCAATTCCTCATTTGTTGCTATATCTGAACCACAACCGGAAAGAGCATTTGCGCATTAGACTCTGAAGAAAAAGAATTACATTTACAAAAATATTCGTGATTAGAAATTGGAGTGACATGTACGCACGTGCGAATCATTACATTCCACACAAAACTTATGTATCACGGGAAGTGGATATGATGATAAGAGCAGATAACAACAAAAATGTATACTTTTAATACAAGATTTTTTTTGTAGTCTCTTGCTTTCACCGGAATAAGGTGTATATTCATAGTCGAAAGTACTTCTTCATGATTAACTTGTAGCTTATGTCATTCAATCAGTTTTTACATTTATTTCACAATAATTCATGTCTTTTCATCATTTCTTAATACTTGGAAGACAAAAATATGATGACAGTTTCGGCAACTAAGTAGAAAAACAGTTAAGAAAAAACATTAATTTTACGGCTGGTTTTCTCATCGCTAGGGGTGTTAGTGTCGTTCCAACGATCAGAGGGTAGCAACTTTGACACCAGTAGCCGACGTTACTGTTTATGTTGGACTGTGCTTATACCGTGTAACATCGGCTCAACCCTTGATAATGCTTTCGATTTG